>NC_091144.1:3775000-4116666 GCF_041381155.1 Argopecten irradians
ATGATGGAATGATCATGATGATCATCATGATGATGGTCATCATCAGATCATCATGATGATGATGATGATCATCATCATCAATCATGATGATGATGATGGTGATCATGATGATCATCATCATGATGACAATCATCATCAGCCATCATCATCCATCATGATGATCATGGATCATCCATCATCATCATCATCATTCATCATTATTATTCATATGATTATGATAATCAGTATCATCATTGGTACGATAAGAATTTATGATGATGATGATCATCAATGATGATCATCATCATGATCATCATGATGATGATCCATTATGTGGTCAGTCATATGTTGGTGGTGTTGGATGTATGACGATGAAGATGATGATGATGATGATGATGATCATCATCATGATCATGATGATGATGATCATCATGATCATCATCATCAATGATGATGACAAATGATCATCATGATCCCCATGATGATGATGATGATGATGATGATGGTGGTGGTGGTGGTGGTGGTGGTGTTGGTGACGATGATGATAATGATGATGATGATGGTGGTGGTGACGATGATGTTGGTGTTGGTGACGATGATGATATGATGATGATGATGATGATGACCGTTGGTGGTGATAATAACGATGATAGTAGTGGTGGTGATGATGATGATGAACTTGCTAATGGGGATGATTTCAAATAATATTTCTTTTTACTTTCTCTATAGAAACCGCTATAGTTACAACAAATCGTAATAGGAGCAAGATGATATGTTTTATGTTTGGACTATATACGGAAATGTATCAGGAGCAAGTGTTCCACATCAACTCTCGCTCTGCACTTCCTTTTTATCTTTAACAAAGGGTTATATCATTGTTTTGATAAAACTTTAACATCATATCACTCTCTTTCGTCACGCGGGTCATACATGTTACGTAAAAGCGGATGTATATAGAACGTTTAGGATGGGTAATGTAAGTTTCGGCTGTAGTGAACGTCCGGTGTGTTAAATGTGCTTTTTGGATGGGTACTGGGTTTTGCGAATGACAGAAAAGACGACTGGAAACTGACGCATTTCTATGAAATTATTTGATAATTTCTCCATTGTTTCGTTTCAATTGTGTAACTTTGAATAAATTACATGATACTAACCGTGTATTCTGTTTACATGCGGATAAAGATTCATTCACTTAACCGAATGAGAGTGCACTCCTTTTTACTGCCGTGGGAAATTAACATTCACAAACAGTCACCGTAATTCTATTCAGTGTGATATATCACTAAAAGAAAAATAATGTGGGACAGTTGCAGGATAAAATACAATACAAGTTTCAAAGAACTGGTTAAACAAAGTCAACACAGTTAAGTGAAACATAGTAAAGTGAAACATAGATAATTTGCAATTAATGTCATCTATGAATTCCGTAAGGAAATATCAAATAACATTCTTAACACATGAAATATCGACATCGTATCTACACTTGTATCTTATAGAACAAACAATATGAGTACCAATCTGAGACATTCTAACTTCACAATAAATCAAACGTCCGTATTAGCATGAAAAACACAAAACATAAAATAGAAAAATATTCATTGCTTCAGATCAGGTTTCAATATTGCTGTCATATCGTGTCTGTAACTTGAGTTAAAATCACAGTTAATAATCACCATGTAGATAGGTAAATCTGAATGTTGGATAGATAACAGGTACACTAAGATACTGGCGGAGGATAATTATAGATTCAGATCAGAACGGGTTGGTCTTTATCCTCGTTTTACATTAATATTTTGTGTTATTAAATGACGATAGTCCGAGTGTAAATACAATGTACCGAACCGTACAACATGATAACTGGATCCGGACTTTACGTACACTACGATTAAACACATTAACTGTTCACACTCTACTGCTATTGTGTGTACACACAAACAATTCCCCGTGGATAATAGATATCTTTCTGTCAATACTATTTCATAACGATTCCGTGTGATGTTGGTGTTGTGACAGCCCGTTAGAGATCCCTGGTGTCCCGCCCTACCATCACACCCGTAAAATGTTGACGTATCCACCGTCGGTAACATATTTATGTTGACTTTGGTTAATGCCGAGACCGGTAAAGTACCCGTGGAGCAGTAGTATTTACATGTCCCTGTATAATACCCGCCGTATAGAAGTTATTACATTAAGGTTGAGAATATATTAAGTTAGGGACACAAAGGTCTCATCGTTTGTCTTCTAAATGAATACAGTCCAAATCAGTCAAGTATGTTTCTTAATCCGCTTTATCTTCTTTTATTAACGATTATCACGTGTTTGAAATGGCAAGTTGCACAGCGTCCTTTATAATTTTCTGTTTTTTGTACAAATATGCAGTGTTTAATTAAGGAGGCCATTTTAAAATATTGCAAGCACAGTATGACAATGTTACAAGACGATAACTGTTCAATTATTCAAATTAACCGATAACAATAACAAAATTGGATAGCAGTAGTTCGCCAGTCAACAGTTAATTTATATATGTTTATATTACTAAGTATCAGTAATAAAATTGTGTATCGTTCACTTGACACAAAGATAAGAAACTGCTATAGAAGAATTCAGGTCGAACAAGGACACATATGTAAATTCTACAGAGAGTATCAACAGAACGGTTAGTGACTATGTTAAAGGTCACTCGTGAAACTGTACGATCCCCAATAACATTGCCTGCTGACTTTCACTTATCTAAATAGATAAAATAAAAAAGAAATACAGTATATGACCTTCACATTCTCTTGTTCTTTGGTCCTAGATATAGCATACATAGACCATGCGTTATCCGGTCTGTACTGCGTAGATAATTTGTTCGATCACTTTATATAAATATTGTCACTTAAAGCTAACTGTAAGGTCAATGTCTACGCTAAAAGTTCATGTTAGTTTTGTTTGAACCAGACAAATCATTTGTCAATGTGTGTTGTTAGATAGATATTGATTGAATGAAAGCTGGAGATACCTCCATGATATATTCATTGTAACGGAAGTTCAAAACATTTATTCTATAACTGACATTGACAGTTTAATTTCAGCAACTTCTTAATCAAAAGACATTTGTGATTCATTTAAAAACCGTACCATGACGGTTAAGGGTCTGAAATTGTAATTACATTATCGGATTGACTTACATGTATGTGGTGATATGTTTAAGTCTTAAAGTGGTCTTTTGCATTGATTATAATCATATCAAATTACCACCGAAACAAAATGCCGCAAGTTGGTCTAAATTTGACACGATATTTTCACCTTACGTAGGAAATGTTTTAATAGATTTGTACTGAAACAAATGACCTCATCCCTCGTGCCTAGTACGTGGTAATTGTGGTTATAATTAGCTTTGTAGATTTGTACATGTCTGTGGAACTTGCCAATGTTTTATTCTATTTTTTAAACAGGCTGTTAAGCAGTAAACGGTCTCTTCTCACTAATGGACTTCATCATTCGTCCGTATGAAACTCTCAATTCATGGTATCTACTATCAACAAAAATTCTTTGATAGCTTACATGGGGCATACAAAACACATATATTAAACTTAAAATCTAAAAGAAAAATCATATTTAATTCAAAATAATGCTATAAAGATAGGTTTTAAGATAATCTACAATTTGCTTAACACGCCTGCTGGTGTATAAAGATTAATTTTGGAACTTTTTTTATTAATATAAGTGATATATATATAAGGCTGACAAGCTTGTAGATCGTAATAGAATACCGTTTATAATCTCACATCCAGTCGAGCAATGTTAGACATGTGTTTGGCGATGATATCATGTTTACGATAAAGGAAGAGGTGATACAGGTGGTTCCTGCATACGTAACATGTCAGATCCATGTGAACCCTTTGTCTACAACACATCTGTAATATATCCACATTCCCAAATACGTGGTTAGACAATACAGGTTAGAGTCACTGACATATCCTAAAAAAGTAAATTCATTTTAAAAGCCCGCTACTCTTCTTAAACAAGAAACAAAACGTTTATCAATTTTAATTTTGATGTCAAAACATCTACTATATATATTTATAGTTTAAGATGAAGATAAAACACTAATCTATGTTAATAATGAAAGTTCATTTCAATGTTTTACAGCATGGCATAGTGATAGTCAACTACTGCGCAGTAAACAGAAAGACGCCGGAAAATATTAGACGAACCGAGTGATGGAAATTTTCATTTAATTTATCCATTTAAATTTGTCCATGAAGGAGTGCTAATGATAGCATTAACGGTCAGCTAATGACTTTTGGTACTCTGCTAAATTATCAGATTTGTATTACAGTAGCATTTCGAAAAATAGAAGCCGTGTCGGTTAAGAGTATGTACCTTTATCTAACATGTTAGATTAAATTCATAAAATGGTTATTGAGAAAAGATGTTGAATTTTAAAATCTTGTGAAGTGTTTTGAAAACGACATCAGGATTTCTTATAAACGTAATAGCTTTAAAGAGGAGTAAATCAGTATTTAATTGGAACATCAGACACGATCTATAACGTTAATTGTAATCAACTGAATTGCTTACGTTATTTTAATGACTCATCAGTCAAAGATGTCTTTTCAGATTTAATGTGGAAATGCAAATCCATATTCTATTAAACATTTGAACAAACTAAATCTGTTTTTCTTCTTGAATCCTTAAGCGGTTATTTCTTTCGATATCATTTGATGGATAAACCCGATAAACTTTTTCTATTATGATAGAAATTCACCTTAGTAATTCGTATTGTAATTGAAACGCAGACTATTATTATCACGATAAGATGTTAGATATTGCAATAAGATGATCAAAATATTTTATATGTAAGGGGCTCATTTATAAGCCTATAAGTCTACATAATGTTTGCTTTAGATCAAAACAATTGGCGGTGGTTTTTTCTCTCGATACTCCGGCCTCCCTCTACTATCTAAACCTGGCACGTCCTTAAATGACCTTGGCTGTTCATTGGACGTAAAACTAATTATGAAAGCAAACCAATTCAAAACAATTATGTGTGCAACAATTAACAGTTTTGTATTATGTATCAATCAAGGATGACAACTTACAAAAACGGTAAGGACATATCCCAAGTCCGGTTTACTGCTGTACTTTAGGTGGGCCACGATCAAACGATCTGATGTTATACAGTATTGGTATTAAGATTAATATATTACATTTCGATGGAAGATGTTTCATGTTCGTTGTATTACGCTACTTCAGAGTGTTTAAAATGCATCAAAATCTCGTTTGCACTTACGATAACATTACCAGGTATATTTTTGTCCTTACAGACTATGTACAGTGCATTGGTGCTATATGGGCCGGCCATCGCCATGGAGGGGGGTAAGTACAAAACTTTTGTCTACATTAAACTTAACATGAGATACGGAAGTAAATACTTTATTAAATAATTTCATAGGAATCTTATTCATTCAGAACGATTCTGGCGTTTACAAAACAGGTCTAATGATAGTAGCATGTTCTTAAATTGACAATTACCGCTTAAAGGTACATGCACCTTCACTTAAAAAAAACGTAAATTGCTTGTATATATAAAAATATGCATGGATTTAATTCAATGTTCATGCTTTCATAATTAATTGAAATATTGTAGTTTAAGTTTAACGTGTAATACATAATCAGGTTATGGATATATCAGGTATTACAGATGTTGATAGAAAAGTTCTTTATAGAATTACCAAAGAGTCAATAATACCGTCAAAATCAATTTATGTGGTATTGGTGTGTAGTTTAATTAAACGCGCTACCATTGAATAGTTGGATATTTCATTGTGCTAGATGATTGTCTATAGTATTGTCATCATTTCATCTTTGTATATTAATGAGTTATCTGACCTTGCTAGTAGGTATTGGTTTTGACGTCTTTTATTTGCTGACATTACATTGTACTTAACATATTTCAGCTAAAAGGACATGACTTTTGCTCACAAAACATGCTAGAATGTATACTTCCCCGTATGGGAGAAAAAGTAGTGAAAGTTTCAAGTTGTTTTGAAAGATATATCTACCTACTGTTTTGTGATATAACAAAAATATAGCATTTATATTATTTTTTTCATTTTTATAGATTTATTGTCTCATTGTATATACCATGCTTTCAACTTTGGAACAATCAACCTAATTCAAATGACATACGATACCTGCCAATGTGTAACAAAAACTAATTAAAGCCGCGCAAGGTTATCTCGATCCAATATTTAGTTAGCTCCAGGGCATTGCCATGAAAACCTATATTGATACACGATTTTATTTGATTATATTGTAACAATGTGGCTATTCTTTTTATAGACTACATTAATCACTTTCTCTAACATCGGAATAGAATTACCAATTAGATTAAATCTCCGTTGTCACAGTGTGTGTACTACCCGTATTCAATAAAAAAAATGTTCATGTGATGCTACATTACAGACAGTAGAAGAATACATTAATTTGCACGAAAGGTATATTTCCTGTTTAGATTACTGATTTAGCTTGTATTATATTTAACGTTAAAATGTTTATTGTGTCAGTGAAGTTTGCAGTGTAGCTTACTTTCCTTCTGATATATACTTGTTTCAGCAGAAACATATTTTAGATATATGTATAGATGTATATGTGTTTTTGGTTTCAGTGACCGGTGCACCGTGTATCTTATTTTACCTGATATGTGACTGATGTACAATGTATCTTATTTTCCCTGATATGTAACCGATGTACAATGTATCTTATTTTCCCTGATATATGACCGGTGTACTATGTATCTTATTTTTCCTGATATTTGACCGGTGTACTATATATGTATCTTATTTTCCCTGATATGTGACCGGTGTACTATGTATCTTATTTAACTATTTTCCCTGATATATGACCGGTGTACTATGTATTTTATTTTCCCTGATATATGACCGGTGTACTATGTATCTTATTTCCCCTGATATGTGACCGGTGTTCTATGTATGTATCTTATTTCCCCTGATATGTGACCGGTGTACTATGTATCTTATTTTCCCTGATATGTGACCGGTGTACTATGTATTTTATTTTCCCTGATATATGACCGGTGTACTATGTATCTTATTTTCCCTGATATGTGACCTGTGTATTATGTATCTTATTTTCCCTGATATGTGACCTGTGTACTATGTATCTTATTTTCTCTGATATGCGACCGTTGTGCAATGTATCTAATTTTCCCTGATATACATAAATATATATATAATCTTGTTTCAGTGACCGGTGTGCAATGTATCTTATTTTCCCTGATATACACAATTATATATAAACTTGTTTCAGTGACCGGTGTACCGTTCTGGGTGTCCGTTCTCTCCATGGCTGTATCATCCATTATCTATACCTCGATAGTAAGTTTGTTTTATTTTGGTTCCTCTACAAATTATCTGTAATTTGACTTCTGAGTTTTGTTTCTATTGTTTCGGTACGCGATGTGTAGTTTCCATTGTTTGATGTTTTTGGTGTAGTCCGTTTCCAATCGTAAGCTGCGTTCGACATTTTAATATTTTTTGTCAATGAAATATTTTGAAATTGAAGGTGGATTTGACCTATATTCGGGTATTCAGTATGGATAACACATGATTACCCATTAATATTTTAAAGATTTACATTGTTTTCTCAGCCAATGCTGCATGATAATGATGATTTGATGCGACACTTTAGTTTTCAATATCCATGGGATGTGGCACACCTGTACCTTCCCAGACAATCACACCTGAGTGTCTGTTGACAGATGAGATGGGGTTGCTTCGATACCTGAAAACTCTTACTGCTACTAGAAATCGACGGAAATCTGTAGTTATTAGATTTGGGATTACCACGGGAGTGTAGTTCTGGAAAAACCGGATTTCAACGATATTCCTGGAAGTTGTCTACTTAGAATCGTATCATGTAGAGTAAATCCACATGGACATATGATCCTATGGCAAACAATATCATAGCTGTTCACCAATTACAAGCAGGCGACGTCACTGCTCTTTAAAAGTCACCAAACAGGTTTATTGTATAAGTACTTCAACAGGGATGGTTTAGAAGTACTTCCCCTTTCCTCCGATAACTGTAATCAATGACTGTACCTTAGTTATTTTCCATACTTTTGCTGACAAATATGATAACTCAAAGCGTATAACAAAACCAGACAAACATCTACAGAGGGTCATTGTTGACTGGTACAACAACACTACTTGCACCCTGTATAATTGGAAGGACACTGTTGGTATCCTAACACTTTTTGCTACCTATGCACTCAAATATGCTAAAATCTTCAAATTTGACTGTAACACGCCCACCTTAAACTGATAAGTTTTAACTTGTCAGCTTTATTTAAGAATTTAAAATGATGTTGTTCAAGTAATGGATATAGACCATTAAATATAGTGATCGGGAGTTATGAAAAAAGGAATGTTATATTTCTGTAAGTTACTATAAAAGTTGTACATAATGTCTTTGGATTATAATAAACATTCAAAATTGATTCCGATAGCAGTGAAAAGTAAAATTAAAAAGGAAAATCTATCTATTGATTCGTATGTACATGTATGCATAATTTTGAGAAGACCTTACTGTCAATGATGTAAATAGTATATTCATACTATTCAGTTACGTAGCAAAGTTGATATGCGATGTTCATTACTGAAGAATGTATATCCGTGATTGATGTATGCTTACATTTTATATGTAGCCATAATCATCTATTATAATGTTTTCTTGCTGTTTAGGGTGGTATTAAAGCTGTGGTATGGACGGATGTATTCCAGTTTCTTATCCTTTACATGGGAATATTCGCAGTGCTAATCAAGGTAAGAGTCTGTCAATTTCTGTTATCAGATCAGCCTCTCTAGAACCGCCATGTACGGTAAAACCTTCCTAAGACGAACTTTCTTGATACGAATCTCTGCTAATTACGAAGTAAATTTAAATCTACTTCTTTGCGAGAAGTATAACGAATTTTCTTAAAACGAATTATCTTTTGATATGAAGCAATATCGTGGTTAGTTCCGTCAAGTCAGTATTTGCTCCATGACTTATTTTCCAAATTTAATTTTTTTTCTGAATGTGCTCAATATAGCCTCGTTTTAAATGAAACTTGGAGCTAAAAAGGAAAATCGATCGATTGTAAATCAAATAAGATTATTAAAGTATACAATTATTTGTCGATAATGGAGAATCTGCCAAAGAAGACATTGTTGTCGACTTTTGACTTGATGACTAAGCTTAGATTCGGGCTACAGACAACCATGTGTGTATACAGTAGATATTGCATCGAAAGCTCTTGATCATGCGCCATTGTTAATGAAGATATCCCTATCTACAAACATAATATAGGCCTATATTTATCGTGGTTATAATTTCTTTCTATATCACAAAAAATGTGATATTTTGTATTAAAATTCGAAATCGTGAATGAAATTGTCCACAAACTTACCATTGAACTTCATTTTTTGTTTAAAAGTATTTGCTTATTTCAATTTCGTTTAATATGAATATTGTTATCGAGGTGCCAGATGGCTTTTCGGACATTTTCGCAATGTATTGTGACTATGACAACATCATTGTAATTTACACGGACTGGTATCTTGATAAATGAAAGGTCATACAACTACAAGTCAATAACTATAACACATAAATAAGGATCAAAGTTGACCAGTCAACACATAAAGATAAGCTGTATGGTTTTCTTTAAAGGGTTCCATGTTAGTCGGCGGACTGGACAAAGTGTGGGACATAAATTTGAAGACTGGACGGCTCCAACCCGTCAGGTGAGACAACTGATATATCTAACGTACATGGCCATACTAATCTTCGCGACGACTTATATCCGAGGTTTTCACGCGACGTTTAACTTATACCGTCTTTGCATATCATTATTTTGTGGGTTTTTTTTCTCTGAAAAGTATGACGTTACGCTTGCAAACAGATGACGTCACAATCCATACCTACCAACAAGAGCAGATAACTCTGTACATCGTACACAATAAAGTCGTCAATTAATCAGAAAAATTAACAACACTATTCCACTGTACGTATATATTACTCTTACTTATGAAGATACCGCTACACTTAGGAGAGTACAGTTGAAGCGTTATAAATGTGCAATTGATTATAAAACGGCCAATGCTGGTTTGTAATTGAAATTGTAAAGAATCAATGTACATTTGAACGTATGACCCGTTGCATGTAACATAACAATTGAGTTCTGACGACATTGATACTCGAGTCGTCAATCTGTCTGTTGAACATGCGTACCGCTGGTAAGTGATATTTGTGCACACGCTTCTTATAACTATTTTACACTGGTGACATAACTAATGTTGTAGATAAATGGAAGTGACTTGTACTGGTAATATCAAACTATTGATTAATTATTTAAGTTTACACAGACTCAGCAGTACATAGCACATGCTTTCTTCGTTAACTATTAATGCCTGTATTTTAAATCCAATCGATTAATTGTAGCAAGAGTCGCAAATATCAGCCAAAAGGAAACCCAAACAGTATATAGTGTAACTATAGATTGTAAAAATCACCCTAAAGGAAACACCTAGCAGTATATAGTGTAACTATAGATTGTAAAAATCACCCAAAAGAAAACACCTGGTAGTAGATAGTGTAACTATAGATTATAAATATCAATCAAGAGGAACCACCTAGCTGTATATAGTGTAACTATAGATTGTAAAAATCACCCAAAAGAAAACACCTGGTAGTAGATAGTGTAACTATAGATTATAGATATCAATCAAGAGGAACCACCTAGCTGTATATAGTGTAACTATAGATTGTAAAAATCACCCAAATGGAAACACCTGGCAGTATATAGTGTAACTATAGATTGTAAAAATCACCCAAATGGAAACACCTGGCAGTAAGTAGTATAACTATAGATTGTAAAAATCACCCAAAAGGAAACACCTAGCAGTATATAGTGTAACTGTGGATTGCAAGTTACCTGAACTAATATTTGTATAACATAGCTCTTGCCTGTTGGTTATCCCGTTTCATTTTGAAAGTAAAGGAGGTGTTGCATACAGGGTGAAAATCCGTCCACGATATTTTTTTGATTTTTCAATTTAGATTAGTTAATTGCATTAAAACATATGTCTATAATACTTAAAACCCGATTGGACCATTATTAGGACTACAGCGCCCCCTACATTAACAATGGTAAATTTAATGTCCATTGGGCCTTTTACTTAGCATAAGTCATAGTAAAAATACTTAAATCACGTTTTTCTTGTGATTTAAAATACCACATAAAATTGCCTTTTTAACGACATATCACACTTGGCTGTATCCAATATCATTCGATCACAAATCGAACGTAAATATCAAATTTGACAGAAAATACGACTTTTTGAAGTTTTCAATTTTTCGTTCGAGCACCAGAATAAGTAAGGCACTACTCGAGTACCCTAAAATTTTGATGTTTAAAATTATATTCAGGTTATCATCGATTTACCATAAACAGCTCAAGTTGATGAATCATTGGATATGCCACGTTTTTTTAGGTTAATTTCGTCTACCCCCTGTTTTTTTCATAATATCAAAGTACTGAGAGTACACTGTCTAATATTACCGACTTTACTGTTGGAGTAGAATGTGATGATGAGGTGCGTATTTCGACCAAACCTTGAAATAGTCATGATAAACTCATGTTTAAATAATATTTTTCAGAAATTCTACTTATCCGTTTTGAAACAGTGGGACACATAAAACTGACAGTTATGATTTAACATATACACAATGCCATGTTGCATTCCAGAAACTGTATAAGCATTAAGGTAATAAATACGACAGTATGTGTCCTTTGCCCATTGTTATTTAAAGGGAACCATCAATGTTGCCATCGTCTCATGTAGGGCGTTAGAATTGCACCTGCTATACCCATTGCATGATCGTAAAAGGCGACTAAATTTGGTACCTATTTTGCTTGCGTCAATCAGACATCAGACGAGGCGCTATGTCTCATTTTACCTTTAGTAACCTATAGGTATCGCGAAATAATACCACTAAAATGTTTACCAGGTACTGATTACAAGTTATAAGTTTGTTTCTCATCCAACAACCTTCATGAAAGTGCATGATTTCTAGCAGCTTCTTTTTGCTAGATATTTTCGTCTAACTTCTTAGAACAAAAGGAGACCTAAATACCTATATCAACGAGTTTATATTAGAATTGGTCGGTCAATGTTTATATCAGATTCACTATTTAAAAAAAAATATACTATTACTATATACTGATACTAAATTAATTATGGGGAAAAAACTTTGATGAAATATCTTGGTTCTGTCCTTTGATGGGGCAACACCATAGAATATATGAAAGGACATACACGGGATGCCGTCCTTAAATGACTGTAGCTGTAGTAGTACGTCAATAAAAATCAGCGAATTAACCAGTTTACTTTTGCAGTAGACCAATTCCTGCATTCTTGACTATATAAAATTGTTTTCATTGTTTGTTTGATTAAATCAAAGCCCTATTGATAGCCAGGATCATGTAAGGAAGGCATCTTATGTATGCAGTGTCCTGAGTGTATGAAGTGCGTAGTGTGCGATATGGGAGACTTCGGTATATTCATGCTGTGTCTTCTTCTATAGTGGAACCTTTTCAGTGCCCTTTTCATAGTGCTGTGTCACTGAAACATGCCGCCGAAGACACCAAGCAACACATCCACAAGTCACATCATACTGACAACAGGCGAACAAGTCGTCCTACTCCCTTAATGCTGAGCGCTAAACAGGGTGTGTCTAAGCCAGGTGACAGAACCCAGAGCCTACCTCACAGGGGCGAGCTCTCAACCGAAGGCCAAATGTGAGACAGTGTCAAGGAAGACGTTAAGAAGTATAAATTAAGTTAGGAAGAAGAGATGCTATGATACGATCCTAAATTTAGTCACCTTTTCTTATCATGCGATAAGGGCAGTAGGTACAATTCTAACGCCCTACCTGCAGGACCGCATTTTCATCGTTATTTCATTTTAATGTCATAAGGTCATAGAAGGGTCAGGATGACCTACTGTCACCATGCTTTGTCCATGGTCGTGCGCTGTTCGCATTTCGTCGTTCGTATAAACTTTTCATTTAAACAACTTCTTCTCAATATCCGAAAGGCCCAAGAAACTGATATTAGGCATGTAGAATTCTGAAATGATGGACCACCAAGTTTGTGGACCTTCATTCAAGGTCAAAGAATTCAAAAAGGCTAAATCTTTTAACGATTTCTTGTGAATAACTAAGATGCCTAGATACCTGATATAAGGCATTAAGTATGCTGGCATGAAAGACTACCAAGTTCATTTAAGGTTACAAGGGTCAAATAGGCTAAAAACTTTAAACGACTTATTGTGAATAACTAAGAGGCATTGGAATCTGATATAGGGACTGTAGAATGATAGCTTAAACGACTACCAAGTTTGTTTAAATGAATGACCTTGACCTACCTTCATGGTCGCATGAGTCAAATAGACTAAAATCTTTAAACGACTTCTTGTGGATAACTAAGAGGACTAGACACCTGGTATTGTACATGTAGCATGTTGGGATGAAGGGCAAATGTTCCTAAATCATCTTGCCCGATAGGTCAGGGTGACCTTTAGTGATCGTACTTCGTGCGCCGTCGTTCATAAACTTTTCATTCAAACGACTTCTCAATAATTGGAAGGCATCAAATCATGATGTTAGACCTAACATATTCTTAAATAAAGGGCTACTAAGTTGTTGGTCAAATGAATGACATTGACGTTAATTGAAGGTCACAGGGTTCAAATTGGCAAACATAAACGACGTTTTGACAATAACTTAGACGCCTTGCAGTATGCTGGAATAAAGGGCTTCAGACAAGTCAAATATATGAAATCTTCAAACAGCTTTTCAATATGTGAAAGACCTAAAGAACTCAGATAATGGGTCTGTAATATTCCGCATGATTTGTTTACTTTACCTACTTTCATAGTAACAGTTTTTAAATGTATCAGACACCAGGAACGTCAATTGAAGAGTTCCTACAGTGAAATATCTTATTTGGTGCCCCAAAAAGTTAAGCAATTTCAGTCCACTGTATTCTTTTTTCATTACTGTATAGTTTGACCATGTTTTATTGTGTGAATAATAGTTCGAGATGGGCTGTTTGGCTGAAGAATGAAATCCAAATTATCCATGACATGTTTATGACATCAAAACAACAGTATATTCTTTTGAGAAATATCTAAGATTAACATATAAGTAACACCGATATACCATAATACGTTTCGCTAAACGGAACATTTGCTTATTATTAAGTAAATAAACCCATGAATACAGAAATACTTCTAACGATTGGTGTAGGAAATATTATAGGACCCTATTTAACATATTGTCTAGTTCAATATATGACCCTAAAATTAACATTTTGTGATATAGGCAAAAGAAGTTTTTATTTAGATGTAGGTCAAATGTCAATATATAAGTCAGTTTGACCGAACTTTGGTACACCAACTTACATAGGATACTTTTTAAGTATGACGTCGCTAAAGCGGCTTTTGATACATGATAGAGCTGAGAGAAGGACAGATTTCGTTTAACATTTTTAACTCTCAGTACTCTCAGTACTTTGATATTGGGAAATAAAGGGGGTAGCCGTACAAAAGTGCAAAAAAGTCGGCATAACCAGTGATTCATCGACACAATATTTTTTTGAGTCAATAAATGATATATGAAGATATTTTTGATTGCTGAAATTTTAGGGTACTCGGGGTTTGCCATTGTTATCTAAGGAATTTATTAAAAACTATTAAAATGAAATTCCTCTATTTTCATGAAAAATTAAGCGCAAAACTGGAAATTGCAAGAAAACAAGTAAAAGGCGCACAAGTAGGAATCGGACGTAAAACTTACAAAAGGTGGCGCTGTACTCGCATGATTAATCTATTCATGGAATACGCACTGGTCCGATACGTATTATGTGCCGATTGATGTATTTGCACCAAAAAATTAAAAATCGATCGTGAGCGGCCATGCAACACCTCCTTATGTTGAAATCTGTAATTCTATCCAAACCTAACAACGATATTACAAATGAATGTAAGGGAACGTGTAGTCAATATTGAAGTTTTTATTATGACAGACAAAAGCCGAAATAAAATATCTATTAATGTATTATCTTAGGAATCGCTTATAGCAGTGCTATTCATTATTTCAGTTTCGACATTGACCCTACACGGCAGTATACATTCTGGAGCCTGATGATAGGGTCAACAGTGAAAGCACTAGTCATCCCATTCCGTCAAACATCTGTCCAAAGGGTCTGCTGTACCAAAAGCGCCAAGGAGGCCAAATTGTACGTTGTACTTTGCTGTCTTTTAGTTAGGGAGATCAAGTTCATGTTCATTTTCAATTGCGGCTTTATAAAATGATGAAAAGGAAACTTTTATCGCATGAACAATAAAGACTATACTATTTAAATTTGCTGTATATGATAAAGACGAATGTAGACTGTCTACTTTCATTTTCAGTTCAGTTGACCCATTAGAGCCTGTCTCTATATAACTAAAACATGACCTAGACAGATGTTTACTTTCGTTTTCAGTATATTTTTCCTGATAGAACCTGCCTTTGTATAGCTGATATGATCTAAACAAATGTTTACTTTCGTTTTCAGTATATTTTACCTGATAGGACCTGCCTTTGTTTTGACGATGTCTCTTGCTATGGCTATGGGAATGGTGGCCTACGCTTATTACTACACTCTCAGATGTGACCCTATCTTGTCAAAGAAAATTGTCTACAACCAAGTAAGAATAATTATTCTAACATTATACTCTAATCCCTTAATGTACACAATGTTTTATTTCATGTAAAAAATGTATGTCCCAAACATCATTATAGCTCTCTTAATCGTGGTTTGAAGTAAAGTATCGAAGAATCAGTTTTTCATAGACAGTATTCAATCTTTGCGATTTCATATTCCCCTCAACCCCCCCCCCCCCCCCCCCTCCTTTTTTTGTAAAAACCAATAAATCAAATGTATTAAAGATGCTTGTTCTTAAAGATGTTCTTACATTTCTGTTTACCACTATAGATATATTGGTTTATATTACAGTTAATCCCTTATATGGTATTGGATATATTCCGAAATGAGCCGGGGATGGCCGGACTTTTCATGGCCTCGCTGTTCTCCGCTTCCCTGAGGTAACATTACGATATTAATATATAATAATATATGTCTCCATTAACAAAGATAAACAGTGGTATATTTGTATATAGTTAATGGTGTCCATTGTGTTGTTGTCAAACCTGTGAATATATAGTATGAACTGCGAAAGCCAAGCTTGTATCATTTTGCTTTTCCATCAATAATAAAATCTTAAGTAACGCATACATGTACTAGTACATATTATATCGATATATAAATCAAAGTTCATATATACGTCAGTAATTATGATGTTACAGTAAACTCTATTTACAGTACTGTCTCCTCAAATCTTTCCGGCCTGTCGGCAATAACACTGGAGGATTTCATCAAACCGAATTTTAAGAAGATGTCCGAAACAAAGGCCGCGATCATTTCAAAAGTGACAGGTAAAACGTAATCAGGTTTATATCTAGTACTTATTCAGGTATAACTGTAAAAAGCACCATATCACTCTAACAATACTGTAATATGATATAAAAATTGATTCTTTAAAGCTATTTAGATATTTGTAAAACTATTTTTGTGTTGCAAAGCAATATCACAATATACATGTGCGACTGAATAAAAATAATTTACATCACTTTACGTCTAGTGGTCCTGTATGGGTTGCTGGCGACAGGCCTGGCCTTCTTGGTAGCGGAGATGAAGGGGTCACTATATAGGGTAGGTTCTTTGATCAAATGGTAATACCAAGAACAGATTAAAGACAAGATAATGGCTAATGACAATAAGTCACTACCTTACCATTTCAATGTTAAAAATGATAACGGATATAGCTATTACCCAATCTAATTAAAATTAGACTTGTAATTCCGCTCCACTAACGATACTCTACGTTGCTCTCCAGAGCGTAACGTAGAGTATCGTAGTGGAACAGAATTACAAGTCTAATTTTAATTAGGTTGAGCTATTACCGTTGTTTTACTGACACAAACTTTATAATCACCAACATTAGCTTTAAAGTTTGAATTCGTTTACATATTAAAACAATGAAACGTGGATTTTTTCTGGATGGCTTCCCCTTGGTCATAAAATGCAAAAAGTAATGATTTTATATTATATCATTGGGCTTTAAAAGCGAGTTTTTCTATTTTCCAGGTGGCTTTGAGTATAATGTCTGTGTTCACAGCACCGCTACTGGGGATGTTCCTCTATTCTATTTTCTTTCCAAGAGCCACTCATATGGTATGTTTTACTTGTCTCCCTTTGTCGTTATTTACCTTTTCATAAATTCTACGCATAAATAGATTAAACCACATTTTATTGCATAAAAACAACAAATTAATGGTTTAAACTTTAGAGTAATAATGGGAATAGCTATTACATGTGCGTTGTCTTTGATCTGATAAAAAAACTTAGCACATGTTAATCAAAGTTGTTTGATTGGAGAAATAGCGAGACGGGGATGATCATTAATTTATCTTGTATATAAATGACATGTTCACACTTTCAAATCAGGGTTGTCTGATTGGCGGAATAGCGGGGATGGCTATTACACTATGGATATCGATGGGACAAAGTTTCTCCACTTCGCTGAGGAGGGAAAAACCACTTCCGTTTGCTCCAATTGACAATTGTTTCCCAGTGGCCAACAGCACTTTTCTGAACTCGAGTATCACCACTCACGGAAACATTACCACCACAATAACCACCACCACATTCGCTACATCCGTTCCCGATATACTCAATTCTACTATAGCACCACTTGTACAGAACACAGGCCCGTGAGTACCATAACTTTGTTTCATTGATTGCAAACTTTCTCTTGGGTTGTATTTCTTCCTACAAATAATGGAGACTTGATTATATCAATTGTTATTATTATTATTAATAATACAATTATTATTGTAACAAGTAACTCTAAATATGGAAAACTATCAATTGAAACATTTAAAACAAACGATATTGTTTATTAAATTTTATTTTCCTTTTTTGTTTTAACAGACAAGGGTTGGATCGGTTTTATGCTATATCATACTACTGGTTTGATACATTAGCCTTGATCGTAATCCTCACTGTGGCTATTGTTGTCAGCTATATAGTAGGTAAGTTATACCATACTACTGGTTTGATACATTAGCCTTGATCGTAATCCTCAGTGTGGCTATTGTTGTTAGCTATATAGTAGGTAAGTTAGACCATACTACTGGTGTGATACATTAGCCTTGATCGTAATCCTCACTGTGGCTATTGTTGTCAGCTATATAGTAGGTAAGTTATACCATACTACTGGTGTGATACATTAGCCTTGATCGTAATCCTCACTGTGGCTATTGTTGTCAGCTATATAGTAGGTAAGTTATACCATACTACTGGTGTGATACATTAGCCTTGATCGTAATCCTCACTGTGGCTATTGTTGTCAGCTATATAGTAGGTAAGTTATACCATACTACTGGTGTTTGATACATTAGCCTTGATCGTAATCCTCACTGTGGCTATTGTTGTCAGCTATATAGTAGGTAAGTTATACCATACTACTGGTGTGATACGTTAGCCTTGATCGTAATCCCCACCGTGGCTATTGTTGTGAGCTATATAGTAGGTAAGTTATACCATACTACTGGTGTGATACGTTAGCCTTGATCGTAATCCCCACCGTGGCTATTGTTGTAGCTATATAGTAGGTAAGTTATACCATACTACTGGTGTGATACGTTAGCCTTGATCGTAATCCCCACCGTGGCTATTGTTGTAGCTATATAGTAGGTAAGTTATACCATACTACTGGTGTGATACGTTAGCCTTGATCGTAATCCTCACCGTGGCTATTGTTGTCAGCTATATAGTAGGTAAGTTATACCATACTACTGGTGTGATACGTTAGCCTTGATCGTAATCCTCACCGTGGCTATTGTTGTGAGCTATATAGTAGGTAAGTTATACCATACTACTGGTGTGATACGTTAGCCTTGATCGTAATCCTCACCGTGGCTATTGTTGTCAGCTATATAGTAGGTAAGTTATACCATACTACTGGTGTGATACGTTAGCCTTGATCGTAATCCCCACCGTGGCTATTGTTGTGAGCTATATAGTAGGTAAGTTATACCATACTACTGGTGTGATACGTTAGCCTTGATCGTAATCCTCACCGTGGCTATTGTTGTGAGCTATATAGTAGGTAAGTTATACCATACTTCTGGATTGATACCTTAGGCTTGTGAATTTAATCTTTTTTAATATAAAAAATGTTTCAATCATTTTTAATCGTTTTCACAGGCAGGCCCTCATTGCGACAAGTCAACATGAAGTATGTGTTGTCCTTCTCCGATCAGTTCTTTCCATGTCTTCCTGAAAAGGCGCGAATTTTCCTTACCTGTGGAGTAGACATTGCAAAGGTGAGCTAGCAAATCTACATGCGCACTTACAAATCAGAATAAAAGTTTTGTTTGCAATTATAGACTATAATCTATGTATAAATATACACATGTACATGTAGGCATAAAGTTTCAGAGAGTAGCGCCCACGAAAGTATGAAAAGAAAGTTGTAACTAAATCATTACCCTCAACATATACATATTGTATGTGGTTTTCTAATTATTTTTTTACTTTTTACTTTATTTCTTTATCTATTTTTGGGAGGGGGTGGAGAGTTAAAATCTTTCAGGTTTATTACTATTTATTAGATAGATCTATACTAGTGATGTTTGTGACATTTTTTAGATATTTGATTATTTAATATTGTATAACAATGGAATCTTATTTTTACTTTAAGCAGCGACGAAGGAAATGTGGTGTACATGAGAATGGAGACTCACAACACGAGCTGGCAGTAGGCCTTATACCAGAATCTCCGACATCTCCAGTGTCCGCTACGTCAGAGACTCCTGGATTCTCCTGATGGGACAGGTTCACACAGCACGCGCTGTCCTGCCGGCGTACCACGTGGGTGTCCAACAATGCAAATGTACACAGTATCTCCACGCATCAATGACGATGCTTCAATTAATCATTACTTTGAGAGTGTATATTTTCTGAAAACAGTTTGATAATATTCAAGGATGGTTGGAGACCGATGGATTCAATGCATTAACTTTGTTATGTATTCAATATCCATTAAATGATTGAACAAGTTTTGTGTATGCTGTAACTGTTATGTCTTGTGGTATAAAAACAAAGGTTGATCATGGTTATCGATACTATAGCTGTTTTATATCATATCAAGTAGGATGCTCTTTAATGTGCGTCTGAAATACATTTTTGTAATGTTTGATATCTGAAAAATATTTTATGGAAATCAGCATAGGCCTAGTGAAGATAGCTCATTTCAACGAAACTAAAAGCACAATTTGAAAGAATCTGCAATCTAAAGGCCCGTAAATCTAACATGGCTATGGTAACATATATTGATGTTTCTGTACAATGCAATATCCGTCTTTGATGTAGTTACGACCATTCGAGTCCAGTGGTTTGACCATTGATCATTTTGTTTAAGAAGCGGTTGGATGCGTTTAGTTGATATTGTTGTTATTGTATGACTAATTAATCAATTTGTTGTGCATGCTATTGTTATTCTATATTTATAAGCTATTATTGATATTGGTAAAGCATTGTTTTGTTTATCACTGCCAAAGGAAAGATGGAGGACAAACTATATAATCGTTTTACATATTACATACACGCAACTAAAGAAACATATTGTCTATGTTTCACCAAGCTGTGTGAAATATTTTGTTTTGATGCTCTGGGGAATTTTAACTCTAACTGCTTGACAAATACGAAAGGGGGGATAACACATATTTTCCCACTTGAAGACTTTTAACTTTTACCTTGATTTCCAAATGAACTAAAATAATTAACTATATATATATGTACTGTACCTTTTGGAAATTTATCTTCGATAAACATGTTTGGTATGACATATTATTTATTTATTGACTTCATTCATGGCTGATTGATGCACCAGGATGAGAGGTTTTGTCATCTAAACTTCATTTTCATTTAGATTTTTTCTGTGTGTCAAATATTTGACAAAAGTTCTTAACAGTTTATTATTTGCATTTTACAGAGTTATCTAACCTTGTGGATAGGTTATGATTGTGACGTAATGTGTTTGCGAGCGTAACGTCATACTTTTCAGACAAAACGACGCTCATAAAATAATGACGTTACAATGGATACCTACCCGCAAGGGAGGTAACTGTGTTATATGTTTAGACGGAATAATCTAAACCAATTGATTTTTGCGTACGATTAACTTTTGCGTATTAGAAAACAACGTCAGTTGCGAAACTCTTCGTGAAATATTCGTTAGACAGAAAAAAATGCAAAATGAAGTCGCCCTGAAAATCAGTTAGTTTACAATATTTTCAAATTTGTCATTTCTGCATATTTAAAGAGCACCAACTTTTTAAATATTCATTCATACATTTGTCCATGCATTTATAAACGTTTCAAAGCTGTGTTAACATGTTAGCTATATTATAGATATTTGTAATACATCAGTGCTTCAGTTGTTTGTATAGGGTTAATTTTTGATCAGTTAAGCTTTTGTTTATCAGTTACGATGTCATCATAACCTATTTATTTTCTGGTCGATGTTGTGATCAAATAAATATTGTTGTATACATGTTTTGCTGTTTTTCATATATTATAGCATTAGTTATTACAGTTATTTAAGCATTATTCTCAATATCTTTTAGGGTTATGAAGTCATACACAAAGGAAGATTTTACTAGGGCCAGAAAAATATGTCTGTTGAGGGTTACCTAACCGATCCTAATTTTTTTTCCACTTTTCTTGAACAAAATAATAAATTCGGGATTTCGATCTCAGAAGACTCCGGTTCCGGCCATTATTTTAGAGTGAAAGACACTAAAACAATAAAAATATGCCGACCTACCGACCCTATTATTATTATTATTTTTTTTTTTTTTTGCCAGTGTAATCCTAAACACACACACATATATATATATATTTAAGCCTATTGGAATTGAGTGTACCATATGAAATTAGAGTATACCGTTATATATACGGTTTGACAGAGCCTAGTACTACAGAGAATGTACAAGGATGATGTACATACAAAGCCTTTCGGCCCTTGTATATGGATACTTTGGCTTTACATAGTATACACTATAAACCAAATTATTTTCGTGGCGAGTATACCTGCTAAACAACATTTTCATGGTAAATAGATTTAGAGGCATATTTTTGTACTATATCTGTACCTCGAAAATGTTCGCAACGATTAATTTTAAGGTTGTTTTTTTTCTTTTGTGAAATTTGCCAAATTCAGTCAAATGCAAAATAGGTGGATTGACAAAAGTCACAGTCTACCGCTACTGCGAGTAGGTATTAATTGTAACTGCAGAAAAAAAAAGATCTTCGTCAAACTGAAACTATATGGATTAAACACCAACTGTCCATGACGCCGAGATAATAAAATCAAGTAACTTTAGCAGATACGACATTAGAACAATATGATCGCTTATTAAACAAATTACTTTTCTGTTATCTTTGCTTCATATTCTTTCCATTCATACAAAGGCATAATAAGCGAGTGATAATGACGAGTTCACCCTGACGTTTATCCCAGTGTGGATGGGGTCGTGCTAACACTCATAGAGGTGTACAGGACACACCCAATAGTTGTCATAACATGTTCTGATAGTGACCACTACAAATTCCGGTTCGTGTATTTTGCAAATTGCGATGTCCATTTATTTACATCAAATATGATAAAATATGATATTGCAGTCTCATTATAAAATGCAATGCTGTAAATATTTATAAGACAGGGGTCTCAGTAAAAACAAATACTTTTTAGACCCACTAATCTTCTCATTAACATCGTCAGTGATATCACTGACATACAATAGGAAGACGATAACTAAACTGAACGCACAATGATTCTGACTTCAAGGTGGTGAAAAAACTGTATCGTTCCAATGGTGAAAACAAGAAAACTGTTATTTAAAAAAAAAACAAAAAAAAAACAGTATAAGCAGTCAATATTTCTTGATGTGAAAGTCTCGTAAATTAACATTTTACGAGAAATGACAGGAAAATGTTTACGTGAATTTCACGAGAAAATGTCTTCATTAACGTGAGGGGTATTGCTTGTGTGCCCTTCGTATTAATCCCGCATTATTATCTATACTATCTACTGGCATTGTTCCGTCACTATGGTGCATGTAAGATATACATGTTTTATGTATCTACATGTATCACAATCTAATGTTACTAGGACGGACTACAAGTCCTGGTATTTACCAGTACCACATTCCTATATGTCTACGATATCATGCCTACCCCATGTCTACCTTATGTGCTGGTGGATATTCCTTGTAGCTGATTTAAGCCGACATGGATACCAAGCTTACATCATTTTTCGTGCTGCTGAGCTATGCTTGTTTCGTAAATGGATATATCACCTATATAGCGATCCGACTACCCCTACAGGTAGGGAATGGTATTTGTAATATAATTCAATTTCATATGTTACACTCTATTGGTTAGATCTTTGAGGTTATTTTTCCATAGACCGAAATATCTGTACGTCAAGTATTATTACGTCATATATACAGAACATTTTCGTGGAATATTTTAAATTTGATTTACTGTCAAAATCAGTTAAATAATTGAAATTATGCCTAATTTGTACCTGACCGAGTTATTAACTTATATTATAAGTGTTACGCTCAAAATATTTTGGGTTTATGACGCCATAGAAAAAAAGGACGTACATTCTTTTCATAGATGCGAAGAATGTCCTTCCATTTTTTGTCTATACTTCATAAACCCAAAAGATTTTGAGAATAATGCTTCAATAACTAATAATTAAAACATACATAGTTAAGCAGTAATTATATATACCTCACTTTTTACGCCAGATATTTTGCGCTTAAATATGATATGCGCTAACTGTATTTCGTTTGTTTATCTAATCTTTACGAATGCACGAATGAATCCCTACTCGAACATACTTTCGTTGTAAGTGAAAATTCCGTTGCGTCAAAATAAATACATCTAAATT
Organism: Argopecten irradians; assembly: GCF_041381155.1. Lineage (NCBI taxonomy): Eukaryota > Metazoa > Mollusca > Bivalvia > Pectinida > Pectinidae > Argopecten > Argopecten irradians. The sequence continues at coordinate 3,799,168 of NC_091144.1, forward strand.
ATATTTGCTAAGTTACCTAACAGAAGTTTGCTAGTTTTATCATCCGCTTGTATTCTAAATTGCTTCGTATATTCTTCAATAACAGGCACTAGCAGTATGAACTCTTCGCATAACGGAATAAAACATCTTTAATCAAAGTTCCGAGTTCGATCCCCTGTTATACCGCTACATTGTTATCTCTCAAATCATATTAAGTTTAATTAACCCTGACTCAGGCATCGAGAGCCAAATGTAATTTGACAATGGTATGTAAACCTATTATACCCTCATATTCGAGCACAAAGACTTTGAAAAGAAGGCAGGAATATCGCGGATCTTAACCTGGATATTCCTCAGTAAACAGTTAACCAATAGAACATCCTGCTATGGTACTGGGTATGAACCGCAGCATTTCCTTCTCTCCTATTATAATCTGTAATACACAAAATTGATCTTATCAATCTAACAGTTTGTGTCACCTGTTCAATCATCTGTCACGATATTAAATCACTGAGCAGTAAATGGACAAACCATATAGCTTTAGTTAAGTGTTGTATTGAATCGCTAAATTACCTTAGTGAAATTATCGAATTATCTTTGTTTTACATTGAGCCTCTTTTATCTGACATGTAAAAGATTGCCACACATGTAATACTGGTAGAGAACCAATATTATCATTGAAGCTGGTGTTTTGGTATTTTGACCTTATATACGTTGTAGGGTCAAAGGGCAGCCCCTGGATCACCATGGCCGCACCCGAAGGAAATAAAGCCAGAGACAAGAGTTTTCTCTTTAGATATATCAAACTTTGAAATACGGTCCACGATAACCGGATGTGATATCATTGACAAAGGCATAGAGAGGTACAAGTCACTGTTAGGATTCGGGACTAAGGATGACACACTTGAAACAGTAAATGATCTACAAATACACGTGGAAAACACGTCCTGTCCTAAATACCCTTATATGGACATGGATGAATCCTGTAAGAATCTCAAATGCATTTTAATGAACATATTACATGATTATGTTTTATTTAATATCTGATACGAAGTATATTAAATCTTATTTTCTTCTTATTTTTTTATATCAGAAAAGAACAAGTCAAACATTTAATAGCTATAAGGGCGAAAGTTAATTTTACACTTTGATGAATAAGAAATTAACGTTGTAAGAATTATTTTATTAAGGAAACTCTCTGCTGCGAAGTCAAATTTCCCTGTGATTAACTTTATTTCTAAAATAGGATTTAGGAAATAAAAAGTTCATATCACAGTTAAACCCAGTTAAAATGTAATACAAATTTTATGATGGTGTGCTTGATTTTGAGCTATTGTGAATCAACGTTAGCTATTTGAGATTTTACTATAATGATATAATAATATTACAACGTCTATCCATTCTTTTTACTCAGTATAGCAAAAATACCCTTATATCCACCACGTCCATTCCAGACACACTGGTTGTCGACAGGCATGCGACCCTCCACACCAATAGTATATGGGGAGCCCTAAGAGGTAAATGACCATATTATTAATTGTTAATTTCTTTTTAATTTGGTTCTGTAGTTCTAGTGTTCAAGTTGAGACGTGTATTACTTTGGTTTTCATATTGATCCTATTGAGCCCAACCCTATAGGTAATTATCGAATAAACTCAGCTTTGTATGCTTTCAACGCATAGAAATTGGCTTAAATGTAAGTTGATGTTGTTTTTATTTTTTTTATTTTTTTGTTCAAATACTTACTTGTGACCATTTGTAAATAGTGTTAGATAAAACAAGCATTAACCGTTACAAGAATGGATTTCCATGAAAACATCTTCCATCTGTTTGCAGGACTCGAAACGTTTAGCCAGTTACTGTATACTACAGCGACAGGACAGGTAAAATTGTTTGCAAATACACGTACAATGTATGCTGAGCATTTTACAACATTCAAATGAACTTATTAGAAATATAAACGATATAGAAGATGTAAAAGATAGTTCAGTTTCAACAAACAAAATATTAAAAGATACTAAACACCGAATCAAACAATTCAAAAAGAAATAATGAAAAAATATCCAGACAAGTAAAAGGATGTATAATGACATTGCCAGTAATTTGAACCTTTTCGCAAGCATAATAAGATATAAACTTCAGAAATGAAAAAGTGATCAATGAAATCACAAAAAAATAATAAGTTATCTTTATTTCCAAAACTTCTGATAATATTTGCCTTACCGTGCTGTGGCCATCAAACATGCTACACAGAAATGTTGTATGATATAGGCGAGAATGAATAAAACGAGGATTGTAGATGAGCCTCGATTCCCCTATCGTGGACTCATGCTGGACACCGCTCGACATTTCATACCGGTTCCTACTCTATTACAGAATTTGGTGAGTTCAATTGTTTATATTAAATCATGATGACTAGATGTAAATATAACGAGAATTACAGTTATTTTCTACATATATCCCAGTCATGACGTGAATTTCACGTGATTGTTTTTCACGTGAAATGCACGTTGGTCTTTTCACGCAAAATCACATCACTGTATACATCGATAAGCCGTCAAATCACAATGGGATATCGATGTTAGCTATAATTTACCCCGTGTTAGTGCACACTTATGTTGTAGGATGCCATGTCATACAACAAGTTCAACGTGTTCCACTGGCATATCGTGGATGACCAGTCGTTCCCCTATCAGAGCATCAGGTTCCCGGGACTCTCCGAGAAGGTAGGTCAACATCGTTATGCTGGTATATACACAGCACATTGATCAAATACGTAGGCACTACAATTTTGAATTCTAAAAAAACGATTTTCTTATTTGTTTTCTAAATTGATTTGAATAAAATTGTATTTTAATCAAATGAAGTATTGAATCTAACTATTTGTTCATGATATCTTTCATTCCATACTGGATTATCTTATACTTTTTATACTTTTATTTATTTACTTAAACTAAAGTGATTTCTTTTCACATAGTATTGAAAAATAATGATTATTTTCATGACAAATTTAAACATTTTACATATCCACATACCATACTCGAAAAAAAACCAAATCAAAATCTCCGCAATTCATATCCATATTAGTTTTATACCATGAATTAAAACATAACGTCCAACTGTTAACCGCCTTTGACTGAATGGCCTTGATTATCGTTGATCATGCATTGACATTAAAATGCATGTATGTTATCTATTGTAAGGTATTTTTCGTCCATTATTTTTCATAGTTCCGTTTTTCTCCTTTTCTGTGACAGGGAGCTTATAGTCCAGCCCACGTGTACAGTCAGTCAGACATAAAGACAGTGCTGGAGTACGCCAGATTGAGGGGGATCCGAGTGATTGTGGAGTTCGATACCCCTGGTCACACCCAGTCCTGGGGGAAATATGACCGCAGTAGGTATAGCAACCATACTAAAGCAACCATGCCAAAGGAACCATAATATAGCAACCATAATATAGCAACCATAGGAACCATACCATAGTGGTTGTTGGCAACCACGGTATAGCAACAATACCATAGCAACCATACCATAACAACCATAGTATAGTAACCATACTATAGTAACCAGTATGGCAACCATACCATAGGAACCATACTATAGGAAGTATCGTATAGCAACCACGGTATAGCAACCATACCATAACAACCATACTATAGGAAGTATCGTATAGCAACCACGGTATAGCAACCATACCATAACAACCATAGTATACATGTACCAACCATATTTATTTGTATACCTAATACGTATTAGGTTTAGGGGGAGCCTAATAATAGAGGCGAGTTTAGCAGACTGTAGGAAGAGCCACATAAATAATAAAGTGGTATGTACATCTCTCATATATATTTATTTTAAACTAATATAACACTGCACTTTTATCATGTTTTTTTTTCGATGGAGTGATGTCTTTTTTTATAATATACATAATATAACTATAATGATGTGTGTTCTTCTTCAGTTGAACGTTATCGATGAGCAGGCGTAGAACAAATGAAAGGTTGTTAATTTTATTTTCAAATAAGTGTCAAATATTCTATGCTAACCGTTAAAACAATGTATCTGCTAATTTGGTAGACCTACTTACCCCTTGTTGGTATAACTGATTTGGTAGACTTGCTTACCCCGTGTTGGTATAACTGATTTGATAAGCCTACTTACCCCTTGTTGGTATAACTGATTTGGTAGACTTACTTACCCCTTGTTGGTATAACTGATTTGGTAGACCTACTTACCCCGTGTTGGTATAACTGTTTTGGTAGACTAACTTACCCCTTGTTGGTATGACTGATTTAGTAGACTTACTTACCCCTTGTTGGTATAACTGATTTGGTAGACTTACTTACCCCTTGTTGGTATAACTGATTTGGTAGACTTACTTACCCCTTGTTGGTATAACTGATTTGGTAGACTTACTTACCCCGTGTTGGTATAACTGATTTGGTAGACTTACTTACCCCTTGTTGGTATAACTGATTTAGTAGACTTACTTACCCCTTGTTGGTATAACTGATTTGGTAGACTTACTTACCCCTTGTTGGTATAACTGATTTGGTAGACCTACTTACCCCGTGTTGGTATAACTGATTCGGTAGACTTACTTACCCCTTGTTGGTATAACTGATTTGGTAGACCTACTTACCCCGTGTTGGTATAACTGTTTTGGTAGACTTACTTACCCCTTGTTGGTATGACTGATTTAGTAGACTTACTTACCCCTTGTTGGTATAACTGATTTGGTAGACTTACTTACCCCTTGTTGGTATAACTGATTTGGTAGACCTACTTACCCCGTGTTGGTATAACTGATTCGGTAGACTTAATTACCCCTTGTTGGTATAACTGATATGGTAGACTTACTTACCCCTTGTTGGTATAACTGATTTGGTAGCCTTACTTACCCCGTGTTGGTATAACTGATTTGGTAGACTTACTTACCCCTTGTTGGTATAACTGATTTGATTTGGTAGTACTACTTACTTACCCTTGTTGATATAACTGATTTGGTAGACTTACTTACCCCTTGTTGGTATAACTGATTGGTAGACTTACTTACCCCTTGTTGGTATAACTGATATGGTAGACTTACTTACCCCTTGTTGATATAACTGATTTGGTAGACTTACTTACCCCGTGTTGGTATAACTGTTTTGGTAGACTTACTTACCCCTTGTTGATATAACTGATTTGATAGACTTACTTACCCCGTGTTGGTATAACTGATTTGGTAGACTTACTTACCCCTTGTTGGTATAACTGATTTGGTAGACTTACTTACCCCTTGTTGGTATAACTGATTTGGTAGACTTACTTACCCCTTGTTGGTATAACTGATTTGGTAGACTTACTTACCCCTTGTTGGTATATAACTGATTTGGTAGACTTACTTACCCCTTGTTGGTATAACTGATTTGGTAGACTTACTTACCCCTTGTTGGTATGACTGATTTGGTAGACTTACTTACCCCTTGTTGGTATAACTGATTTGGTAGACTTACTTACCCCTTGTTGGTATAACTGATTTGGTAGACTTACTTACCCCGTGTTGGTATAACTGATTTGGTAGACTTACTTACCCCTTGTTGGTATAACTGATTTGGTAGACTTACTTACCCCTTGTTGGTATAACTGATTTGGTAGACTTACTTACCCCTTGTTGGTATAACTGATTTGGTAGACTTACTTACCCCTTGTTGGTATGACTGATTTAGTAGACTTACTTACCCCTTAGTAGACTTACTTACCCCTTGTTGGTATAACTGATTTGGTAGACTTACTTACCCCTTGTTGGTATAACTGATTTGGTAGACTTACTTACCCCGTGTTGGTATAACTGATTTGGTAGACTTACTTACCCCTTGTTGGTATAACTGATTTGGTAGACTTACTTACCCCTTGTTGGTATAACTGATTTGGTAGACTTACTTACCCCTTGTTGGTATAACTGATTTGGTAAGCCTACTTACCCCTTGTTGATATAAATGATTTGGTAGACTTACTAACCCCTTGCTGGCATAACGGGAGGAAGGGTGTGGCCGAATACCTGAAACATGGCGAGTACGAGATAATGAATCCCATGCTGAATTCGACCTTCACCTTCCTGGAGGAGCTCTTCTCGGAGGTGTCCACTGTGTTTCCAGATGAGTACATACACATCGGAATGGATGAATCCTATCACCATTGTTGGTAAATAAAACTGATCAGTGCTTGGAAACTTGTAATGATTAAAGCTGATTTTGTTTAACGTCCTAATAACAGACAGACAGAAATGTAAAATTATGTCCAATGAACATTTATTAGTATTTATCCTGCAACTGTCCCACATACTGACCGATAACTACTGCCGGATAAACTTGTGCTTTATCCGTCAATACGATATGCTTTATCCGTCAATACGATCACGTGAATTTGTTCCATATCTGACGGCACTTTTTCTAACTTGACCCAGAACTTGAACCTTCCGGTGAATGAAACGTCATTCAGTCCCGCTAAAACGTGACGTCACATTCACCGAAATGACGTCATTTTTACGATATCGAAAATCTCGTATGGCGGTGCCGTCTTTTTCTTGGCTCATGACAAAGGTATGTATTGTTAAGTAATTCTTTAATGGGTATTTATTGTTATTTGAGTATTTTCATTTTCTTTCAGTGATATATCACACTGAATAGAATTACGGTGACTGTTTGTGAATGCGCTTATTTATTTCCCACGGCAGTAAAAAGGAGTGCACTCTCATTCGGTTAAGTGAATGAATCTTTACCTCCGCATCAAAGAATCGTCTCGCTTCGAGCGAAACAAAGTAAGGAACTGTCAATTTGCTTTCGTTTTGAATGCCATAATGGTTGCAGGATAAACAGAATACACGGTTAGTATCTTACAATACAAGGTTTATTTTGGTGCTCGACACGGAAAGCCGAGATGACTCGGCAAAGCCTCGTCATCTCGGCTTTCCTAAGTCTCGCACCAAAATAAACCTTGTATTGTAAGATACTAACCATGTATTCTCTATGTATACGTGTTTATAAAGGTTTGTCTTAAGATTATGACAAATGGATTGCACCAATGGAAAAAAGTAATCCTCGTTTCCCATGCTGGTATTAATCATGTACATTTCCTTTTTTAATTTTTGGATTACAACCTTGCTTGCATGTTGATACATTGTAATCATTACGTCATTCCTCTTGCCTATCGCAGGGCTTCCAGTCCCGAGATTGCCGACTTCCTGTCCAATGTCCTCAAACTGAACGCCACCGACTACTCAGGACTGGAGCAATACTATGTCCAGCGTCTCCTGAATATTGTAGCAAAAAAGAAGAAAGTTGTTATATGGGAGGACCCTATAGAAAAGGGGTTGAAGGTTAGTAGTGATGGGAGGACCCTATCGAAAAGGGGCTGGAGGTTAGAAGTGATGGGAGGATCCTATAGAAAAGGGGCTGAAGGTAAGTATTGATGGGAGGATCCTATAGAAAAGGGGCTGAAGGTTAGTAGTGGTGGGAGGATCCTATAGAAAAGGGACTGAAGGTTAGTAGTGATGGGAGGATCCTATAAAAAAGGGGCTGAAGGTTAGTAGTGATGAGAGGGTCCTATAAAAAAGGGGCTGAAGGTTAGTAGTGATGGGAGGATCCCATAGAAAAGGGGCTGAAGGTCAGTAGTGATGGAAGGCTATAGAAAAGGGGCTGAAGGTTAGTAGTGATGGTAGGATCCTATAGAAAGGGGCTGAAGGTTAGTAGTGATGGGAGGATCCTATAGAAAAGGGGCTGAAGGTTAGTAGTGATGGGAGGATCCTATAGAAAAGGGGCTAAAGGTTAGTAGTGATGGGAGGATCCTATAGAAAAAGGACTGAAGGTTAGTAGTGATGGGAGGCTATAGAAAAGGGGCTGAAGGATAGTATTGATGAGTATTGCCTAGTGTTGGAAAATAAACCAACATTTAGCTTGGTTTATGAATGGAAATATGGTGTAAAATGAATGTTAGTACTGTTGACATCGAATGTTAGTACTGTTGACATCATGAACACATCAAGATTCGTCAGATTACTGGAATCAATGTAGAATCTGTTGCGTCATTATAGGTGTCATATTCAAGATTATCTTGTTTCACTTTAGGTTTATTTATATGAGTCAGTATTTACAGTCTTATCGCTATATAGTTATCACGGTTAGGTATTGTAACATCGCTGTATCGTTTGGAGTATTGACTGTGTGTTTTGATAGCTAGCTAACAAATAACACAAAGGCGCTTACATCAGAGGCTTGTGATGAAAAATTTCAGACAAATGAAATAAAACATTCTAATTATAATAGAAAATAACGTTCTTTGTGTAACAGGCAGATAGCGATACGTTGGTAGAGGTGTGGAAGAACGAACAGAAATGGCAATCTAACATGAAGAACGTAGTACAGAAAGGATACTCCGCGATCTTGTCCTCATGTTGGTATCTCAACTACATCAGCTATGGCCAGGACTGGCGTCGGTACTACCAGTGTGACCCACACAATTTCGAGGGTATGGACGTTAACGTTATGCGTGGTACTATTACAACGAATATACGTACCCGGCCTATTATACTGCCGAGTACGAAATGGTGCCTATGTGTCGTATATAGTGGAGCACCGCCTCCGAAATCACTCAGGCACACTTTTCTATATTTTTTGTATGTTTCCAATTAATTTCTGCATATACATTCATTTAGGTATTATTATTGTGTGTATTACGACCATTCATAATATCAACTGTACTGTACCGCTCACAAGATATCACTTTAGTTTTCCTTCGGAAGGATCTTCATATTCATTGGCACGACACCAGACTTCTATTATGACAAATAGATGTCTGGTTTAGGGCCAGAGCGCAGTAGTACTCGAAAACATCGAATAAGCCGACACCGTTTGGTATCGGGCCAGGTCATCTCCGATTCAGACTGACTACCGAGAAGCACCACAAACCATAGTCTATTTAACAAATGAATATTATATCTACCCAAATAAAGCAATTCGTCGAGATTAAAGGTAATTTTCATACTACTCGAAAATGGCGACGACGACGAGGGAAATTTAAAGTTGCGGAAAAGAAACTACTGTGTTGATACAAAAGAACGTGCATGCGTGATGAAATGGATGGCTATGAGTAGATAAATTATTCATTTGTTGAAAAGACAAAGGTAAGGGGCGATTCTCGGTGGTAATATTTTGTAAGTAGTCTGAATCGGATATGACCTGGCCCGATACAAAACGGTGTCGGCTTATTCCATGTTTTCGAATACTACAGTGGTACTGCGCTCTGGCCCACCAGACATCTATCTGTCATAATTTCTAAGTCTGGTGTCAAGGCCAGAGTATCTCGGGCTACATATTTATATAGAAAAAAAAAATAATGTCTTGTTGTGAATTTGATATTTTATACGGTGCAGTTTTATTGCCTAGTAAGTAAGAAATATAAGTAAGATAAAATGCTTACAAACGTTTTGATAATGGCTTATATAACCATTACTTTGCTCAATTAGCAGTAATAGACACCAATTGTAGCTCTAAAGGCGACATAATTAAACTTCTTTTGAGCTACAATATTGCAGCTAGTGTAGTGCACCATGTGTTGTAGGAAGTGAGTCAGTTGATCGGCAGTGCGAACATCAATGTCTAAAATAGTGTTTTTGTTGTTGTTGTTGTTGGAAAATACAGACTGGCTAGTTTTTTAATTAAATCGATAGTTCGTTCGATTGATTTATCATTTTTTGTTTGGTCGTCATTTCGCATTATCACTTTATAATTCATTTTTGCTTGTTACGAGCATTTTCATTGGCTTAAAAATTTACTTTATCAGCCCATAAAGGAAAAAATGACGTCGCCGTTTGTAACGTCGCTTCTGATTGGCTGAGATGACGGCGTAATAATTTCATAGACAAAGAGTCCCAAAATGAATTTTAAATGTTGAAGAGATTATCTTTAGTAAATTGAATTATAAGGATTAATTTGAATAGATTTTTATGTTATGGAGATATAACACAAAAATCTGAGTGTACTCTCATCATAAACCGCTTCGCGGTTTATTTAGAGTACACTCAGATTTTTGTGTTATATCTCCATAACATAAAAAATCTATTCAAGTTAATCCTTAATTATCGCACCTCGGACAGAAATGTCCCCAAATGATTGGCGGAGAGCCGTCACGTGGTGACCCCCTATCACTTTTTATCCTGCAACTGTCCCACATACTGACCGATAACTACTGCCGGATAAACTTGTGCTTTATCCGTCAATACGAAATGCTTTATCCGTCAATACGATCACGTGAATTTGTTCCATACCTGACGGAACTTTTTCTAACTTGACCCAGAACTTGAACCTTCCGGTGAATGAAACGTCATTCAGTCCCGCTAAAACGTGACGTAACATTCACCGGAATGACGTCATTTTTACGCTATCGAAAATCTCGTATGGCGGTGTCGTCTTTTTCTTGGCTCATGACAAAGGTATGTATTGTAAAGTAATTCTTTTATGGGTATTTATTGTTTTTTTAGTATTTTCATTTTGTTTCAATGATATATCACACTGAATAATATTACGGATACTGTTTGTGAATGCGCTTATTTAATTTCCCACGGCAGTAAAAAGGAGTACACTCTCATTCGGTTTACTGAATGAATCTTTACCTCCGCATCTAGGAAGCGTCTCGCTTGGAGCGAAACCAAGTAAATAACTGTCAATTTGCTTAAGTTTTGAATGCCAAAATGGTTGCAGGATAAACAGAATACACGGTTAGTATCTTACAATACAAGTTTTATTTTGGTGCTCGACACGGAAAGCCGGGATGACTCGGCAAAGCCTCGTCATCTCGGCTTTCCTAAGTCTCGCACCAAAATAAACCTTGTATTGTAAGATACTAACCGTGTATTCTCTATATACGGGGTCAGTAAATTTTATTATGGTGCAATATGGCGGCTCTCGCCCTCGCTTCAAAATTTAAACACATTATCTTCAACTAAATATACCACTTCATTACCGTAAAACTATATATTACTTTTTATTTTTTTTGTGTAAAAATAACTTTAATCGTTTTAATACTTGAAATTACATGAAATGCATTTTTTTAAATACGAGTTGCTTCCCCTACGCCAGTTTGAAAGTTGATGACGCGGCGAAAGTCAAACGTAACAATTCAAGCGTTTTCTAGACTGTGATTATAAACAAATGGAGGGGTGCGTACCTATAGATCAATCTTCACTCTACAATCAATTTATCGGCATAACTTTTAAGTGATTATCTCAGTGAGAATGCAGAGATGGTCAAGGAGATTGTGCTTAAAATGTTAGATGGATGTTTGTGTCACTCTTGTTTGTGCTGCTTTCAATATACAGACGGTCTGGTGTCGTATTGAGGTAGGCCTACTCGGTACTGTGCACATAGGAATGTCGAAATTATTGTTGATTTATGAATTATATTATATTCAAACCATTGTGTCACTTACAAAAAGATGAGGCCGCTCAATTAACGTGCGTTTATCTGTGCGCATGTCTAAAAACATCTTTTAATAAGCATATCATGTATGACAATGTGGATATAACACGTCCATTTGGGACTAAATGGTTTCGAAGTTCGTTATACAATATTTTACAATGTATGCTAACATTGTAGGGACGGACGAAGAAAAGTCGCTGATTGTGGGAGGAGAAGCATGTTTGTGGGCGGAGTATGTGGATGCTACTAATCTATTGTCCAGAGTCTGGTAAGTCGATCTAAATATGGGCGAGGTATGGCGTGTACAATGTAGTTGGCGAAGTGTATCGTGTAGGTAGGCGGAGTATATCGTGTAGGTATAAGGCGGAGTTTATCGTGTAGTTGGGTATAGTATGTCGTGTAGGTGGGTAGAGTATGTCGTGTAGGTGGGTAGAGTATGTCGTGTAGGTGGGTAGAGTATGTCGTGTAGGTGGGCAGAGTATATCATGTAGGTGGGCAGAGTATATCATGTAGGTGGGTAGAGTATGTCGTATAGGTGGGTAGAGAATATCGTATAGGTGGGTAGAGTATGTCGTGCAGGTGGGCAGAGTATATCGTGTAGGTGGGCAGAGTATATCGTGTAGGTGGTAAGAGTATGTCGTGTAGGTGGGTAGAGTATGTCGTGTAGGTTGGCGGAGTATATCGTGTTGGTGGGCAGAGTATGTCGTGTAGGTGGGCGCAGTGTATCGTGTAGGTGTGTAGAGTATGTCGTGTAGGTGGGTAGAGTATATCGTGTAGGTAGGCGGAGTATATCGTGTAGGTATAAGGCGGAGTTTATCGTGTAGTTGGGTATAGTATGTCGTGCAGGTGTGTAGAGTATGTCGTGTAGGTGGGTAGAGTATGTCATGAAGGTGGGTAGAGTATGTCGTGTAGGTGGGCGGAGTATATCGTGTAGGTGGGCGGAGTGTATCGTGTAGGTGGGCAGAGTATATCGTGTAGGTGGGCAGAGTATATCGTGTAGGTGGGCACAGTATATCGTGTAGGTGGGCACAGTATATCGTGTAGGTGGGTAGAGTATGTTGTGTAGGTGGGCGGAGTGTATCGTGTAGGTGGGCGTAGTTTATCGTGTAGGTGGGCAGAGTGTATCGTGTAGGTGGGCTGAGTGTATCGTGTAGGTGGGCGGAGTGTATCGTGTAGGTGGGCAGATTATATCGTGTAGGTCGGCGGAGCATATCGTGTAGATGGGCAGAGTATATCGTGTAGGTGTGTAGAGTAAGTCGTGTAGGTGGGTAGAGTATGTCATGTAGGTGGGCGGAGTATATCGTGTAGGTGGGCGGAGTGTATCGTGTAGGTGGGCAGAGTGTATCGTGTAGGTGGGCGGAGTGTATCGTGTAGGTGGGCGGAGTGTATCGTGTAGGTGGGCGGAGTGTATCGTGTAGGTGGGCAGATTATATCGTGTAGGTCGGCGGAGCATATCGTGTAGATGGGCAGAGTATATCTTGTAGGTGGGTAGAGTATGTCATGAAGGTGGGTTGAGTATGTCGTGAATGTGGGCGGAGTATGTCGTGTAGGTGGGTAGAGTATATCGTGTAGGTGGGCGGAGAATATTGTGTAGGTGGGCAGAGTATGTCGTGTAGTTGGGTAGAGTATGTCGTGTAGGTGGGTAGAGTATATCGTGTAGGTGGGCGGAGAATATTGTGTAGGTGGGCAGAGTATATCGTGTATGTGGGTAGAGTATGTCATGAAGGTGGGTTGGGTATGTCGTGAATGTGGGCAGAGTATATCGTGTAGATGGGCAGAGTATGTCGTGTAGGTTGGCGGGGTAGATGGACGGAGTACATGTATGTCGCGTAGGTGGGAGGAGTAAGTCCGGTTGTTTTTGAAGTTACTCCATTGTAAATGTTTGGGCTTTTAAATCGCCTTTCGTTCTTGGTACGCCGTCTGTCTATCCGTCAATTAATAATTCTTGTTACTACTATTTATCAAAATAATGCTCAAGGGATCTGTCTCACGTTTCGTATGTAGGTTTCCTTAGGACCCTAGTTGTGCATATTACATTGTGAAACCGATTGGTCAACAAGATGGCCGACAAGCAGCCATCTTGGATTTTGATAGTGAATTATTGTTACCGCTGTTTCACAAAAGTACTGTAGGCTCCACATGTAGGTCCTAGTTGTGCATATTGCATTTTGGAACCGACCCATAACCAAGATGTCAACAGACTTGCGTAGACATGTTGGGTTTTTATACATGAGGTTTGAAAAGCAGAGAATAGATCCTTCATTATATTGTCAGACATAGATCATTCCTTGGCGGGCACCAAGATTCATCTGAATCTCTTCTTTTTACATGATCTCGCCGTTTTTGTTAATGGCTTATTAGTATTATTATGGTTTATTTAAAGCCGCATTATCTGTATCTTTCGGGGTCCGTAAAGCAAAGAAATGGAAATTATATCACAAATAACTCAAAAAGTTATGAACTTTACCCAAATTAAACGCTCAGAAAGTTCAGGGTTAAAAAGATACAAATTTCTAAAAGTTTCAAATTTACTTATGCGCGGTCCGCTATAAAGTCGAAAGCACCGCCTCCAAAGTCGCTAGTGAGATCAATATGCGCATGACCGGAACTTAATGTACACAAAGATGGAGGGCGCGCTCAAACGAAAGTTGGGCCGTCCTAAAACAAGTACCGAATCTGCAAAGAAAAGAAAGAAGGCAGAACGGGATAAATGTCGAGGGCGGTCAAGAATTTCAATCGGAGACATGTTGGAGAGAGATGGGAGGCTGTGAAAGCCGAATATGGCCTTACAAACCATCGGGACGTGGCAAAGCTACTTCTAGATAGGTGAGTGGGGCACCGAAAGGGGTTATTTTCTATATGTTAAAACATATACTTTAAAGATGCTCCACCGCTGACAAATTGTATTTTTTCACTATCAAAAAACAGTAGCAGACGATTTAGTATTTTTCTTCAGTTAAAAAAGTTACTTACTTTACACCATTACCACCATTGAAATGTTTGAGCTTTTAATTTTACTTCAAGACTTCAAGTTAAAAATATGAAAAATAATTAATTGCATCCCGAAAAAAAAATTCCGTGTCACTATATCCTATATGGAATGAAGTACTGATTGCGCATGCACCAAAGGCGAAATAAATTATTTTATATTATTTTTTGTGTTAATTAGACATATATATACACGATTAAACACCAATTATTGTTCAAATGATGAATATCATTTATGCTCTGTCGGCGGTGGAGCATCTTTAATAATAATAATAAAAAAATCTCAGTTTGTCTGAAAGGTTGTTGTGAATAAATGTATTCTACAATAATCAATGGATCGATATATCCTGTATGTTTAAGTTTTTAAATACACACGATCCGACGACAGGGATGTAAACTGTAATGTGCAGTTCATACATAACGTTACATAGTAATTTTTACGTAGTAACGCACTGTAACTCAACATGTAACATGTGATTGCAGTGTTACATTTATATATGTAACTATACAGTACTACTCTATGAGTGTATTTTATTAATTTTACGAATGATGTGTGTTGTCATGTTAGAAGTATTATACAAATAGGCCCCTATCTGAAACAGTAACTAGGCCTAGTCTATACTACACGTAGTATAGTAGATCTATTCTTAAGATGTTTTGTATACATATACTGCAGAGTAACAGGATTTTATTTGTATGATACCCATGTCAAACTGAACTGCTAATATAAGCAGTTATTAGGCAGTTTTGTAGCAGTCCCACAAATTTTAGGCAGTTATTAGGCAGTTCTCAGCAGTCCAGTTTTAAGCAGTCACTGAAAACTGCTAATATTTCACCATACAAGATTTAAAACTGCTTGTTGAACTGCTAACTATATTTGTAAGCAGTCAGTGACTGCTTATCATAGACTGAAACTGCTTGTCATTGACTGCTTATAGACCTTAGCAGTCTAACAGAGCAGTTCACATACCAAATGGACAAAGGCAAGAAATTGCATGGCAAAATAAAACTTATATAGTGAAGTTGTCTTGCAACTTATTAAATGCAAAGGAACACGAATAAAGATACATCATTAAATTGTAAATTTTAAATGTGTGATTAATTCCTACTTCAAAACTTTTTTTTAATTTTACACACCATAAACCATTTAAATGCAATTCAAAACTAAATATTCTATACATGTATTCATAAATATCTAAGTCCTAATATAATTTCTCATATTATTGATAAATATGTGCCAATAATACTATTTTGTACATATAAACATAGATGCATATACAGTCCCTTATCTCTAACACCCTGGGGAGGCAGCTACAGCCATGGGTCATGATATACAGAGATGGTGACCCCCACATGTAGTGTTGCTGTGTGTACACATGTGGTGACCTTTGAACCTGTAGTCTCCCTCCAAATTCCAGCGGTCAGTTTGAACAGTTTGGTGTGAGGAAGCATGTGCACAGATAATCTTCTACATAATTTGGACCATTTGGTGAATATTTTGGACATCTAAATAAGTGAGGTGTAGTTTTCAACATGCAGTTTTACATAGTTATAAGTGTAAGTATAAAGGGAATTGTGTATAGCCAGGAATAGAAATGGTAAAACGTTTCAGTTTTGGATGTATGCATTCTGGTGTTGTACTGGATTATAACCCTATAATTTTGCTGTAAACCCCCAAAGTAGAAGGTAAGATGCATGAGCTTGCAATCTATGTGCAATTGCATGTATATATAGCTGCATGGGAACCATGCATTTAAATTTGGAAACTTAGAAGTTAACTATTTCTAATTTTTTTTTATTGATAAAATTCAAATTCATTTTCCATTTTACTCTTATACACCCCCAGTATAATATAGATGATGCATTTTCTTTTTAAAACAATTTGTATGACACAAAAAAAAACCATTATGATTTATGTGTATATATCTTGGTTTATATTATTCAATCTTTTATTTTCTATAAATTTCTGAAAAATGAATACCGATAAATGCATGCATATAATGCAAGGCAAGTTATTTTTTAAAAACTGCAAACTTTATCTTAGAGTTAGTGTAATTATATATAACTTGTCTATGTATATTTTCCACATTATAGTATTTTCATTTTTTCTCCATATAAATGGAGATGTGTTAACAGTTTCTTGAACTTAAATTTATAAGTATTAAGCAATTGTGATTCATAAATATAAGCAGTCGCATGCTCCATATTTGGATTGTTTTTAGCAGTTTTGTGAGCTATTTATAGATATTAGGCAGTTTTGATTCGTACATTAAGCAGTCGCTTGCGCCATATTTGGACATTTTAGGCAGTTCATTTTGACATAGACTGCCTAAGAACTGCCTAAAGTAAGCAGTCACATGCGCCATATATGGATATTTTAGGCAGTTCATTTTAAAACGGACTGCCTAAAAACTGCCTAATAACTGCCTAAAAACTGCTAAGGAACTGCTAACCGACTGCTAGTGGACTGTGAAGGTTAAGGGACTGCCAATTTTTCCAATGGATTGCTAAGGGTTAACAGTCCCAGCCAGTTGCATTATGAAGGCTAAAGAACTGCTAAAAGAACTGCTTATACAGTAAACTGTGAAGGCTTAAAAACTGCTAAAGAACTGCCTTCCACTTTGACATGGGTCACTTCAACTCCAAGTCAAAGACTTTCAGCTCCATTCAAAATGCCTAAACCAGATAATTCAAGGTAAGAAATTAATAAGCTGTACATTTGTGGTACACTTTTAACTGTGCGAAATATAAATAAGAACTCATTATTAAACAGTAGTTTCGAGATTCAAAATGATTAGTTCCACCTTCCAGTGATTGTGACGTCATAGTTTGACAAAGTTTGTCATGTCATTATCATTGGAAGGTGGGACTACTCAACGTTAAATTGAACTTTACCCACATTGTCTTAGGATTTCTAAACCCCTATATTGAGGTACATTTGTAGCCCCAGTTTCTTGCCAAGTTGGAATCTCTCATAAAGAAATAATAAACTTACAGCTTCAACACTACCCAGGTATTATTTTGAACACTAATTATTGAAACTACATGTATGCATGTGTGAATGTTTCAAAATTGGAATGAAGTATATTTTATTTCACCCTATATGTAAGAAATATAGTGTTGATTTGTTATTTAAATTTATTTGTTTTCCACAGTGAATCTGAGCTGTCAGGAATTCAGGCTATAGAACTGAGTGAGTCAGAATTGTCAGGGGTCCCAGAGGAAATAACAACTCAGTGTACCACAGAAGCAAGGTACTTGTATTAAAATTGCTAAAAATTAGACCATTTTGTATGCCCTTTATACTAAAAACATATAGTGCATTAGAGGCACATTGCAATAATGATATCAATGTCTTTCACTTTTGTGCTTGTGCTCTCTTTAGCTCAGTTTCTCAATTTAATTTTAGAGTGGGAGACATGCAGTAATTTCAGGGTTGTGAGTTCTAGCTACATAATCATAATGTTACTCTCACTTGTTAAACTGACAGTGCATTTGTTTTCTGTTATGATAGATGATTGTTAATCTGTAAGAAACTGAATCTTCCAAAGATGTATTATTATTTATATAAGTTATATTCATTATCATATAATAATTGACAAATGTTTAAAAATACTTCTACATCTTTTACAGATTGCCTGAACTGGAGCAGCAGGGGGCGTCATCAAGTTTTATTGATCCTTTTGAGTATGTTATATTTTGTGTAACTTTTTTTAATGAATATTAATTTTAATGATTTATAAATTTTTATGAAACTAAGAATTAATCATGTCAAAATGTGATTTTATCAAAATGTAAGATCAAATTTGTTTATTGTTTTATGCATATCTCAATTCATTTTAAACAATTAACAAACAGACCATGCTTGTCCATTTAGATATTATTAGAAGTTTTTCTACACTTGCTATACATGTGTAACTCTTAGACTGGAGGTTTTTTGCTTATAATTTATCTGTTAGAGTATTTAACAGCCAGGGTCATTATTATAAAAAAGGACATGTAAATTTCAGCAAAGCCAGAGTACTCAGAGAAAGACCACCAATCTAACAACTGGCAACTGCCCCACATGGGTTTCAAACACTACCTATAGGTTGCGGACTTGTAGTTAATTGTTGAAATACCTCAACTGCACTGCCACGACTACCCCTTATTAAAGCTATTGATGTAACATTCTTATAATTTATGCACTAGCAATGAGTAACATGATGGCCTTGTAATGCCATATTGGCGCATATCATATAGATGCACCCATTGTTCACATCTACATACAGTCCTTTACATACATGTATTCAAATATCAACAGTATATAAGATTTAAAAATTGTCATCAGATGATTGCAATAAAATGATTATAATGATTTTGTAGATTAGATATATAGACTAACATATGTTAAGATATCTAATATATGTTTACAATTGTATTTCAAACTTCAGTCTGACGATAACAGTGTCGGAAGGAGAATGTACATGTCTTCAAGATATGGAAAGTGAATGCGGAGATGATATAGACTTTGAGCCAAGTTTTGACATTACACTTGGGTATGTATTCACGCAAGATCTGCTTTTTAGGTCATCTGACCCGATTGGTCCGAATGACCTATAGCTAATTCCCATCATGCTTCATCCGTTGTCCGCCATGAGTCATCCAACCTATCACACTTTAATTTCTTGTTTTAAGCTCCTGCTGAAACTTACTTGAAATGATCCCTACCAAGTGTTATTATTTTTCGGGTTGATCTGAAATCCAAGATGGCTGCCACAGCCGCCATCTTGAAAAACCTGTTTAAAAATTGTACTAGAGTTACAGATACTGAAAATTTATATGAATCTTATTGAAATGTGTATGTAGAAAAGAAGTTATTTTTTGATCCTACCAAAATTCAACCTGAAGATGGAGGCTATAGTTAGCATATTGAAAAACGTATTTAATTCTTTTGAAATGACCGTTAAGAGCCTTAGATCTCTTGATTATTATATGCAGTACTAAGTGTAAGAGAATGTAAACCTTGATCTGTAAATACATATAGAATCGAAGTGGATTATTTCATCGAAGAAGGAAGTAGTAATAATTTAAAATCAGTTAAGGTATCTTGAATGGAGCTGCATGCTTTTATATCTCAATTTCAATCAACACATGACTTATTTACATGTTTATTTATTAATATTTTGAGCAATAAAAGTTGTTTTCAAATATTTACCTTGGATTTTCAAAAAAAAAATATTAACCTAGAAAAAATTCATTGTCCTCAGTTAATATTTTTCTTAGGTACCGTTAAACATTTTATTAACAAATATAGACCTGTTTGTAGGTGGATACAGTATTTGATTAACTTGAGAAAGTGATATTACTCGATGATGAGTGTATATAATTTTTGAAGGTTGATAAATCACCATATCCACCTGAAAACATGTTGACATATGTTTTATTATATGGTATTTACTATTTATGATGTAAATCCTTCAACCAGGTATAGACATACACATGCATCTGACCTCTTCCTGATATTAAGTAGTTACACTCCCTGATAATGAATAGTCCTGTTGAATCATTTCTAAGAGCAAAGTGTATCATGGTAGGAAAGTATACTTTCAACCAATCAGGAGTGAGCAAAACAAACATCCATATAATAAAACCATTATTGACCTCACCAAAATGATATACATGTATTTGGATAATATCACTATTATAAATCTTGATTATTGTCAATTTAATATTTCATATGCATTTATACAGTACATGTATTTGTATCATTACTTAATTGTGCATCATTATATTTTCCATTTGAAATGAAGGCCAATGAATTTTCAAGAAGTAGATGATGTGTCCTTTGGGGATATCGAGATGGGATATTGTGAGGACAACACTGAAGAGGACCTCGGCAGAGAAGAATTCAAAGGCAAAGAGAGTGGGACTGGTGTTAGGAGGGTGTATGACCCTGAGCATGCACACTTTGTTGCAAAGGATGAAGCCTGTCTCATTTACCTAAATCCTCTCCTTCAACTGGCTAGCAATCTTAAATATACTTGTCAAGTTAAAGGATGTGGGAGAGTACCAAGTATTAAACACAGTTTTGTTGGATCAGCTATATATCTTAAATGGGTATGTCAATTAAATATATACATTGTACCATAACATACATGGGCATTCTTTTATTCAGACATGGTAACATATTTAGACTTTCATATTAATTTTACTATAAGACTTTATGAAGACACTTATTCAATAAACAACAATTCTCTTTTATAATTTACACCACAACTCATTTACAGTTCCAAAAATATTCAAAGAAGCTTTCAAGATTAAAGTCTGATTACATATTTCTATTTTGATCTTTGAATCTCATTAATTTACAAATATTTCACTTTACCTCTCACTGAAATCTTCCTAACTGTTAATCTAACTTTTCTTTTGTTCAGAAGGTAAAAGTGTATCATGTATAAAATTATTACTGTGATTTTTAACTATTATGTTTTATTCATTCACTCATTTTTTTACTATGTTATTTCAGGTGTGTGAAGAAGATCACCTTGTGTATCAGTGGTGTTCACAACCAGTTTTGAGAAGAGGTCTGCATACAGGAGATATCATGATGTCTAGCGCACTGTTCACCTCTGGAAACAATTATGGAAAAGTGGCATTGTTTGCTCAGTTTTTGAGATTACATTTTGTGAGCTCAGCTGTTTACAGTAGACTTCAAAGATGCTACATTGTGCCAACTATTGACCAGGCTTGGACAGATCATCAGCAGTCTGTTTTTGAAGAGTTTAGAGGGAAGGATCTTGTCATTCTTGGTAATATGTTAATTATTCTGAACTGTGAAAATAACATACATGTACATTGTGTACATTTGGAAAGGGATTTATTGTACAGGCCTCCTTGTAGTTTTATCTAAATTCAAGTTCCCATGTGTATCACTCTAAAATTTACATAACTCAAATTTATCAAAATGTTACATATCTCGCGCCTAAGTCAGAATATGATGTTTGTTCTACAGGTGATGGAAGAATGGACAGTCCTGGATATAATGCAAAATTCTGTTCATATACTGTTATGGAGAATGATTCGAAGAAAATTCTTAGCTTAGTTACTGTTGATAAGAGGGAAACCGAAAAGAAAAGCTGCTTGATGGAAAAAGCTGGATTCCAAAAAGTGATGAGAGAACTGAGCAGAGACGGAATGAGTGTGAAGGAGGTTGTCACTGATGCCCATTCCCAGATCGGTGCATTTATGAGTAAGTAATATAAACTAAATATCTCTTATTTTTTTCAACACCATTACTCTTATTTTTCATAGTATATTTTCAGCCCACCATCATCAGATGGTGGGCTATTCAAATCGCCTTTCGTCCGTGGTCCGTCGTCCGTCCGTCCGTCCGTCCGTCCGTCCGTCCGTTAACAATTCTTGTTACCGCTATTTCTCAGAAAGTACTGAAGGGATCTTTCTCAAATTTCATATATAGGTTCCCCTAGGGCCCTAGTTGTGCATATTGCATTTTGGGACCGATCGGTCAACAAGATGGCCGACAGGCGGCCATCTTGGATTTTGATAGTTGAAGTTTGTTACCGCTATTTCTCAAAAAGTGCAGAAGGGATCTTTCTCAAATTTCATATACAGGTTCCCCTAGGACCCTAGTTGTGCATATTGCATTTTGGGACCGATCGGTCAACAAGATGGCCGACAGGCGGCCATCTTGGATTTTGATACTTAAAGTTTGTTATCGCTATTTCTTAGAAAGTACTATAATGATCTGTCTCAAATTTTATATATAGTGTGTTTGAAAAAGTTTGAAAAGCCAGGGAAAAGATCCCTCTTTCCATTGTCAGACATAGATCATTCCTTGGTGGGCGCCAAGATCCCTCTGGGATCTCTTGTTACATATGACATCAATTAATGGTAATAAAACAATTAAAGCTTATATGGGCTCTAAAACTGGAACTTGTGACTTGTCACTTGGTAAATTGGTCCATTGTAGAACTAGCTGTTTTGTACTTTTACTTGATATCTTTGCATTTCTATCATGTAACATTTCATATTGATCTGTATTCAAATATCTAATTAAAATTCAGAGAAGGATTATCCAGAGATAAAGCACTCCCATGACATATGGCACACAGCCAAGAACCTTGGAAAGAAAATCATTACTGTGAGTATTTTTCATTCAATTTTCATGTTTAATGTCAATTAATTGTTTCTCAAATTCAAATATTTCCTTGGCATTAAAAACTATGAAAATGAAATAAGATAATGTAATTTAATTTCCTTCTGAACATTTTTACGGGACTAAAAAGTGTTGGAAAAGACCTGTAATTAATATTCACAAACATTTCCTGTAACATTTCTAGAGATATGAACTTGAATGAATGAAGTTGATGCCATCATTTGTTTATAGGCTGGTCAGGATAAGGAATGTCAGTTGCTGCAAAAGTGGAGTCAGGACATTTCCAACCATTTCTGGCATGTTGCTCAAACAGCAAATACTTATGAAGATTTCATTGTATGTATACAAATCAAACTACATGTATAAACTGTACTTGAAAATCACAAATTTATACAAAATCAACACTTGATTAAAGGGACAATTCAGTATAGGAAACAAACCAGTTCTAATGGACTTTAAATTTAATAGTTTGTTTTACTGTTATAAGCCCACTAGTGAAATGTATGTGGAATGTTCAAACTCCCTTGCTGTCCGCCATTACACAATGTGGTCGGACGTCTTGTATGCCGAACCCTGGTCCTTGCCAGTGTAGTTAAGAATTTTTAGTCTAAAATTACTCAAATCGCTCTTACAGTAGTGTGTTTACGTTATTAGGTGAATGTGCTTGTCTAAACATAATTTCACCAACTCCTCAGTGGTTATGTATTGCATTTGTTTACGTACGTGACTTTGGCTCAGGTAGGGGTACAGCATACATAATTATGTACATGTTATACCTGCTTTATCGTATTTATCAACGATTCGGAATTTCAACAGTATCAATCAAAATACTTATCAATGTCGTGGACTTTGTCAATATTTCTAGTTATATCTTTCATAAGGAATGTAGAACAATAATTTAATTGTGTCATATTTGGCCTCGTGATTATGTAACAGAATTAGCCTCATTTTAATGTCCCTTTAATTTAGTGCTCGATTATAGTGTGATACGCCATTATCATAATACAAATGCATGATACTAATAAATGCTGTAAACAGGACATTTCTTATATTTTACATTACTATATAGTAAGTACCGTATCTTGTTGGTTGAGCCTTATTTATATATCATACAGTTTGCATTAGATAGTAATGTATCGATAATTGTATGTTTTTTTAGGGATTATGGTCAGGTGTTCTTCACCATGTTGTGGATGAACATTCGTGGCTCATGCAGTATTCGGACAACTGTCCTGCTGAATGTTCCCATGGGCCTCTGACAACAGAGGCTACCGATGAGAAATGGCTCGAAAAAGGCAGCAAGGCACACCATGTCTTACGGAAAATTGTTCTGGACAAACGGTTCCTGAATAAAGTGCCTTACTATCTAAATGCAAGGTCAGTGTGCTGTACCAATCTTTATTTATTTACAATTATGAAATTGTTAAGCTATAGCTACAAATTATAGACATGCATAAATGATCTTTCCTTTTGTTCAAAATTCAAATGAATTACATGTATACCTTGGTCATTACATTAGACTTTTGAAAGGAGCTGTAATGGCTGAGTGGTTATATATTTGAGTCCCATATGGGGGAGTTGCTAGGTACAGACTACAGGCTTCTGATTCTATAGTTAAACAGTCTTTATGTAGTTTATATAATCAAAAGCCTGTGTACAAACTGTACAATGTAGGTTGGTTATTAAAAACAAAAATAACTAAATTAGACTGCAGCAAACAAAAGTCCAAAGTTATGATATTGACAATTTCGCATAATGGCCGGTGTAACGTTGAGAATGGACCCCCGTTGAAAACTGACCTCGGGTCATTTTTCAACGTTGAAAAATGACCCCCAAAAACCGTTGAAAACTGAACTTTAAGCGCACTTTTTACACCGACCCGTTGAAAATAGACCCCGTTGAAAAGTGACCCCATAAGAACTCGTTTTTACACAACAACACAACACCACACACCAACACCACACATCACACAACACAACGAAACACATCAAAATAACACAACATCACACAACACAACAACGCTTCACACTAAACACAACATCAAACAACACACAACACAAGACAACACAACAACACACAACACAACCACAATACAACAACATCCAACAACAACACAACATCACACAACATCACAAAAGAACACAACACAACATCACACAACATAACAAAAGAACACATCACACAAACACGCAACAACACAATACCACCTAACAACAACACACAACACCACAACAACATAACACGCCTGACAACACAACACAACATAACAACAAAACATCACACAACAACACATAACACAACAACACACCAATAACACACAACACAATAGCATTACACAACCACACATCACAACACAACACACAACAACACACAGCATAACAACACAACATCACACAACAACAACAACACACAAACGCACAACCACAAAACAACACAACACAACCATACGCAGAACACAACATAACTGATACTTTTCTTTTCAAAAGACCATCCGTTGATAGTTTGCCAAGGTCATTTTTCAACGGTCATTTTTCAACAGACCTGCCGTTGAGAATTGACCCTAGACACTGTCAGTTTTCAACGGCTTGTTCAATTTTCAACGGCATTCGGGGCCTGTTTTCAACGTTGAAAACTGACCCGAGGTCAATTTTCAACGGAGGTCCATTTTCAACGTTACACCGGCAATAGTCATATAAACAATATATATTTGTTACTCTCTTTTTAAATTACAGAACAACAGCAGAACTGGAGAACTTTCATCAGCTTATATTGATGTATGCCTCCAAACGCTTTGCATACAGCCCACCTGTGTACAGGGCAAGGAACATCCTGGCAGCCCTAGATTACAACAGTAATCTAAACAGAGATGTGAAGAAAAGGCCGGATGGTACAGTCAGGTAAGTTTCATACTATATGATTATAATGAAGAACATAGATAATGGATATTAATGATATGGTAATACGTTGTACCAAGACAAGTTAGACAACACATAATTTAAAGATAAAAAATATTCCATTAGTCGCCTCGGCAAAAAGACTTTTATACATAGTCTACATCTTTGCTTAAAATCATGATTTCTTTAATAAAACATTAATATCATATAGGTCTTGCCTCTCCCTATTTGTGCTCTGTTACCAGTTAACTTATCATGCGTTATATTTTACATTTAGAATGCATAGGACGTTCAACAAAAAAAGTAAACGGTGGACGGTGTATCCCGAGAAGGTGGCCAAGACATATAAACATATAGATGTTATTCTTGAGCAGATCGTGCGAAACAGGCTTGAAGACCGTCTCGGAATGCATAGGGAAGTGGAACTACCAGCCTTAGATCCTCGACGGCTTTCTAAAACGATTGCACCTATTTCACCCCCACCAACTGAACAATTGGAGAAAGAAAAAAAATCAAGAGTAGAGAAGAAAGATGACTAAAGCTCTGTTTAGGAAATAAACATTCAAATTTGAAAATACACAATGCTAAAATCAATTTATTGATATTTTTCTTGGATACTTTTCATCTGTGTGTGCAAACAGAATAGGGTTCCACAGTGTTATACTGACCAATTTACTGCCTTGTATTTTTTTCAGTAGATATAACAGAACCATAAATGTTTCCTGTGTGCAATACAGTTTGATATTTTAACAAATGGAATCTTACATGGG
The DNA here is from genome assembly GCF_041381155.1 of Argopecten irradians. Lineage (NCBI taxonomy): Eukaryota > Metazoa > Mollusca > Bivalvia > Pectinida > Pectinidae > Argopecten > Argopecten irradians. The sequence continues at coordinate 3,825,415 of NC_091144.1, forward strand.
TCTGTCAAGTAGACAGGGATATCTCAACCCAATTGAAAGATTGTGGCTGGTCATGTATTGATGACATCACATAAACACCTTGTGTAAGATAGAGTTATCTTTTCCCTAGCAACCATGGGATATCCCTGTGAAGTATGAGAGAAAATTAAATTACCATCTCCATACATGTTTCAATTAAGATTGATATTGTTAAGTAGTATGTGTAAAACCATGTCATTTTGTATTTAATATTTTAAAACATATGATTATTATTTCTTTTTGGTCAAAGCTATCTTTACACATTATGTTGAAATTCCATTTAGTAATAGCTGATACTTATAGTATTTTTCATTTAGATGTTCAATAAGGGAGGCACTGGTAAAATGGTCATAGTTTTTTTGTAGATGTCTGGAAATCCATGAAAGCCTTCAGCACTCCTCCAACTTATCTTTTATTAAATTGTTGTATAACTAGTATGACGAAGCAGGTTTTTAATTGGTACAATAAAATCAAGAAGCAGCTATTAAGGGTAAAGGTTGTTGTTGGGAGGATATATGTGTGCTTGTATGAAAGTTGTACATTTATGACAGATGTCTGTTTTCTAGATAACTCAACATTTTTTTGCATATTTACATCTCATCAATAACCTTAACACAAAGAGCTAATAGATGTGGTTATGTATTCCGACTCATCACCACTATCTCTCTACCTCCGAGTTTTGAGTTAGAATCTTGAATCCCACATTAGGCAATTGCCAGGTACTGGCCATAGTTAGTGGTTTTTATTAGCTCACCTGCCCGAAAGTTTGTTCAAATGAATGACCTTGACCTTCATTCAAGGTCACAGGGGTCAAATAGGTGAAAATCTTTAACAGACTTCTTCTAAATAACCAAGAGGCCTAGAGACCTGAAATTGGGCCTGTGACATGCTGGGATGAAGGGCTACCAAGTTTGTTCAAATGAATGACCTTGACCTTCATTCAAGGTCACAAGGGTCAAATAGGCTTAAATATCTTGTTAAGACTTCTGCTTCATAACCAAGATGCCTAGAGACCCGATATTTGGCATGTAACATGCTGGGATGAAGGACTACCAAGCTTGTTCAAATGAATGACCTTGACTTTCATTCAAGGTCACAGGGGTCAAATAGGCTGAAATCTTTAAACGTCTTCTTTTTAATAACCAAGAGGCAAAGAGGCCTCTAATGTGCTTAGGGATGATATAAATTCTTATTTACTTTATTTGTTAAGTATGAACCATGTATGATTACCAGATTGCAGGTGAGCGATTCGGGCCCATTGGGCCCTTGTTCTTTATTCTGAGTACTCCAGCTTTCTTCCATCTTCAATACAAGACACATACTTAAATGACCTTAGCTTGTTAAAATAATTTGGTTTATATGTAATTATTATAAAGTTAAATAGATATTGTATCAGTCTCTATGGTGACAGTAAGATGTTGACAGACAGGGTAAAAAGTCACAGTCTATCTCCAATGTCATAAAATGAAAGACATTTTAGCTCCTTGGATTTTTATTCACATTAGCCATGTACATAAGCTATCTTTGTACCTATTTTTGAGCACTTCTCTCTGTCCATAACATTCCAAATCATGAGTGTGGTGGTTTAAATTTGTTAGTTTCTTGTTGTTCTGTTTACCAATAGTGAAAGTAAGTCAGAAATATCAAATATTGCAAGATAAAAGATCAGATAAGCCTTTTCACTGGTAATTGTTTGTTGTGACATATAGTGTATGAAGCTTGCAGTTGGTTGAAATTTTTAATTTGTATTTATAAATTCAGATGCAAGATGGAGAAAACAAATAAATTGGCTTCAATAGACACAAAATCACTTTAATGTTATTTTGGCGAGAGAGTGATCATTACAAGGAATAAATTGCTTCATGCAAGTCTTGAGGGCTTGAAGCCAGTATACTGGCCAAATGCGTTTGGAAATTTATCCCTTATTTTCCATACTGCACAGCTTGGGACAACTTTTCTGATCCCTGCCCCCAAACGCCCAAACTGCCATAGCACATACTGACGATAAGCTGTGTGTCTGTTTGCCCTGTTTAAATCAACATCACCAGGTAGGGCAAACACATCTTCCCGATACAGCCTTGCCAGGGCCAGTACAGCATCATCCATTACCAGGACATCAAAGTACTATAAAATGAAAGATGTAGTTTTGTTTTGGATTTTTTAAATACTTATACAGCAATCGTTTTTCATAGTTATACAATGTGAAGTTATAAGCATACTTTTTGAATGGAAATAGTCCATTTACTAGCTGAATTATTTGGAAAATTTTACTAACCAAATTATTTCAAACAATTACTGTTATTTCCTCTTTGGATAAATTAGATAAAAAAAGTAGGATATATATTTAAATTTGTATCATTGACACTCATTTCAATGAAAATGCTTCTATGATATTTACGGGCAGTATGGTAATGCAGTTTTGGGGCTGGTGGTTGCAACAAACCCTCTCAACTAGGGTGGGCATTTGCCTGCAGTTTCCACAACTGCACCAGTCAGGGGAGGTCCCTCCTTCCGGATGGTATCCCCCACCATCACCTCCATCCTTATCTTCAAAAAGATCAAAGGCCAAGCTAGGGCATTTGTTCACCAATTTCTTCAGAAGACCTCTCATTTGGGTCTCATCAAGGGAATCTACCTTGGCCTGTGGTATTATATATAATTGTTAGTCTGATTATAACCGACTAAAGAATTATTTACACCAATATTTTGCATCTATCAGTGTATGCTTAGATAACACATTTATAAAAGAACATATTTATTGATGCAGACTATATATGCTTATTAAGATTCTGGAAATGATTGATAATCAAAATCTGCATAATGACTTCAATGTTTAGGTCTTCACATTATTATCTTGTCAGGATTGAGTTACCCTCCTGTAATTGTATGCTTGACATGCATGTTATACATTTTGACATTATGTACCAACAAAACTACAGTATCTGTGACCCATTGTTTTCTACTCTTTTAGAAGCATGCAGAGTTTAATATTTAGAATTATTTCAATAATAATATTTGCAAGTCAATTGTTATAATTATACTCTCCATATACCTCCATAGTTTGTCGACTCTGCTCAAGAGAGGAGACTGCCTCATTTCCCTGGTTCGGCCTTCTACCATGTCCTCTACCTCCTCCCCTTCCCCTTCTAGTCCCCCCTTTCCCCTTTGCCGTCTACCCCTATTTTGTCCCCTGCCCCCTCTTTTCTGTCCTCTGCCTCTTACAATTATGGGAGGCCTCTCTGGTGAAGAATCATGGTCACTTTCAAAATCATGTTCTGAAATAATCTGTGAAGACTGAAGAAAATACGTTCCCTTTGTAAGAAAGTACATGTTAAGATGTACATGTATAACAATTCAAATGTTCGAATGAGTTGACCATCATGGGTAATTGAATGCCATTTTATGCTATTTAATATGTGCTTTGCCATTGAATTTTAGAACATACATGTTTAGATTTCAACATGTTAAAAAAAAGAATTTCAGCAAATAATAGAATGATGTTATCAAAAGTGATTTGTTAAAATTTGTATGTGGTGGTTTTAGGTGTAATTAGAGTAGGTGGTGTGAATGTGGTTGTACAAATTTCTGATTAACATGTAAAAATATTAAATAAACATACAATTAATGAAACTATACCATTGTTGAATCATTTTTTAATCATACTGTCATTCTAACTTCCAAAGTTACTAAGATTTATACCGCAACATCTTGACAGAATGGATGCCATCATGACATTGTGCGTTTGAAACTATTTCAATATCCAAATTATTGACCGTAACCATGAGCGTGTTTATGTAAATGCATGTCTCAAATATAAATCCTTGTCATAATTATAATATACATATATTGATGCGGGTGCATAATGTTCTAGACTATGCAATATCGAACTCTGGTCTCTGGTGTGAAAAACTAGGCCTACTGTCTGAGCCAAAGAAACATGCTCCGTCAGCTGAGTGACATAGACCGTATTTACATGTAACACTGTACAAATCACACCGATCTGCTTCTTTTACACAAGTTTATTCAATTCGCTGCTGGATCCTCCTTTTACATCAAAGGAGCTCGACGTTCTGTTAATAATATATAGCATAAATATATTGACACCATGTACAATGTATACTAGTTAAAATAGCCCTATATAATAGCTAAAATAACCTATATACTATAAAAAATAGCCCACGTTTTTATATAGTATATACATGTCATTTTTCATATTTATGCTAGGCCTATGCATTATTGGCAGAACGTCAAGCTACTGTGGTTAGATGTTATATATATAGCCGAAGCTTGTACAGGTCTTTGTCTTAAGTACAAACATGACTCTTGTTAACTCAGCATTTCACATAATAACTGTTTCATGTGCCATCGATGAACACAACTTACGATTAACATTACTAAATATACGCCCATACGAATTTTGAAATCGCGATACTATCAACTACTACAGTGTATCATGAAGATTACCCTTCAATGGCCCCTCATAATTTGGCTTCTCTAGTTGTGTTGATTACAGCAATATCATTCAAAATATATACTGTCGTGAATAACAGAAGGAACATAAAGTCACCCAGACTTCATTTCTCAACACAAAATTTCCATGTTACGGATAAAATAAAGTGTTACGGTATGAGTGATAGCCATAAATACTCACGTCTGAAGACGCCATTTTGTTTAGGTTTTCGGTCACGTGATATTCGGATATTGTCAATCTATCAAAATGGGCGCGACATGCATATTAAACAGCAAAATAATCAAACTTTAAAACATTTATATCTTTGGATCTCGGAACTTTATAGACTTGTAATTTGGGGAAAGTTCGTAACTTTTTGAAGCTTTTATGCAGTATTTTTTGCCGGTTTTTTTACGGACCCCGAAAGATACGGATATTATGGTTTATTTAATATTGCTAATAAAACATTTGACGATGTTAATAATGTACAACAATACGTTTTATTAACAGGCCTCGTGCGTCCGCCGCTGCCGAGAGATTGTGGAGTCCTTCCTACCTTAACAGCACAGATGACGCTTCATTTAGACTTGATGAGCATAGGTGTCGGATTGTCAGGTAGACCTTTGTCATGTTGTATATGTGTTTTTTATACACTGTATTTGTAAAGAGACTGCATAAAGTTTGTTAGTTTGTACTTCAATTAAAACGGTTATTATAAAGTACATATAACATGCATTCAGTTATTCTCAATACTTTATGGTTACACCCCCGCTCGCTCGTAGTTCGAATAATTACATCATGTAATTGCCACACAAATATGGTTTATGTGGGAACCATCTGATAGATCATTGATTCACACCGATGATAATACTTTGATGATGATTAAGCTATGTATATCCCAGCATATTGTCACCAGATTCATATTCCTATAGACTGCCAAGTCGATGTATCATCTTTTGATAGACCAACGTCCTCAATACCAAAATCAATGAACGTGATATAATGTCACAAAACCCACAATGACAGCTAGTTCTAAGCATTAACTCCACATTCCAATTTCTTGTGTTATTGTTACTGTTTTATTTCTACAGACGCGGAATCCCCGCTGCTCCCATCCTAAACGGTTTTTGTGGGGACTATGAAGTAGACCCCAACACTAGGGCGAGTCAGCAGAACACCAAGTGTACAAATACGGGATCTACTGTGTCGGGAAACTGTTTTGTATCTGTTTATATTGTAATGTTCCTGCTAATACAATGTTACCTGCATTGTATCCAATTATAATGGGATTTAAGCAGTTTATCAGTTTTAGAAAATAAAAATAAATAACAAGGTACTTCGTTTTTGTTGGTTTTTTTTAGATGTAGTCCGTTATTTTGCGACAGACTAAACTATTTCCTTTTAAGAAAATGTCAAAATATGTAACTTAAAGTAGGAATTCGGTTTTTCGTAAGTTTAAATAAATCTGATATTTTATATACACCTAAGGAAACAAAGAACTGAAACATAATTGAAAAGTCAGACCCATCATGAAATACAGGCACAGTAACTTCAGCAATTAAAACTATTTCGACATATAAACCTGAATAAGACGCTCCTGAAGAATAAGCATTCCCTAGTCTACTGCCGATATCTTCCATACAGCTCATATCACGCCAATGACAAGTCTCAGTCCCTGTCGCTCATTTATAATTACCCTGTGGATTTTTGTCGATGGCATGCTGGTGAAATTGTCATAATAAACCAAATCGGTTGTATGCATGTAAGCCGGTGGATTTTAAGGGAGAAAGATTTCAAATTCTTGTTGGTAATAACAAGGATTTATAATTTATAATTCCTTGGTAACATGAACAAATAAAAAAATTATAATTTATACGAGTCGAAAATGTGTCGTTTTCTAAGACACTTGTGTTTATTTTTATTTCAAAATATTTCTATTAAACAATACAAGTTATACAGGAATTACAGAGAAAGATATTATATTATTGTATTGATAAATGGATTAGACAACAGGCAAAGCCTATATAGGTCCTCTCCAGAAATCCGGTTTTACTAAACTAATTGATTATTAATAAATAAATATAGATAGTGTTGTCTCAGTATATAAATATAATAGAAATGAAAAGAAAAGTGTATAATATTAGGAGCGTACCTGAGCGGGTCATAGAAAAGAAAATAACTATTTACAACAGATAGACAAATAAGTAAATATATATTTAAATGAGTATGTAATAAATAGGCAATCTCTTTTATAGAAAATGAATTAATTAAGTTAAAAATATCACATCCACACACACATACACTTGTGTTTATCACATCATGCATTTACAAGGTTATGCTTAGTCGGAACTTAATTGTCTTAGATTTCCACAACATATATCAAATACTTGATGAGAACAGTTGAGGAAATGTTCTTTTGTTTCACTTGACTTGTTATTGGGGTGCTGATTAAGTCAGCTGACAATAATTTGTTGTCAAATTAATATACATAATCATTTTGAACAGCATGGCATTATATTTCATTGCTACTGTACAGTACCTCTTTTGTTGCTACTAAACCCAATTTATGTTAATTTCCAATATTAACATTGTCAGTTAGGCTAACGCGCATCACTGGATATGCTAGGACAGCCAATGTGTGTTACACACCCATAGTGCCATAACGATGCAAACACGGCACAGTTTTTGAGTAAAAATAAAATGTGGACGGTTATCAGTTATGTGATATTGGTATAACAGTACCGAACTTATACCGAAAATAATATATATATATTATATATATATATTGTTGCCTTTAAACTTTATCCATAACGTTAACTAAAAAGCAGCAATACATCAATAATATTTCTGATATATGTTTCAAGTGCAGATTTTAATTCATTATTTTAAAATTATACTTAATCCTTAAAATATAATATTCATAATCGATCCTAAATAATGTACATCATACCGAGATTTAAATAGTATGATATATTAACATTTATCGTAAAATCCAAAAAGTAACCACGTAAATTGTTAAATGAAAAATGAGATTACTTGTATACAGGCATTATAAATATATATAATATCTTGTACTTTAAAAAAAATACACTTAGTGATATTTAAATAAGTATATTTAGTGTGGTAATGCTGTAACCTTCTTGCATGACTATACATGTAGATTCGAAACGGTGAAAATTATATATGCTTAGAATTTTCACTAATACCTTAGAAATTACGGAAGATTGCTATATGCCACGATTCCAGTAATTACAGTACTAGACTGGAATATCAAATTGGTTCAAGATACACCAAGGTACACGCCAGGGAAGTATTATTTCTCCGTGGCTGTACACAGTTTTCATTAATGACCTACTTAATGATTTATGTTCATCTCAGTACTCTCTTACAATACAAGGTTTATTTTGGTGCAAGACTTAGGAAAGCCGAGATGACAAGGCTTTGCCGAGTCATCTCGACTTTCCGTGTCGAGCACCAAAATAAAACTTGTATTGTAAGATACTAATCGTGTATTCTGTTTTATCCTGCAACCATTTAGGCATTCAAAACTTAAGCAAATTGACAGTTATTTACTTGGTTTCGCTCCAAGCGAGACGCTTCCTTGATGCGGAGGTAAAGATTCATTCAGTAAACCGAATGAGAGTGTACTCCTTTTTACTGCCGTGGGAAATTAAATAAGCGCATTCACAAACAGTATCCGTAATATTATTCAGTGTGATATATCATTGAAACAAAATGAAAATACTAAAAAAACAATAAATACCCATAAAAGAATTACTTTACAATACATACCTTTGTCATGAGCCAAGAAAAAGACGACACCGCCATACGAGATTTTCGATAGCGTAAAAATGACGTCATTCCGGTGAATGTTACGTCACGTTTTAGCGGGACTGAATGACGTTTCATTCACCGGAAGGTTCAAGTTCTGGGTCAAGTTAGAAAAAGTTCCGTCAGGTATGGAACAAATTCACGTGATCGTATTGACGGATAAAGCATTTCGTATTGACGGATAAAGCACAAGTTTATCCGGCAGTAGTTATCGGTCAGTATGTGGGACAGTTGCAGGATAAAATGATTTATGTTCATCTCAGTACTCTCTTATCATACAAGATATAAATGTAACTTGTCCAACGCAAGCTGATGATATTACCCTTCTGTCTTTTTGTAAACGTGGTTTGGACTGTCTCATGGATATCTGTTACAATTACAGTTGTAAATGGAGATTTAGTTACAATGCATCTAAGTCTTCTGCGATTGTTTTTAACGAAAGCAAAAGTTCATTTTCGAAAGCAAAACGTCTGTGGAAACTCGGCAATGATACTTTCTCAGAATCTATAAATACCAAGCATGTCGGTATATTTCTAAACAAATTCAAACCAGGTTGTCCAGACGTCAATGAGACAAGCTTCGTAGTCAATGTTTTGCTTTGTTAAACTGTAATTTATTTGGTATTGGAATTAATCCATTGACCGCTGCTAAGTTGTACAAGACAGTAGTTATGCCAGGTAGCCTTTTTGGATGTGAACTCTGGTTCTCACTATCTGAAACTGAATGGAACCGCCTTGAAACAGTTCACCATTTGTGTGCTAAGCTTATTCAAGGTTTTCCAAGGCGCACCAGATCAGATATTGTCCTAAGTATGCTTGGGTTAACATCCATACGGTTAAATGTTGAACTTCCGAAACTTCGGTTCTTTTCTGCAATATGCAGAGCAGATATACGCTTTACTGCGGAGAGACTCTTCATACTACGTCCCTTTCATGTATATTTTGGTACCTACTGAAGCGAAAATGGCTTTGCTGTCGACATTTTGGAACATTTTTCACAAATATGAATTGCAAGACTTCTTGTACCAATTCTTGCAAGATGGGATTTTCCCAGTGGAGCATTATTGGAAACATCTCATTAAGGCTGTCCTTCTTGGCGAGTACACCTCATAGTGGAGTGAACGCCTCACTGTCTGTGAAGAGTTTGAGAGGTTTAAAAACCTCCAGTGTGATATGCGTCCTTCGCCGATATGGTTCTTATCTAAATGTTTCCCATATCTTGATAGAACGTTTAAAAATGTTGCTAAGCTATGGTGCATTTCACCAAATTGCGAACTCTCTTGTGCCCAATGCAATGATTATGTATACGATGCAGTGGCACATTCTTTGCTAGACTGTCGTAGTCGCGCATTGCTATCTCTCCGTGACGTTTTTTTCCACGAAGATAGTCAACGACTACCCAGTACAAGTTTACACCTTTTTAACCAACTCCTCAATGGAAGTTAAGATCTCAATGTTCCTCGGCAGTCCACCAGCCACATGGAAAGATATTTTTATTGACGAGGACCGAAGCTTTGCGTCATTTGCTAAAGAATGCTGCATTTATTCTGAAAAAAGCTTCACAGCTAACGTTTAACTAGTAAGAGTATGTCTCAATGCATCCTACACTCTGTGTTGTATTTTTCCCTTTTTTGTGGGTGTTTTTTTTTGTCATATTTTATAGTTATCTCTTATTATTTTGATTGTTCTGCACTGTACCAATGTTCTCCTTATTTACCTTAAGTTTCTGTTGTTTTCCTGTTCATCATAATATAATACTTTCTTTGTAACTCTTCAAATTTTGGAGGAATAAAGACATGAATGAATGAATGAATGAACGATTCCGTAATTACAGTACTAGACTGGAATAATTTTTAAGGTTAAATCTTCAGTTGAAATAGTTCTTAGAACCACTTTTGTTTCTGAATAAGTCAACTTCCATTATTGTTTTACCTGTGTACGACATACATATATATGTAATATATATCCCTAGGTATGATCAGGGATATTTTATTTCCATTTGCTTTTACATCTTCATTTTAAAAATGGAGGTGACAATAAAAAACCTAGAGCATAGATATACGGGGTTTCCATAATTCAAATCACAATCCAATTAACGGATTTCCTAACCTGACTGACAGTAAGACAATAGCAAATACCCGAAATAGTCTACCGAATAGCAAATTGCCCGCGGCCAGGTAATTACAGGTGAGTTCGATGAATGGCACAACGCCATTCATCGAACCTTGTACGGGTAAATAACATCCTGGTTCATGTACAAGGTATTACATAACTATCAAACCAAAAGCATGGCTAATTATATATCTATATCGGAGTATTTACTCGTATATCGATTAAAAATTGAAAGCGACCGCACGGTCTGAAAAAAATAGTTTGTTTTGCTTAAAGATGCTCCACCGCTGACAAATGGTATTTTTTCACTATTAAAAACAGGAGCAGACGATTTAGTATTTTTCTTCAGTTACAAAAGTTACTTACTTTACACCATTACCACCAATGAAAAGCTTGAGCTTCTAATTTTACTACAAATTAAAACTATCATCCCGAAAAAATCCGTACCACTATATCCTATATGAAATGAACTACTGAATGCGGATGTACCAAAGGCAAAATAAATTATTTTATATTATTTTTTGTGTTAATTAGACTATTATATACACGATTAATCACCAATTATTATTCAAATGATGAATATCATTTTTGGTCTGTCGGCGGTGGAGCATCTTTAATATCTCAATATTTAGATCTTTTATGATATCAAAAATAAATTCTTTCTACCGCAATTAATCAAGGATTTCTTCAATTGTTACGTAAAATTTCATTTTATATTCACAAAGTTTGTAATTCACAATGTATCAAAGATACAGACTACAGGAAAATATTATCTAATTAAAGCTTATTCGTTGCTGAACTCCTCGACAAAAAATCCGAAACTTTCATTTCTGTGAGGATTTTCTTTCATAATTACACGAAGATACCTGCTATTAGAGCATAAATTAGAGTATTTGAAACATCGAATTTCACTCTTTTAGTTATTTACATTCGAACCAATGTTATTGTACGATTTTAAAAACTTCACTCAGTAGTAATGATAAAAAATTGTTGAACGGCTTTTCCTGTGACCGTCGATGTAAGGGATAGCACATCAATTATAGTACAGCTATTAGCCACGGACTATTATGACGTCACACGGTTTAGAGATGGAAAATATGCATCTACATCTACATCTACCAAATAATCGACCTACTTCATCATATTGAAGATCATGTCGATATTGTTGAAGGTGTGGCTATGAACAGGGGAAGAGAAGAAAATAATTAATTTAGAGATGAAAGACGAGTTTTGAAGGAGTCAAGTGACTTTGAGATTACAAGATCTTGCGGAAGAGAGTTCCAGTCTTGGATAGTGCGGGGAAAGAAGGAGTGTTTGCGAGAATCAGTTCTACAGTAATGTATTTGGTATGCAAGTGTATGGGAGTGTCTGGTAGGGCGTAACTGTGAGGTCAAGTATTGGTCTTTATTAATAGCTACTATGCCGTGAGTGATTTTGAAAAGCATAGTAAGCCGTGCGTTTTTTCTTCTAGCCGATAAGCTAGGCCACTCTAGGTGTTCAAGCATGTCACTAACGCTTGAGGTGTTATGGAATCTGTTAGTGACATATCGAGCAGCTCTGCGTTGGACCATTTCTAGCTTATTAATGTCTCCCTTCTGGTATGGGTCCCACACTGTACAGGCATATTCAAGTGTGGGACGTACTAAAGATTTGTATGCTTGTTCTTTAATCTTTTTTTAATTAATTTTTGAGATTTCGTCTGATAAAGCCAAGGGTCTTATTGGCTGTGCATGTGATGTTGCTGATGTGGGAGTCCCATTTGAAGTCGTGTTGGATTGTTACGCCCAGATATTTTGCCTTATCAGTGTGTTCCAAACAGTGACCATGAAGATAATAATTATGTTTGATTGAATGTTTAGTCTTGGTAATCGAAAGAACATTACATTTCTGGGGGTGGAATTCCATTTTCCACCTTTTTTCCCAGTCAGCTAGTTTATCTAGATCATTTTGGAGTGTTTCTGAATCTTTTTTCGATGTAATGGTTATGTATGAGATAGTGTCATCGGCGAACAATGCAATCTAACTGAAGATGAGAGGTTAAGTGGCATATCATTGATGTAATATAAAAACAAACTTGGGCCGAGAACAGAGCCCTGGGGGACCCCCGATTCTACAAAGAGTGGTGGGGAAAGTTCGCCGTCAAGGATTACAGATTGTGTTCTGTTCTCGAGAAAGTTTTTTGATCCATCTGTTAACGTCCCCCCTGATGCCATAGCTATATAGTTTATGGATAAGAAGAGTGTGACTGACCGTATCGAAAGCTTTTGAGAAGTCAAGAATGAGCACATCTGTCTGTTTGTTATTTTCAATATTTCTGGAGACATCATCTAAAAATTCTAATAGTTGAGTTTCACATGACCGGGATTGTCTGAAGCCATGTTGGAGAGGATAGAGGATGTTATTTCGGTCGGCATGAGACATGATGTTACTTACTACAATATGCTCTAGGAGTTTGCTGCAGATACAAGTGAGCGATATTGGCCTATAATTTTCAGGACTATATTTATTACCTTTTTTATAGATAGGCGACACATGGGCTACTTTCCAGTCTGATGGTACATCACCTGAAGCTAGTGATTGCTTAAATAACAGGGTTAGAATGGGAGCAATTTCTGATGACATTTCTTTTAAGAATAATGGTTTGATGTTATCTGGACCTGCAGCTTTAGATGGATTCAGATTATTTAAGAGTTTTTGGACTCCCTCTTTAGAGATATTTATACTCTCAAGTGTAGGATGGTCAGTCTGTGGCATGTTGTATTGTTGTTGGAATTGTTCTCTGTTTAGGTTGGTAGCTTTAGAGAAAACAGATTTGAACTGGTCATTTAAGACTACAGCTTTATTGAAGGAGTCGGTAATTAGTTTGCCATCTTTATTGAGTGGTGCTACACCGTTGTGATCTGCCTTCCTATGCTTTATGTAGGTCCAAAACTTTTTCATAGGTCGATCACTTTCCTTTTGAGGGGTAATGATGATGCATAATCGGGCGGTCAGAATTTTGGACCTCGATATCGACGCCTTACAGGTTATTCCGATCGCGCGCGGCACGGAGAGGTTTCTACATGTGCTAATTAAGCCATTTCCAGCATAAACTGAAATTATCATTTTTGACTGCACAAATCCTTTTATACACCGTAACTGCATAGTATATGATGTATAATAATTGTGTGCTAGATGAAACGTCATGGGGGGGCAAAGGTCCTCAATATTTTGTAAAAAAAAAAAAAAAAAAAACGCCACACCTACAGGAGGAGATTAATTCAACTCCCAACCATATAATATATGCTTTATGTACATTTTTCATATATCACTAAATTTAATCCTTGTTCACATTTATAGACAGTGGGGTCGCTAAAAGGAAATTAACAAATACGCAAATTGGCCGAATTAGCGTGTGAGCGTCGAAGGCGCGAGATTTTGGTGTTTTATTAGGGATCTGAGGGTGACCCCCGGGATGAGTTTTATGTATTTTGATGATTTTGCGATAGCCCGACAGCGCAAGATTTTGGTGTTTGGGGGTCCGGGGGTCTCCCCCGGGGAAAAAATACGATTTAGAATGGCTGAGATGAGTTTTACGATGCATTTTGATGAATTTGCGAGCGCCCAAAGGCGTGAGAATTTGGTGTTAGGGGGGTCCGGGGGTCTCCCCCGGGGAAAAAAATTACGATTTAGAATGGCTTAGATGATTTTTACGATGCATTTTGATGAATTTGCGATCGCCCAAAGGCGTGAGAATTTGGTGTTAGGGGGGTCCGGGGGTCTCCCCCGGGAAAAAAATTACGATTTAGAATGGCTGAGATGAGTTTTACGATAAAGTTTAATGAGTATAAAGCGTTCTTAACATGGTATTTTTTCGATTTAAAGCTACCTGCATTTAGAAATGATAATTGTGTCGTCATAACATTATGCAACCCTACTCGATCTGAATATACCGTCTTCACACCATCGGCACATTGTTGTGTAACATAAAAAAATGAATTAATTGTCTCGCTATGACATATAAACAAATTGATCTTTTAAGAGACATTTTTTTTAAATAGCACATAGAATCCCTTGATGGACATTTTTAGTCAAGTTTGTGTGTATTGAATTTTTACTATTTAAGGTTTGACATTATGTGCTTGAACGTTTTAGGAAATGCGCCGCGCAGCGGAAAATTTTCTAGAATGAAGTACGAAAAATGTGTAGGAGGACCCTTTTTTCTTTCAAATAAGCATTTTTAGAAAATTTCAGTCGGCGAAAATGGGGGGGGCAAAAAGACATGTTTGCCCCCCCGTCCTGGGGAACGGGGGGGGGGGGCAGTTGCCCCCCCTGCCCCCCCGCTTCCTACGCCCCTGATAATAATTGTGTGCTAATGTTTGTGTTTTATTGTATACAATCACTCTCCTCAAGGACGTATAAATCCTTGACTGTACATACACTGATTTGCTGATCACCTACCAGGTGAGTTGATTTACCTGAGATTTACCTGTGATCTTGCACCGAGAACAATTCTGAGATATACTATAAGATTTACCTGTGATCTTGCACCGAGAACAATTCTGAGATATACTATAACTCCCTATCAACACACCTAAACCCCTATGAAAACACCCCACCCTCCCCACCCAGAGTTGGTGTTCGGGAAAGACCCCTGTAATACCTGGGCCAGGATGATGTTTACCTGTACCCAACGCCATTCATCGAACTCACCTGTAATTACCTGGCCGCGGACAATTTGCTATTCGGTGGACTATATCGGGTATTTGCTATTGTCTTACTGTCAATCATGTTAGGACATACATCATCATCATCATTTCTTTTATTCCTCAAAACTGAGATACAAAGATTAAATACAAGGTAAATATATGCATTTGAAACTATAGTAATTAATACATGTTCAATTGTATATTTATATTATGATGATTCTAGTATTAAATATCAGGTTTTATCAAGATAATATTATTAATTACTAGTAATTTATATATATACTTTCTTGATGTATGGTATCAAGCTGACTACAATAGCATAGAGACTCTATCATGTTGTTGATTCATAACACAAGAATAATTTTACATAATCATCAATAGAAAGACAGTATAGCTAATATATAACTCGAATCATTCAAGATATTGAATATGACATTAGTTAAAGTACATTATTGTATAGACCATAAATAGATCAAATCATTATATAGTAATATAACCTTCTAAATATTAATTATTAAACTCCCTAGTCATGAGTAACACTATTTAGATAGGCATATTGCGGTGATATAAAATATCAAAGTCAGTTTTCAGTGGGATACAATGGCACAGAAAGCGCATTCCCAGCACCAGGAGTTCATGTATTCGTTCCTCTGGAATACCCAGGCGCCCATAAATCCGAGGCGTCCCACCCAGCAATATATGCAACATCTGTTCTTCATTCAAGCCTGAGAGGCATGCAGCGAGTTCGTAACAAGTGTCCTGCAAAACACCAAAGTAGGCATCTCTGAATAGCTGAGTGGCCCAACATTGCGTCACTAGATGCAGCACAGCATCCCGATATAATTCGCCACACGATACACACACTCTTATCACAATATAATTTCTGTATATGGAACACACACCAGTATTTTCATAACATGTCTCACGAAATTCAAGTGTTCGGCTGTTCTGATTGTATTTAGCAGAACATAATGTTTTTTGTATGTGTTGTGTACGTATTTAAACCTTACAAAGTCTTTATCCCTGCTTAATCGAAGTTGAAGTTCTGTGTTCTCATAGGTTGAGACAATGTCTTTAACAATGGAGTTCCACTTTGTTTTGTTCGGGAAATATCCATAGTTTATGTACGTAGAAAGAAATTCTAACAGATTGTATTTACCAAATAATGTTATCACATCCGGTATAAATCCGCTGTGCCTAAAACGCTGATCGACATCACTAATGCTGTACTGAACGCGTCGAATGAATATTTGCTTTGCCTGTGACGTTGGCGGAAGTGAAACTAGCACACCAAAAAACATTAGTTTTCTTTTATCAATTTCGGCCGACATTCGATGTGTTCCGATGAGACTTTCTACCATGTCTGAACGGGTTTGCTTTTTAAGACCAAGTATCCGTTTGGCTACATAATGTTGAAATTGGGCTATTTGTACGTAATCCATATTGAACATGTTATTCCAAAGTTCGAAACCATATAAGGCGCTAGGTAAAACTACTGATTTGTATAATTTTGTCACTGTAGATGGATTAATCGTTGTGAGATCATTACCTATTCCGGAAAAGGCGTTCAGCGCATTTCTCCCTTTCCTACAGGACTTTTCGATTTTAGTTGTAGATCGCAGTTTCGAGTCAAGCGGAATTCCCAGATGCTCCTGAACATCCCGTGTCGGTATCAGCTCGTCACCCATCCACCATTGTATCTGATGTGGTTTATCTCGTTTCTGATTGAAGACAACAACTGAGCATTTACTATAATTATACTGATATCTCCAGCGTTGAGCGTAATCTGATGCCACATTTAACATATCTTGGAGAGCCTTTGGGCTTGTTGCAATGAGTGTCATGTCATCAGCAAGGGTTGGATTGCCACAATTGATATCGTAGATCATAGCACCACATTTCAGTTCTTCTAGTTGTTGTAATAGGTCATTGATAAAGGTTAGGTACAAAAATCCGGAGAGTACCCCACCTTGCCGGACTCCCGAGCGCACGTTGTACCAATATGAGCGTACTTGATTTACACATACACAACTTTTGATATCTGTATAAGCGGAATTGATAACGTTAAATAGAGATCCCGTTATGCCCATACGCTTTAGCTTGTACATTAGAGCTCCATGCCACACTGAATCAAATGCCTTTTTCGTGTCTAGAAATGCCGCGTACGTTTTACTGTTTTGTTCCAGATTAGCGAGAATTGTTTCTTGAACGCTAAATGACGTTGTGATACATCCCAGACGGCGTTGAAATCCTTGTTGTTGTCGCTGCGGAAAAGGCGTATTCGACATTTCACACTGCGTTAATAATCGCTCGTATATCACTTTTTCTAGCAGTTTATACAAGACCGGAAGTAGGGAGACCGGCCTGTAGCTATCCGGGCTGTCACGAGGCTTATTGTTCCTTTTATAAATTGGTATGGTCAGGCCCATCCTCCATGTCTTCGGTACGTATCCTTGAGACTTTATTGCGTTGAACAACTTCATAATCATAAGAATGGTTTGTCTCCCTCCATATCGAAGATGTTCGTTATTCACTTCATCGACGCCGGGTGCTTTTGATAATTTCAATTTTCGAATCGCAGCTTCTATTTCACGAAAAGAGAATGACGGGACAGCTATTGGGTGTTCTTTCATTTGACCGTTAAAATATCGATCTGTAAAAAATCCCTTGTCAGTATATATATGCTCAAAGTATTCCGCAAAACCATTCGCGACAGCCTTTGGTTTATTACAAACATACTGATCAATCGTCAATTTGTTGCATACTTGCGATTTCCTGTTTTTCTTTCTAGAAATCAGCTTCCAAAATTCTCGAATATCGTATTCTGCCGATTCTTCAAGTTCTCGGTCACATTTGTCAATATAATTGTTAAAGGCGGTTTCGTGTTGCTTCCGGAAGTTAGCTTTAGCTTCTTTGTATTGTACATATGACGGGTACGATCGCCCTCTAGGCCTTCCGTGGTTGATCCATGTATTACGTTTATGCCTTGCTATCGCGTGTGCATTTTTCACATTTTCATCCCAATAAGGCTTTTGATAACTTTTGTACCCCTTTTCCGGAATAGTATCTCTCGCTGCCATGACCATGGAGAGGGTGAGTATTTCAGTAAACATTTCGATTTCATAATTTGAGTTAATTTCCATGTTTTCAAGCAGCGTAGTTCTATTATGCAAGTCTAGTTGATAAGCTATTAGTTGTTCCGGTGAAGCTTTGTACCACGCTGTCCGAAACCGTCCACGGTCTATACCGTCGGATTCAGTATGAATATTGTTCTCTACAATAATGTCACAAGCGATAGGTAGGTGGTCAGACGCAATATCTGTATCAGCTGTAGAGAATACGCTGACGTTTTTCACCGCTTTTGAGCTTTTCTTCACGAATATATAATCTAGGACAGTTCTGCATGGCGAAAATGTATATCCATATCCTGTTGTATCCTTATCGAGGTTTGCAGCCCGAATATTACACTGTGTTGCAAGCGATCGTAACAGTTCTGATTTACGTCTACTAGTGTAGAATAGAAAATTTTCTAGAATGAACTACGAAAAATGTGTAGGAGGACCCTTTTTTCTTTCAAATAAGCATTTTTAGAAAATTTCAGTCGGCGAAAATGGGGGGGCAAAAAGACATGTTTGCCCCCCCGTCCTGGGGAACGGGGGGGGGGGGCAGGGGGGGGGGGCGTTGCCCCCCCCCCCCCCCCCCCCCCCCCCCCCCCCCCCCCCGCTTCCTACGCCCCTGATAATAATTGTGTGCTAATGTTTGTGTTTTATTGTATACAATCACTCTCCTCAAGGACGTATAAATCCTTGACTGTACATACACTGATTTGCTGATCACCTACCAGGTGAGTTGATTTACCTGAGATTTACCTGTGATCTTGCACCGAGAACAATTCTGAGATATACTATAACTCCCTATCAACACACCTAAACCCCTATGAAAACACCCCACCCTACCCAGAGTTGGTGTTCGGGAAAGACCCCTGTAATACCTGGGCCAGGATGATGTTTACCTGTACCCAACGCCATTCATCGAACTCACCTGTAATTACCTGGCCGCGGACAATTTGCTATTCGGTGGACTATATCGGGTATTTGCTATTGTCTTACTGTCAAGATAATGTTAGGACATACTAATATCTCGATGAAGATTGGATATGTGCATTCGTTGAAACTTCCATGGAAACCCCTTACATCTCGTGAGTCTAGAGGGTGGTGTTTTTCGATTCAATATCAACGTTGTTGTATTTCACATTCATAGCCTTGCGGCTTGTCAAGACACAAAGTACAGACTACCTAATACATATTGAATAATTTTAAACATGTACAGGATTAGACATGAATTGTATAAGATGAGAAGGATTCTCGTGACGTGTTGCTTTTACACTACTGAACACCACGACGAGGACGCATTAATGATACCGGGAATAAAGAAACCATTTTTCGTCAACAAATACTTGTCTTATCGCGTTTTCTCAAACGAACACAATACGCATTGGTAAAGTTAATTGAATTTCACAACGTTTTATAACTTGCTTTAAAGACGGAAGATTTTGAAGAAATGCTTTGTCAATTTATAAATGTACAACTACTTAAGAGTAAATGGTCATGTACACTTTGTCAATTTATAAATGTACAACTTATTCAATAACGTAGTTGTAATTTGACAGGCTCAAACGGGCCATCGTACATTTAGGCTCATGGTGTACCGCAAGGTTCAGTACTTGGTCTTTTCTTTTCCTATTGTTTATAAAAATGTCTTAACAGATAAATGTAATATCTTAAATAAAATTATTTGCTGATGACACATCTCTGTATTGATAATGATGATGACATTTTACTGACAGTAACACATGCATAATTCTTGAATGATGATCTATATCTATCATCAATTTCTTCAAGGGCTGATCAATCAATGGCTAATTCTTTTTAATTCAAATAAAACAATATCCTTAACATCTACCAGAAAACATTCAGATCTCCACCCACCACTCACTTTTAATAACTACCAAATATCACAAGATGAATTTCATAGACACTTAGGTTTAACATTTAACAAAAAGGATCATGGTAGGATCACATCTTTAATATTTGTGATAAAGGTTCATCAAGACAGAACTTAATTATTACGAACATAAACTAAATAGAAATTCACCAAGAACTTTATATCTCTCCTATATCAGACCAATTTTAGAATATACAGCCATTATTTGGGATACCAGAATGGAACAGTTGACTTGATGACATATATGCTGACTCATGATCAGCATCACAGCTGCTGCACCTTGCTTAAATTGGCAGGAACTATTTTGCATAAGAGCATGCTCTAATGGTAAATTACTTACCGTTTTAAAATATATGCGACACTTTTATAATGTCTAATTATTATATGATTATTTTGGATTACATTTAATTACATGAGTGCTAGGATATTTTAATTCATCAATTACTATTGTTAAATATGTGTGACACTTTAATAAGTATTATTGTATAATAAATAATATAAAATATGTTAGTGAGTGCTTGAACTTAATTAACAAAACTGCAGTATATCTTATGATGTATCTTGTTATAGGTATGAGTATAAAAATTCCCTGGTTGAAAAGTTACCCGAGTTCAAAAATTCAAATTCATTTTATTTCTCTTTTTCATTATGAACGCACAGAGAAAACACAATATTATATACAATCATTAGTATTCGAAAAAGGTATACAGTAGTTGTTTATATGAATAATATGAGCTAAGGAGAATAAATAATGTTGTTAATTATCCTAATAAAAGTACACAATTTCTTCAGTGTTTTCATGCAAGTAGAATTCATAAGTTCATTAAACTTTATAACATTTGGTCGTTACCAAAACATATATATATATATGTAATAGGCTTATCTTCAAAGTGGTGAATGTAACAAAGAAGTCTGTATAAAATGACATTACTAATTTTAGAATGGGTCAACTGTGACCAGTATGGAATTAACCCTAGTGGTGCTGAACTGTTCTGTATAGAGATACCCCCAGTGCTGAATTGTTTGATTTTTTTTTTTTCAAAAATCTTTTTTTTTTTCATGTTTAAATGTTCTAAGGAATATGATCCAAGTCCTAAAAGTCATTTTATGACCGACATTTGCATAAAACTTAATATTTTCTTACATTTAGTAAGCAGTATGTGTTATGGTTACTCTCAAATTGTGTGTCATAATTTCCATATATAAAACTGTCTTAGTTTTTAACATAATTTGCAAAATCATTCTGAATTTGAATGATTATTATATCCATTGGTGAAAAGAGTGACATGTAGGTATAGTGATGTATTGGACAATTTATCTTGGTATTCAGGCCAAGTTCCCAGCATGTATATAATGAAGTAGGGGAGATAACTCTGTATGCTGAAAATTCAAGGCATCAGATATTCATTCATTCCGCTCAAAAGACATACCTGCTGAAAGTAATCTTGGTATCCTAGAGGTTCCCCAATTCCGTAAAACAATATGTAACAAAATCCCCGGACTTTAAGTCTAATTAATCAATTGTGCAATATAATGTAAAGAAACATTTGGTGAAACATATATACACTGATGAAACTTCTAATGAATTATTCTTCTGTGTTCGGCTGTGCAGATTTTTGGCGTTTATAGGCCAAGATATAATCTGACTTAGTGTGGTACAACTGAAAACATGGCTCGATACACATTGGAAGATGGCACTGCTGGCACTGATAGGAAGTTTCACGCCCTGTTCTTTTAGGGAGAGGGATGCCTGGATTTGAAGATCTGAATATGTCTGCTTCACCTGGTCCACACACAACACATTGTCTTCGTCCATGACTTCTCTTACTTGTTGATGGCAAATGAGTAATAAAATGTCTCCCTGATAACCTCTGAAGGTTCTCTACTGACTTGGCCTTTCTTCCTTTCTGTCCTGTTGGTGGAATATCAGCAGCCTCAATCATTTGGCCCGCTAGCTCCCTCCTGAATACCCTTTGTTGCACAGGTTGACGGGTAGCTGCGATGACGTAGCTCTAACGACGGACGGAAGATTTCTGACAGGGGTGGAGGCAGGGTATGATTATTCGTTCTAGTTGACGGGCTCTGTATTTGTACAGCAGGTATGAATTCAGCACTGCAAGACCAATCAAATGGAAAAACACCCTTTTCAACCATTTCAACGTTCTCCTGTCGAAGCCACCTAGAACGAATACACGTACCCGGCCTACTATACCTTTCGGCCCATTTTTTGTCAAAAAGTCTTTTGAGCTACAATATTGCAGCTAGAAGCCACCGTATGCAACCATTTGGTCGCAACGATCAACTGCACCCATGTGGCGGTTATATGAAATTAAAGAACACTGTCGGGCTTTCTTATTGGATTGCCGTCGTTATCACGCTTCCCAGTATCAAACATGTTACCTAAATGCAGGATAAAAGTATTGAACCATATAAATATTTCAAGCTCATGTAACTGGAGAACATGTTGTAGTTTGTCTTTGTTAATCCATAAAATGTAAATAAATAGTTTCATGTCAAAAAACATGAATTGTGAACATTTATTCAACAATATTAATATTATGAGTACGGCCACCTTGCAGAGATTGACCGCGGAGAATTGCAGGAATTTACATCATACCTATTTTTTAACTCGGTGTTATTCAAGTAAAAAATGTATGTAATATATTCAGCAAAAGCTATTGTACGTACTATGTACCATTATATGTTTTGAATATGAATTTTATGACAAAATGATAGAATATTTGGGCAAGGATTTATAAGGATTCATATACGTCCTTGATTTGGGGGAGAGCATCTTTAATTTGTGTACAATCCAAGATGGCGGCGTCCTTGCGACACACGCGAGCGAGTAAACATGGACTATTACGGCTTTGGAGAGGACTGAAAGACACCAATGCTGCGTGTATATCAACGAGTGCATCAAGGGTAATAATAATTCTTTTTAACTTTTCCGAACCGATGGACCTTTGGCTTTTTTCTCCGGTTTATGGAAATTTACTTATCGTGCAAGGACACTGCACTTTGAAAACACAACATGGTTTAGAATCGATTCAAAACAAATATTCGAATTTTAGGTAGGCCTATATGATTGTGTTGTGATAGATATTAACGGTATAATAGTATCGTATATTGATAACATTCTACAGGTAAATATGTATGAATAGAATAGGCCAAGCTAGTTTCACTTTGAATGAACTTCAAACCAAGGTAAAGGGAGGTAACTTTCAATTACAATTGTAGATTAAAGATGCGTGTGCTCAAAAAAAATAAAGTAACATAGCCTAGGTCAAACACGTATCCGCTTCTTATGTCTTATGCTAGTCGTCGCTGTGGATATATTTTATATTTTTGTGATTTGATTAATTATATCAATAAAATATGAAAAATAAAAAGTTTTGTTGGTTACTAAACGAGAATGGGGCCGAAAATTGGCCCAAAATCATGCTGAAAAAGTCCTGAATAAGAAACATAGATACATAGAGATTGGCAACTCCTCCATTTTTTCCATCGACAGATGTACTTCTGTATGTGCTTACTGCTTAGGGTTTTTTAGATAAATTCTTAAATAGAAGGAATCTAGTTGAAAACAAAAGAATAACTGTGATATGTTGTAAAAGTTCAGTAATTTTTTAGATGGTTTGAGTACGATTTTAGATAGAAAGAATAATATCTTAACTTATAGATTAATAAAACAAAATACTCATTCGGTTTTGAATGTCAGATTCTCGAGAAAAAACCCAGGTAAAATTGCTTATATTCATGCTTTCAGATATCCCATTAAATAACATCAGTCAGGAAAACTGCATGATCACATCAAACTATGATATAATGTTTAAACTTTGTATTCCCATTGATGCAAAAATATCATGTTGAAAAGAAAACACTTAAAAGTAGTTAGCCAAGGCAAAATAACGATAAAACAGAGGTCCCTTTGCCTGTCAATAAAGTGGCTTCATAGTCAATGTAGATATATAGAGAATACATGGTTAGAATCTTACAATACAAGGTTTATTTTGGTGCGAAACTTAGGAAATCCGAGATGACTCGGCAAAGCCTCGTCATCTCGGCTTTCTGTGTCGAGCACCAAAATAAACCTTGTATTGTAAGATACTAACTGTGTATTCTGTTTATCCTGCAACCATTATGGCATTCAAAACGAAAGCAAATGGACAGTTATTTGCTTGGTTTCGCTTGAAGCAAGACGCTTGTTTGATGCAGAGGTAAAGATTCATTCACTAAACCAAATGAGAGTGTACTCCTTTTTACTGGTGTGGGAAATAAATAAGCGCATTCACAAACAGCATCCGTAATTCTATTCAGTGTGATATATCACTGGAACAATATGAAAATACTGAAAAAAAAGCAATAAATACCCGTTAAAAAATTACTTTACAATACACACCTTTGCCACGAGCCAAGAAAAAGACGCTACCGCCATACAAGATTTTCGATATCGTAAAAATGACGTCATTCCGGTGAATGTGACGTCACGTTTTAGCGGGACTATATGACGTTTCATTCACCGGAAGGTTCAAGTTCTGGGTCAAGTTAGAAAAAAGTTCCGTGATCAGATATGGAACAAATTCACATGATCGTATTGACGGATAAAGCATTTCATATTGACGGATAAAGCACGAGTTTATCCGGCAGTAGTTATCGGTCAGTATGTGGGACAGTTGCAGGATAAATATCATATGTATGATCTATCTGAGTAGAATTATATACATACACTGTATCCTAGAATGCTAGTTAGGGGAGCTCTAGTGTTTAAAAATAACTAATTTATTAGCTCAATAATTTCTGAAATTGATATAAACTCTTCAATATTCTTTATCATTCCTTAATTAACTATTCAACAACATACATGTACACAGCAAGCATGATTTAACAATGATAACTACATCTATATATATATCCTTTTTTTTGGCAGAATAAAGGCCTTGTGTTAGGACTGTTTGAATCTGAAGAAGAAAATGGTCTGCCATCCTTCACAAAATCAACCCAGAACTTTGATGATCGAACCAAACAAAAGATCACACATCACCTTCAGATGTATGTATTAAATCAGGGCTCAAATTTTACATTTTTTGTCACTTGCTTAAAATAGCAAGTGCCCTAAATTTGTACTTGCTAAAAAAAAAAATTAAATATTGGAATTCAAATCACAGTTTTGTTAAATATAAAATCATTTTTTTTGCATGATGATATGAGGTGTATGTACATTATGTATATCAACAACATTATTGTAAGAACTGTGTCTTCATATTTTCCGTTAGAACAATATTTCACAATCGTTATGTCATTTTTACAGTTTTCTAGGGACAAGCATCTACCTGATGAAACTGAGCCCTACTGTATTTGACCTGATGAAACTGAGCCCTACTGTATTTGACCCAATAAGCAGCCCTGTCCCTATAAGCGCCCCTCTCCCTTTTCCAAGCCTAGTCCAAATTTTTTTCTATTAAGCAACCCCTATTTGCTCCAATTTTTTAACCACCCTGGATGCTTAGGTCTGTCAAGAATTTTTTTAATTTAATTTTTTTTTAGGAGGGATTCAGTTGCTTTATTGCTACAATACAAAGTTATTTGTCTATTAGGCTTTAGGCAGAGTACAATGTAGATATCTTTTATTTCTCATGGCTGTACGTTTAACTTAATCTGGATATACTTAAAGAAACATCCTTGGGGGAAGGGGAACAGAACTTTTAATAAAATTTTGGCTCTGACCCCCTGGGGGCAGGGAGGAGCAGGGCCCAATAGTAATATAGAGGTAAACTCCTTATAAATCGCTACTTGTCCTAGAATTCTGCTAACCTTGGCCAGTCAAACATCCTTGGGGGAAGGGGAACAGAAAAACTTGTATAAATTTTGGCTCTGACCCCCAGGGGGCAAGATTGGGCTGGGGCGCCCAATAGGGGTAATAGAGGTAAATCCTATAAACCGCTACTTGTCCTAGGAATTTCTGTAACATGGATTGATAACCAAATTAGTGGCCAGAAAACATTCCTGTGGGGGAAGGGGACCACAGAACTTGTATAAATTTTGGAGCTCTGACCCCCAGGGGGCAAGATGGGCGGTGGGCCCCAAAAGGGGTAATAGAGGTAAATCCTATAAACCCGCTACTTTCCCTAGAGTTCAGCATGATTGTAACCAAATTTTGGCCATAAAACATCCTTGGGGGAGGGGAATCAGAACTTGTATAAATTTTGGCTCTGACCCCCCTTGGGCATGAGGAGGGCGGGGGCCCCAATAGGGGTAAAGAGAGTAAATCCCTATAAATCAGCTACGTGATCCTAGAGCTTCTGGCCTGGCTTTTTACCACATTGTGGCTCTAGTAAACAACCATTGTGTGGAAGGTGAACGAGTAACTTGTATAAACTTTTTCTGCTCTGACCTTCCCATGGGCAGGAGGTGTGCGGGAGGGGTTGTGGCCCCAATAGTGGTAATAGAGGTACAACCTATAAATCGTTACTTGTCCTAGATTTTCTTCAGATAGGAGCTTTAAACCAAAATTGTCCATTAACCAATCCTTGGGGGAAGTGGATACAGAACTTTATATTAAATTTGTAGGCCTCTGAGACCCATTGCTAGGGGCAGTAGGGGGGGGCGGGTGTGGGGGCTCGCAATAGTGTTAATAGAGGTAAATTCCTATA
Source organism: Argopecten irradians (assembly GCF_041381155.1). NCBI lineage: Eukaryota > Metazoa > Mollusca > Bivalvia > Pectinida > Pectinidae > Argopecten > Argopecten irradians. Next base: position 3,852,170 of record NC_091144.1, read on the forward strand.
AAATATCTCAACTTGTCCTAGATGATTCCAGCAAGTGATTGAAAACCAAATTTTTGGTCCAGAAACATCCTTGTGTGGTGTAGGTATGGTGGGAAATAAACAGAACTTTGTAAATAGAACAATTTTGGCTCTGATCCCCCATTTGGGCAGGCAGGAGTGAATGGGGCCCAATTGGGGAAATAGGGAGTGTTTTTAAATCCTATAAATTCATACTCTTGTCCTAGAGTTTGCTGCATGGATTGTAACCAAAATTTGGCCAGAAACATCCTTTGGGAAGAAGGGGAACAGAACTTGTATAAATTGATGGCATTTGACCCTATCCCGGGGCAGAAGTAAGGGCGTGTGGGCCCACAATAGGGGAAATAGAGGTAAATCCTAAAAAATATCAACTTGTCTTAGAGTGTTCTGGCAATGGATTGGTAAACCATTGATTTTTGGCCAGAAATATCCTTGGGGTTAGACAGTAATTCTTTATAAATTAATTGAGGCTTTGGTACCTCCCCTGGAGGAGAAAGAAGTGGGGTGGGGCCCATAAGGTGGAATTAGAGTAAAAAATAATTCCATAATGATCTTCAGATGAACATAAACAAAGTAATCTTAATATTACTATAATGCATTGACTTGGCATTACAAACCATGTGAGCGAATACTGGCTCCCTCTGGGCCTTCTGTTTTTAGTAGGGGATTTCATTTGCTTTATTTGCTTACAAATTACAAAGTAATAATGTCTATTAGGCCTTTTTATTGAGGGCTGGGTAACAATGTCTAGTTATCATTTATTTCTCATGGGGCTGAACTTTAACTTAATCTTGGAGTATACTTATACGAGAGACTATTTATCTTCAATCCTAATCTCTTTTACATAAACCGAGAAGCAAATTAATATCATTAAACCTATTATTTGTACGTTCGATTGTTCGTATTCGAAACATATAACTTAGCATAGTAATGACAAATTCCAAACGTTATTGTTTAGTATTTTTAAATATTGATTCACCTTTTAATTACAAATCTTTGATCAATACGATTAATGCAGGTACAATATTTACGCTCCTGACCCCAGTAACCAGAGCCAAAGTCTAGTTCAGTTAATACAGAAATGAACTACGTGAACTCACTGAGGACGGCTGAATAAAATGATTTTTTTATGGGAAAAGACATTCAACCTAATTAAGGTAAACACATTTACTGTTCATAGAGATTGTGCATCGATTTCATAGACCAAATATTGAATGAACTCTACTACGCAAGGCACAAGGGGACAGGGCTTCATCTATCACAATTGAGATTTTCAGAACCAACAAATTGTGTAAGATTGCGGACGATAGTGACAAACAGGCATAGCGATGTTATTTGATATTATTTTACATATACCAAGTTTATGACGGTCATTATCTACAACATCCATGGGCCTTTATCTGGCATAATCACAAGATAAAAAATAACCACTGGAAGCATAATTTCCAATCTAGAAACTGTGGGTATTATATTCACCTGATTATTACTATGTCTACATATTATTATGTTATTTAAGTAGATGAATTTTGAGTACCCAGACAAATCTAAACTTATTTTTTAGCTCTCCTTGTCCAGAATGGGCCAGTAAATTAAGTGAGCGTTATTGTACAATGGCGCTGCGGCAGTCGTGAGTCCGTCCGTCGTCGTCCGTACCGTCCGTCGTGTCAATGTCCCGTCATCAACATTTCTTTTTAAATCGCTACTAGTCATAGGAAGTTCTGCATGGATTGTAACCAAATTTGGCCACAAACATCCTTCGGTGAGGGGAAACAGAACTTGTATAATTTTGGCTCTGGATCCCCCAGGGGCAGGAGGGGCGGGGCCCAATAGGGGAAAAAAAATAGAGGTAAATCCGTTTAAATCGCTACTTGTCCTAGAGTTACCTGAATGGAATTTTAACGCAAATTTGTGGCCACAAACATCCTTGGGGGGAAGGGGGAACAGAACTTTGTTTGAAAATTTTGAGCTCTGGTGACTGCCCCCAGGGCAGGAAGGGGCATGGCCCAATAGAGGTAATAGAGGTAAATCCTGTAAATCGCTACTTCTCATATAGATCTCTGAATGGAATGTAACCAAATTTGGCCACAAAACAAATCCTTTGAGGGGGACAGGGAAAACGAGAACTTGTATAAATTTTGGCTCTGTCCCCCTGGGGGCAGGAGCTGGGGCGCGGGGGCCATTAGGGGATATAGAGTGGTAAAATTCCTTTTTAAATCGATTAACTTGTCCTAGAGATTTCTGCATGATTTGTAACCAAATTCTGCCACAAACATCCTTGGGGGAAGGGGAAAACAGAACGTTGTATAAATTCTTGTTCTCTGGTCAACCAGGGCGGCAGGAAGAGGGCGGGAGCCCAATAAGGCGGAAATAGGAGTTGTGAATCACTTATTTATAATCGTACGCTACTTGTCATAGAGTTCCTTGAATTGAATTGTAACCAAATTGTGGCCACAAAACATCCTTGGGGGAAGGGGAACAGAACTGTGTATAAATTTTGTGCACTGAGCCCCCACGGGGCAGGAGGGAGCGGGGCCCCAAAGGGTAAATTGAGGTAAATACCTTTAAATTGCTACTTGGTCGTAGAGTTCTGAATGGAATGTTGACAAAATTTGGCCACAAACATCCTTGGGGGAAGGGGAACATTAAACTTTGTATAAAATTATTGGGCTTCTTTTCTGGTCCCCCCAGGGCAGAGATGAGGGGTCTGGGCCCAATAGGGGTAATAGAGGTAAAATCCTTTAAAATCTCTTCTTAGTCATAGAGCTCTGAATGGAATGTAACCAAATTTGGCCACAAACATCCTTTGGTTGAAGGGGAACAGAACTTGTATAAATTCTTTGGCACTCTGGTCCCCCGGTGAGCAGGAGGGGCGGGGCCCAATAGGTGAAATAGAGGTAAAAATCCTTTAAATTGCAACTTGTAATAGAGTTTCTACATGAATGTAACCAAATTCTGCCACAAAACATTCCTTGGGGGAAGGGGAACAGTACAACTTGTGTAAATTTTGACTCTGGTCCCCCGGGGCAGGAAAGGGAGCGGGCCCAATAGGGGATAATAGAGATAAATATCTTTAAAGTCTCATACTGAGTCATGAGTAGTTTCTGAATGGAATGTAACCAAATTTGGCACAAACATACCTTGGGGGAGGGGAAGAGCAGACCTTGTATAAAATTTGGCGCTCTTACACCGGCGGGCGATGTTGTCAGGGAGGGCAGTCGGGCCACAATAGGTTGGAATGTAGAAGGTTAAACTCTATTACAAATCAGATACTATTGTGTATCACGCATAGAGTTTGCTACATGAATTAGTAACCAAATATTGGCCACAAACACCCTTAGGGGGTAGGGGAACAGATACTTGTATAAATTTTGGCTCTAGATCTCCACTCACGGGTGCAGGAGGGGCGGGGCCACCCAATAGGGGAAAATAGAGGTAAATCCTTTTAATCATCTTACTATAGTCATAGAAAGCTGTCTGGACATTGAAATGTAACCAAATTTGGCCACAAAACATTCCTTTGGTGGAAGGGGAATTAGAACTTGTATTATAAAATTTTAGGCTCCTGATCCCCCCAGGGGCGATGTAGGGGATGGGGCCCAAATATTTTTTTTTTTAAGGGATGAAAATAGGGAGTGTAAAACCGCGCAATCACTAGACTAGTCATAGAGGTCCTGCATGGATTGTAACCAAATTTGGCCACAAACATCTTTGGGGGAAGGGGAACAGAAACTTGTAAAACATTTTGGACACTGTCCCCCCCGAGGGGCAGGATGGGTGGGGCCCAATAGGGGAAAATAGAGGTAAATTCCTATTAAATCACAACTTGAGACCTAGAGTTTTTGTTTGATTGGTGACTGACCAAATCTTGGCCATAAACAATCCTTTGGACAGAAGGGGAACAGAAACTTGGTATAAATTTTGGCTCTGACCCCCCTGGGGGCGGGTGGCAAGGGGTGGGGCCCAATAGGGATTTAGAGGATTTTAATATATAAAATTCCTTCTAGATAAAGAAACAATGACCCTGTATTCAGAACATTACTTGGCATTACCAAAACCAGGTGAGCGATTTACAGGCCCTCTGGCCTCTTGTATTATTTTTATCCTCTATTGGTTCAAATACAGTAAATCTTTTAAAGTAATAGCATTCAATCTGCCAGTCAAAACAAAAACTTAGTTAACTTGCCTTGATACTGATAACTAAGAATTTAGATTTATTTTAGGCCCCAAAAAAAATTAATTCTTTAGTTTCTCAGGCCCCGCCACATCGACATATACCACCCACCAACTCACACAAAAGTTACCTCCCTCGTAATCCAAGTTATACCACAAATGAGTTATGAAATTGCAAAGGAATTTTAATCAAGATTTTCAGTTGATACATATTGCAAAATATTGCCATTTAATCAATGTATCAGGGCCGATAAGGCGTAAAACTGGATGTAATGGTAGTACTATAGAAGTCTCTTTAGCTCTCCCAGTTGGTACGTGTTCTGGGAAGTCTCGAGACCTGCAATGTAGTACGCCATCCGCCTAGTATACCATTGATAAAGGCAAGATTTTTGCATAAGTATCCACTGAAATCCTTTAAAATTCTTTGCAATTTACTAATCATATAGTGTAATTAATGATTACGAGAAATTAACAAACATAATCATTATTGAAAAGCGGCCATTACAAATAGGTAAGTTTAATGCCACCATGAAATTAAATGAAATATTCACGGATCTTTTAAGATAAGCGGCGTGACAAGAAATCAAACCTTCTTGAAAAACTTAATATTGCAAATTTATTATGAAAAAAAAGAAAAATGTGCGATTATAATTGACAAAAAAGATAGTAAAATTTGAAATACCAAATCTAACCTGACTACCAACATTTAGGTCTTAAGTGCTTGATTGAATTTGGTCAAGTAATTCCTGGTAATAAACATTCATGTCCGTGGTACGTAACGGAGATCTGGTGTACGGTTAACTTGGATCGGACGTACACCAAGATTCACCTCCCCACCGCCTTTCAATTCTCTTCTGACTGGTAAAAAATTGCTTCCTGATGTGACAACATAATTGCTCAGAAAAACGGAATGATTCCTCCCAGGATTATGTATTTTCAACTGGTTTTCTTAAAATATAGTGACAATTGAGATATTTAAAAGCTGTTCTTAAAGACTGAGTAAGAATTTACATTTTCTACACGTGTTTTCATTGATTTTCATGTCCTTCAAGTGAGAAAAAAATAAAATGTTATCTGCCGCATTTGTTTTCAGAGAAATAAAAAATAAAAAATATTCCCGCCGCCCGCACTGACTTTTTAAAAAAGTGGCCTGAGAAACTAGCAATTAATTTTTTTTGGCTTTAGATCCAACATCTCTTTTATTACATTATGGGTAGCTACTTTATACAATAATAATAATAGAGAATGCTTATTTCAATGAGAACTGAAGTCATAAGCATCTCGTTATTTTACAGTCTGAAAAAAACCCTAAAGAAGGGACAGACAAGGATATTTTACGACCTTGACCCCGAGTACTCGAGTGTGGCTGTAACATGTGTAGGGAAGAAGGGAGCCAGTTTTGACGAAATGGAGTGGAGGGGATGGACATGGTACGAGCACCCAATTTAGGCAACTGTGGACAGTAGTCTTACAAGATTTCTATAGATACGAATATACTATTGTAAACCGTGTAGCTATAGATATTGTAGATAATCACCTCTAACAGGGTCGTGTAGCTTTATATATTGTCCTATATATACCGTAACAGTCCGTGTAGCTATAGATATTGTCTATAAACCTGTAACAGATCGTGTAGCTATAGATATTGTCTATATACCGTAAACAGTTGTGTAGTTATAGTATATTGTCTATAGACTGTAAAACCATCGTGTAGCTATAGATATTGTCTATATACCCATAACAGTCGTGTAGTTAATAGATATTGTGCTAAATAAACCGTAACAGATCTGTCGTAGCTCTATAGAAAGTTTGTCTATATAACCTGTAAGCCAGTCCGTGTAGTTTATAGATGTTGTCGTATATAACCCGTAACAGTTGTGTAGTTATAGATATTGCTCTATATACCAGTAACAGTCGTGTAGTTATAGATATTGTCTATATAACCATAATAGTCGTGTAGTTATAGAATATTGTGTATATGAACCTTAACAGGTTGTGTATTTATAGATATTTGTCTATATAGCCGTAACAAGTCGTGTAAAAAAAAAAAAAGTTTATATATATATTGTGTATATACCGTAATCAGTCATGTAGTTATAGGAATATTGTCTCTATATACCGTAACAAGTTGTGTAGTTATAGATATTGTCTATATACCGGTAACAGTCGATGTAGACTATAGATTTTGTTCTATATTACTGTAACAGTCGTGTAAGCTATAGATATTGTCTATATACCGTAACATTTGTCTAGTTATAAGATGTTGTCCTATATACTCCGTTACAGTTGTGTAGTATAGAATATATTGTCTATAATACCGTAACAGTACGTGTAGTTATAGAATATTGTCTATATACTGTAAACAGTCCGTGTAAGCTTATATAATATATGTCTATATACCGTAACCAAAGTCGGATATAGTTATTATAGTTATAGATATTGTCTATATACCGGTAACAGTTTTGTAGTTTTGAGATATTGTCTATATACCGTAACAGGAGGGTTGATTTAGATATTGTCTTATATACTGTAAACAGTCGTTGTTGCTATAGATATTGTATCTATATACACGTAACAGTTGTCTAAGTCAGTAGATAGTTGTCTATATACAGTTATAGAACAGTCGTGTAGTTTATAGATATTGTCCTATATTTAACAGTCGTAACAGTCGTGTAGTCGTATATATAGATATTGTCTATAATAACCGTAACAGTCGTGTAGATAAAGATTATTGTCTATATACTGTAACATGGGTCGTTGTAGCCTATAGATATTGGCCTTTATACAGTCGTAACAGTTGTCTATTTATAGATGGTTGGTCTATATACCTATAACAGTTGTTGTAGTTATAGATATTGTCTTACTATACCTGGTAACAGTCATTGTAGCTATAGATATTGTACTATAATACCGGTAACAGTCATGTAGCTAACAGAAATTGTCTATTATACCGTAACCAGTATGTGTAGTTATAGATATTTGTCTATAACTTGTAACCATCGTGTAGCTATAGATATTGTCTATAAACCATAACATTCTAGTAGTTATAGATATTGTCAATATACCTGTAACAGTCGTGTAGTAGTTATAGATATTGTCCTATATACTTTTAACAGTCGTGTAGGACTAATAGAATGTTGTCTATATACCTGTAACAGTTCGTGTAGTTATATAGTATAGTCTGATAAACCGTAACAGTCGTGTATTATGAAATACCGAATAACTGTAATGAGTCGTTAGTTAGGGTAGATATTGTGTATATATACCGATAGTTAACAGTCATGTGTAGTTATAGATATTGTCTAGTATATACCGTAACAGTCGTGTAGTTTATAGATATTGAGTATATACCGTGAACCAGATTGTGTATTTTATAGAAATTGTTCTATATAACGTAAACATTCGTGTAGGTGGTTTATATATTGTGTATTATATAGTAACAGTCTATGTACTATATAGATAATGTCCTATATACTGGTAACAGTTCGTGAAGCTTTAGATATTGTCCTAATAAATCGAAACAGTTGTGGTTTAGCTATAGATGATGTCTATTATACCTTTGTAACTGCCGTGTAGCTATAGTTATCTGGTCTATATACCGTAGATCAGGTTGTTCTAGTTTTTAATAGATGTTGTCATTATACAAGAACAGTTGTTGTAGCTATAGTTTATTAGTCTTATATACCGTGAACAGTTTTGACTAGTTATAGCATAATTGTCTTTATACCCGTGACATTTCGTGTAGTGTAGCTTTATATAATTGTTCTATATACAGTATCAGTCGAGTCTACTGTATATAAATTGTCTATATTAACCGTAAACAGTCGTGAGTTCTATAGAATATTGTCTATTATACCGTAACAAGTTTGCTGTTATAGATGTTGTCTATAACCGTAACAGTGGTGTATTATATATATTGTGTATAAACTGTAACAGTCATTGTAATCTATAGATAATGTCTATTATATACCTGTAACATCATGTAGCTTCTAGGTGATATTGTTCTTTATAATAGAATAATAAACCGATCAAGCAGTTGTGTTGTTTAATAGTTAGTGGTGTTTAGACTGATAACCATGTCGTGTAAGCTATAGATTGTCCTATATACCATGGACAGTCATGGTATCTATGAAATTGTCAATGATAATGTACCATTCCATGTAGGCTAATTAGATAATTAGTCTTTGAAAACCGTTAACAGTCGGTGAATTTAATAGATTATAGTCCTTTAGACCTGTATCAGTTGATAGTTAGCTAAAGATATTGTCTACTATACACATAACATATAACTAAACCTAGTCATGTAAGCCTAAATGATAGAGTTGTCTTTATTCGTGTAACTGTACATGTAGTTTTAATATTTGGTCTATATAACCGTAAAAATTTGTGTAGTTATAGATTATTTGTCTATAAACCTTAACAGTTGTGGTAGTTTATAGATAATGGTACATATGAGGACCATACAACAGTCGTGTAGCCTCATAGATATTGGTCTATATAACGCGTAAACAGTTGTGTAGTTCTCAGGAATATTGTAAAATAAAACCATACACAGTTTGTGTAGTTATAGATATTGTCTATATACAAACACTGTCATGTAAGTTATAGATACTTGTCTATATAACCGAATACAGTCGTGTAGTTAATCAGATATTATGTTTATACAGTAACAGTTGTGTAGTTCTAGATATTGTACTATATACCATAACAATTGGGTTTAGTTATTGATATAGTCTATATACCAATCAGTCATGTAGTTATAGATAATTGACCTATATAACCGAAACAGTCATGTAGATTATAGATATTGTATATATTAACCAGTACCAGTTGTGTAGTTACCTATGATATTGTCTATATACTCAATTAACAGTCATGTTGTTTTAGATTAGTGTCTTTATTTCCGTAACAGTTGTGTTAGTTATAGATATTGTCTAAATTACCCGTAACAGTCCGTGTAGTTTATAGATATTGTTCTATATACCGTGAAACATTGTTAGTGTAGTTATAGATATTGATCTATATACCTAGCAGTTTGTCTAGATTATCTAATTTAGTCCTAAAAACCGGAAACAGTGTTGTAGTATAGATATTGTCAATATACCCGTAACATGTCCCCTGTAGCTATAATACTTGGTCCTATATACTGAAACTGTCGTGTAGCAATAGAATTGGTCTATATAACCGTAACAGTTTTCCTAGTTATAGATGTTGACTATATACCTGTATCTGTCCTTGTTAGTTATAGATTTAGTCTATATACCGTAACAAGACGTTGTAGCTATTATGATATTGTCTTATATACCTGAAACAGTCGTGTAGCTATAGAAATTGTCTATTATACTGTAACAGTTGTCTTGCTTTAGATGTTTGTATATATACCGTAACAAGTTAGTATAGTTACTTGATGTTTTCTATATAAATACCGTAAACAGTCGAGAAAAGTTATATATATTGTGGTATAGACCGTAACAGTACATGTAGCTATAGATACGTTGTCCTATGATACCGGTACACAGTTCATGTGTAGGCTCTAGATATTGTCTTTATAAAACCAGAACGTTTGTGTAGTTTTTATAGATATTGTGTACTATAGACTTTTAACCATCGTGGTAGCTATATATATTGTCTAGATACCATAACATTACAAGTTGCTATAGATAATGGTCTATTATAACTGTAACAGTCATGTAGTTCTAGATATTGTCTATATACCGTATACAGTCGTCGAGTAGAGTTACTAGATATATGTCTTAAACCGTAACAGTTGTGTAGTTATAGATATTGTCCTAATAGACTGGTAAACCATCGAGTAGCTATAGATATAGTCTATAATACACATAACATTCATGTAGCTATAGTTAATGGTCTATAGACCTGTTACAGTTGGTGTAGTTATAGATATTGTTCTATATACCGTAATACAAGTCATGCTAGTTATAGATATTGTCTAGTATACCATAACAGTTCGTGTAGTTTTAGATGTTGTTGTATAAACTGTATCAGATTGTGTATATATAGATAATGTCCTATATATCCATAACAGGTTTGTAGTCTATAGATATTGTCTATATACCATAACAGACAATGTAGTTATTGATATTGTTTCTATATACCCGTTACAGACATTTAGTTATAAGATTTTGTGCTATTATAACCATATACTGTCGTGTCAGTTATTGATATATTGTCCTACTATAGCAACATAACAGTCTGTGTATTTATAGATATTGTCTATTTACAATAAACAGTTGTGTTGTTATAGATATTGTCTATATACCAAATAAAGTCAATGTAGATTATAGGATATTGTCTATGATCACCGTATCAGTAAATCGTAGTTATAGATATGTCTAGTATACCGTATACAGTTGTTTAGTTATAGATATTGTCTATTATACCATAAAAGATATTGTAGTTATAGATATGTCGTATATATACCGGTTACAGTCTTGTCAGTTATAGACTTTTTGTCTATATACAGTAAACAGTTCTGTAGTTATAGATATTGTCTATATATCAGTAACAAGTTGATCTGTTTTTTTAGATATTGTCTTTATACGTAACAGTTGTGTAAGTTATTGGATATTGTATTTATACATAACAGTCGTGTCTATTTTTAGATATTGTCTAACAGTACTGTAACTGTCGTATAGGGTTTAGACTATTGCTTATACTTTACACCGTAACAGTTGTGTAGTTATAGATTTAGACTATATACCAAAACAGTTCATTTAGCCATAGTCCTACTTGTCTATATTACAGTTAACAGTTGTGTAGTTCTAGATATTGTCTTATTTACCCGAAACAATTTTTTTAGGCTATAGATATTGTACTATATAACGTAAACAGATGTGTAGTTTAAAGATCATTGTCCTATATTACCGTAAACAGGTTTCCTGTAGTTATAGATATTCGTCCTACTATAACCTTAACAGTTGTGTAGTTATAGAATATGTCTATATAACCCGTAACATTCATTAAAGCTATAGATAATTGTCTCTAAACCGTAACAGTCCCCGTGAACAGTTGTGTATTAATAAGATATCTGGTCTAGTATAAAAAGAATACACGTGTATTTGGGTTGATTACGACGCGCTGTGTTTTTTTACACCGTCAACAATTAAACCTATGAGGTTGCCACAAAAAAGGGCGAGGCGTAGGATATGCAAAGGTTTCTCATATTGGCCGGTTCATTTAAGGCTAAATTACTCACATTTACCATTTTCTTTAGAGTGTCAGGGTAACAACAGGTTTTTTTTTGTTCCAACACGCAGTGGGGGTACAAACAGACAACAGCGAGGATCGGTGAGGACTGAGATTGGACGAGGACCCCAGAGTGCCACCATGAAGGTTTGAGTACGTTGATGTGTTTACTATAATTAAACTCATTACATATCAAAAGACACACAAAGGATGACAAATTTATTGACTCGTACCTTATCATAGTACTCAAACTCGACGTATGGGTATCGGACACACAATCGATTGGTGTTTTGAAGGTAATATTAGTTTTAATTTTCTCATTACCTAGCCAGGGTCATGTAGATGGGACAAGCCAGGTTTGTTGTTTTAGGAGAAAGGCGAGTACCCACGAGAAAAATCACTGTCCCAGACGTCAAGTCGTACCGGAAAACTGCCCATGTGGATTCGAACGCTCTTCCCAAGAGGTGGAGGGGATTGTGGTAATATGTTGAAGACATCTTAACCACTCAACCACGTACCCGCCAATTTGCCTAGCCAAACATATTCTATAATTCATGTTCAGAGATATACCCATTACAGATGTATGTAGATAAACGTGTATATATTTACCTATTGAGATATTAGAATACATTGGAGGTGATAATGTCATTTTCCTTTTTGTTATTTATGTTCTATGCTGGACAAAATAATCTAATTTGTGCATGTCTGAATAAACAAACCCCTTGGGGGGATGGTTCAGATTTATATCGGCCTTCTTAACTAAAAACAACTACAACATTATCGTTGTACAAGAATATTTGGAGGACCACAAATGATTACACTCCACACTGATACTATATTCTATCCTCCACAAACAAAGTGAAGTATCAATTTTATCCCTATTCGATATATGGATAATACTGGATTGTCCTCTGTTCATTTTCATGTAGTCATATTTCTGTCTGTATGTCTGGACTAGAAAAAACTGAATGGTTTGGCGAACATCCTCCTAATACTTGCTTGGCTGAGATTTGACAAAATTATGTATCACGAATTTGACATTCAAGGGGAAATCGTTAGTACAACTACATGTAACCGATGGACCACAATTATTACACTAAAACTACTGTACAGAAGGAGTTATTACCGTCCATAACACTTTGGCCAGTTCATAGATATATTTTGTTATGGTGTTTACTGGAATATGGAGTTGTCTTTTGTTGTTACATCAACAGCTGCAGATGAGGGTGGCCAAATTTGTTGTCTATGTACTGAAACTGACTAGAGTTACACTTATGGTACGTTGGCTACACATCCTAGCTAAACAGCGTGGCAGCTCTGCTTTAATTTGTACAAACATGTACCATGTACACATAATTCTGACATTTAAAGGGGAATTTTAAGTAACTACATGTACCCGATTAATGAAATATTTACTAAAACATGTACAGGTGGCCATGTTATTTAGTTATCCACTCTGGCCAGTACTAGATAATTTTTGGTTTTTCTGTTTATGAAATCTTACAGTTGCCTTTTGTTGTAACACAATATCTGCAGCTGAGGGTGGCCAATTTGTTTACTTATGTATGGAAAACTACATGTTACACTTTTTGGTGTTGTTAACACAATAGCTACAGCGAGGGTGGCCATTATGATTTCCTGTGGATGAAATATACAGTACCTTTTGTTTGTTACACAAATAGCTTGCAGCTGTGGGTGGCCATTTTGTTTTCTATGTTTAATCTACAGTTACCCATTTGTTTTTACACAATAGCTACAGCTGAGTTGTCCATTTTTGTTTTATGTGAAAAGAAATCTACTGTTTGCCTTTTGTTTGTTACAACAATAGCTGCTGCTGAGGGTGGCCTTTTGGTTATTCTGTGTATGAAATTCTACAGTTGCACTTTTGTTGTTTACAGCAGATATGGGAGCATCTGTGGGTGTCCAATTAGTCTTCTGTGTAAGAAATTATACAGTTACCTTTTGTTGTTACACAATTAAGCTGCAGCTGTGGTGTGGGCCATTTTGTTTTCTGTGTATGAAATCTACAGTTACCATTGTATGTTGTTACACAACTTGATGCAGCTGAGGGTGGCCATTTTGTTTTCTATGTATGATTTCTAACAGTTACCTTTTGTTGTTACACTAATAGCTGCAGCTGTGGGTGGCCATTTTGTTTTCTCTGTGTATGAAATATACAGTTACCTTTTGTTGTTACAAATAGCTGCTTGTGGAGGGCTTGCCCATTCTGTGTTTATCTGTTATGGAATATACAGTTGCCTTTTGTTGTTACACAATAGTGCAGCTGAGGGTGGCCATTTTGTTTTCTATGTATGAAATCTACAGTTCCTTTTGTTGGAACACAATAGCTCCAGCTGAGGGTGGCCATTTTGTTTTCCTGTGTATGACTATCTACAGGTACCTTTTGTTTGTTACACAATAGCTGAAGCTGAGGGTGGCCATTTTGTTTTCTGTGTATGAAATCTACAGTTACCTTTTGTTGTTACACAATAGCTGCAGCTGTGGGTGGCCATTTTGTTTTCTGTGTATGAAATCTACAGTTACCTTTTGTTGTTACACAATAGCTACAGCTGTGGGTGGCCATTTTGTTTTCTGTGTATGAAATCTACAGTTACCTTTTGTTGTTACACAATAGCTGCAGCTGTGGGTGGCCATTTTGTTTTCTGTGTATGAAATCTACAGTTACCTTTTGTTGTTACACAATAGCTACAGCTGAGGGTGGCCATTTTGTTTTCTGTGTATGAAATCTACAGTTACCTTTTGTTGTTACACAATAGCTACAGCTGTGGGTGGCCATTTTGTTTTCTGTGTATGAAATCTACAATCTACAGTTACCTTTTGTTGTTACACAATAGCTGCAGCTGTGGGTGGCCATTTTGTTTTCTGTGTATGAAATCTACAGTTACCTTTTGTTGTTACACAATAGCTGCAGCTTGGGTGGCCATTTTGTTTTCTGTGTATGAAATCTACAGTTACCTTTTGTTGTTACACAATAGCTGCAGCTGTGGGTGGCCATTTTGTTTTCTGTGTATGAAATCTACAGTTACCTTTTGTTGTTACACAATAGCTGCAGCTGTGGGTGGCCATTTTGTTTTCTGTGTATGAAATCTACAGTTACCTTTTGTTGTTACACAATAGCTGCAGCTGTGGGTGGCCATTTTGTTTTCTGTGTATGAACATACCTACACAATAGTGCAGCTGAGGGTGGCCTTTTGTTTTTGTGTATGAAATCTACAGTTACCTTTTGTTGCTACACAATAGCTGCAGCTGTGGGTGGCCATTTTGTTTTCTGTGTATGAAATCTACAGTTACCTTTTGTTGTTACACAATAGCTGCAGCTGAGGGTGGCCATTTTGTTTTCTGTGTATGAAATCTACAGTTACCTTTTGTTGTTACACAATAGCTGCAGCTGAGGGTGGCCATTTTGTTTTCTGTGTATGAAATCTACAGTTACCTTTTGTTGTTACACAATAGCTGCAGCTGAGGGTGGCCCATTTTTTGTTGTATGAAATCTACAGTTACCTTTTGTTGTTACACAATAGCTGCAGCTGTGGGTGGCCATTTTGTTTTCTGTGTATGAAATCTACAGTTACCTTTTGTTGTTACACAATAGCTGCAGCTGTGGGTGGCCATTTTGTTTTCTGTGTATGAAATCTACAGTTACCTTTTGTTGTTACACAATAGCTGCAGCTGTGGGTGGCCATTTTGTTTTCTGTGTATGAAATCTACAGTTACCTTTTGTTGTTACACAATAGCTGCAGCTGAGGGTGGCCATTTTGTTTTCTGTGTATGAAATCTACAGTTACCTTTTGTTGTTACACAATAGCTGCAGCTGAGGGTGGCCATTTTGTTTTCTGTGTATGAAATCTACAGTTGTAAAAATATCTACAGCTTATCTTTTTTTGTTGTTACACAATAGCTGCAGCTGTGGGTGGCCATTTTGTTTTCTGTGTATGAAATCTACAGTTACCTTTTGTTGTTACACAATAGCTGCAGCTGTGGGTGGCCATTTTGTTTTCTGTGTATGAAATCTACAGTTACCTTTTGTTGTTACACAATAGCTGCAGCTGTGGGGTGGCCATTTTGTTTTTCTGTGTATGAAATCTACAGTTACCTTTTGTTGTTACACAATGGTACAGCGTGCCGGTCATTCCTTCAAGAACATTCCACGTAGTCCCTACCATACCCATACCTATTCGGTAACAATTAACTAATAAGTTGGTCACCTAGTTTAACACGTGCATAGACCGTGCGATGTCCTGCCATGCTTTCCAGAACATCCCACGTAGTCGCTACTAAGTAGGTGCCGTAACAATTTACTGATATTTCGGTCACCTAGTTTGGCCATGCCTTAAAACAACAACCTAACTCTGGCTGCAAACATGAGTAAACAATCCCGCGTTACTGACCTTTAAATATACTACACATCAATACTAGGTCTCAGCAACACTATATACACCACAATAATGCACTATGAAATTAAACACAGCCTAATAAATATATACATGGTTGTTATTAAATAACTAATACTTGTACTCTTATAAAATACACTATAATTTAACTCAGCCCCGCGATCCACAATTATACACGGCTAACATGACAACTTCTGTCAAGGTTCAACAGGTACCCCACTTCCTGTTTACCTAGCGGGAATATTCAAATATCATATCTATTAATGATATTCATGGGGACTTAAGCAGGGCTACTAGCCTGTCTATCTCTATAGGGTTACAATCATCTATCACCAATAATATCATTGGGGCTTAAGCAAGGCTACCAGCCTGCATACCTCTATAGGGTTACAATCGCCCCTTTCTTCAAACAAGACAATATGTAAGGCATTTCTCAGAATGGCTTACATATTTCTTAACGCAAAGTATTAAGTATTATTAACATTTCAATTTACCACCGCCTCCTTTCAAAAAAAAATCCCTAAATCCCTAAATAGTAACTAGTGGCCATTCCATTCATTTCTCCTTTCAACCTTCTTTCATTCGCATGCGTCATGCAGTATATCTTTAATTATCGCGAAGTTATCCTATTAAACGTTAAACTATTAAACTCTTTTACCTTAATGCACAATATGTACATGTACATACACATATTGTAATTATCTTGGACGTTATACTATAAACATCTCTTTAATATATTCATGCAATATAAAGTCTTATTTACAGTCACAGTTCTATGGTCACAACATCATAAAGTTGGCGAGTAATTATATTTCACAGTTCGTCCATTGTAGTTCAAACATATTTCACAGTTCGTCCATTGTAGTTCAAACATATTTCACATTCACTTCCATTGTAGTTCGAACATACAATGTATTTAACAGTCACACAGTTCCATGGTAACTACATCGTTGTTCAGTAACATTATTTCACAGTCACGTCCATTTTAGCTTGAACCTATTTAACAGTCACACAGTTCCATGGTAACTACGTCGTTTAAAATCAGTAATATTATTTCACAGTCACGTCCATTTTAGTTTGAAACCTATTTAACTGTCACATAGTTCCATGGTAACTTCTATCGTTAAAAATCATTCTAATAATATTGCTGCCTCATATATACAAATCCACTGTTTTATCTCCCACAGTTGCCTGCTTAATTTAGTTTAAATACTGAGTTTGTTTTTTCATGTTCTTTAGGGTCCAGTCATCACAACACACGGGGTCTCGCGGTATGAGGCGTCCCCCAACATTTTGTGTTTTCTTATCTCAGCAATTATGTTCTTTTTCTGGGTTTTTTTTTTCAATTTGATTAAGTAACACGTTTTAATTAACCAGGACATTAAGATGAGTTTGGGTTTGGTTCATGGTGTTAAACACCAAAGGTGGAACGTTTACCGTATTGTTGTTCTTGTTTAAAACCAGAAGGACATTATCTGTATATGTCTTTTGTCTCGTAAGTATCTTTACTCGTTAAAATATCTAAGGCATTAAGTTTTAGCTCGGGTTCATATAACAAAATGCCTTCCGTCAACCACTTTAAGACCAATTGTCATGGTTCGAACACTAAATATGGACGGTTACTTTATATTTATGTTCTATGGGAAAAAAGGACTGAGGCTTCTTTTTTCTTTAAAAAGTCTGGGTATATTAACATCTTGCTTTATACTCGGGTTGTAAGGGCAGTCCGTTTTTACCCGATTTTTCATATTACCTCCAAATTTCATGGATGGGGTCTGTGTAAACCTTTCTGCTCGGCACATAGGTTAGGTCAACCGCACATCAGGGGTAATTTTCTGGGTCTTTCATCGTTGTAGGTTGTTTAGGTTGTGTTTTTTTTGTTTCATTGGTGGTTGAGTTTTACTTGATTTGTATGTTTGTTCAATCAATATCTTCTAAAGGCTAATGTCATGTCTCTGTGTATTGTTACTTTTGTGTCTTTGCATGGGTCTGAGGCTTGCGAGTACACTCGACTCTGACTTTCCCCCTTTTCACTGACTATTTACCTACCTACAATTCTGACAGTTAATCCCTAATCTCCTACGAAATAAATATATCACTATAACAACAACTACTACCAACACCTACAGTCGCACAGGAAGGTCTGAGAGGGCAAATCAGATTCCATAGGATCAAGAATCAAATGAATTGTCAAGTTCATTTATGCAACACATTCAATGGGGATTTCCTTTATAGGCTTAAGTTTATGGGGTATCTTAATGTTTTTTATATTTGGTAGTCTTTGGGTCATTGATTTCCAGAGTTCAATGGAGCCTACATAATAATTTGAAATCACCTGTTGAAAATGATCTGTTAGGTTATATTTACTCTCTCTGAATGATAATATGAGGGCAAGGTCATATATTCATTTGATGCAGAACAACCTTCCGTAAGGGATAAGGTGTCAATAGGGTATCTGGTCACCACAGTACCAGATTGGTTCTATAGGGGCATTTCAGTGTAAAGGTCAAGGATCTATCATGGACAACTATCCATTGGCCATTGGTCAAATACTGGGCCATAGGGGAAGTGTTTGTATTTTGTACTACTGTAGTACAATATTTTACTAAATTATTGGTCCAATTCATAAAAAGATTAACAATACACTTTTCTTATTTCCCAATATAGTATACATTGGACTACGAAACCTGCAGTAGTTTTTTTAACGCTATTTACACATTGATTCATCTCCTCAATTGTCATTGTAACCAATTGTGTTTTCGCTTCATTGATTGCAAGAGCTTCTGCTTCTAATTTAAAAGTCGCCAAAATATTTGTTTGATTCGATCCAAGGTACGGAAGAGGAAGGTTATGTGCTCGGTACACAGCAAACTTGCCAATCATGTCTATTAATGGAATGGAAATAACTACAATAAGGCTATCAGTACTAATAAGTGTCGTACAGGTCACTGTCTTATAAAATTCCCAAAGGTCAGTTTCCGGGTCAAAAGGTACTCTTACACCTGGGTCAAGTTTGCTTTCTACTTCTATAAGGAGTTCGTACAAGTCTGGGGGTGAAATGACTGAAGGGCTTAAATGTCCTAGAGATAGCATATTGATCTGAAGTTTCAAATGATTAAGATAATCTCTAGCTAATCCAACTA
Organism: Argopecten irradians; assembly: GCF_041381155.1. Lineage (NCBI taxonomy): Eukaryota > Metazoa > Mollusca > Bivalvia > Pectinida > Pectinidae > Argopecten > Argopecten irradians. Next base: position 3,871,119 of record NC_091144.1, read on the forward strand.
ATTCCTTTGCTTCACTAATATAAGGGCCCTGTCGATCTTAGTGTATGTACTTAAATATTCATCAATATCTTGTATTGCTTCTGTTAAATTTAGAGCTATGCTTCTTAGATTCTCTAAGGTATCAATCACGTCATTTATATTCCTTCTATTATCAGTGATTTGACCTTGTGCAGCATAAATTATTGTTAAGCTTTCCTTTACTGCATGCTTAAGATTGACTTGATTAGGTCTACGTTAGTTTTGATTGTATTAATATATCACCTTCATCTAAAGTACTAAACAGAAAGTTCAATGCTTTAACCTATTATAGGAATTAAAGCTCTTTTAGTTCTCGCTTGATGTAGTGTCTTAATATCAGTAAGTTTCTGACTGAAGAAAGTCTTGTGTAATTTCTTACATTTTCAACTTCATGGTTCAGTCTTATAAGGTTTGTTATTAAGATGTATTCTCGTCCTTTTTATTTTGGTTATATGGTTATTTCTGACAGACTATTATGTAACTTTCTAAGAACTTTCGTAAGGATTAATATTAAGAACAAAAGCTACAAGCTATAATTGTTTTTTATGGAGCCTTATATTTCGTTTTCTGAAACGATAAGAAACGATTCACTAATGAATCTCGTTATTGATCACGGAGAAAATATTTCAGGCATTTTTTAAATAGCTCTGAATTGCAATACTAGGTCTTGATATATTTCTCTTAACTTTCCGTGTCTGATTCTTAGAATCTACATCTTTTCTATTGTGGAGCCTATCATCTTGACATGTTTTATCTACTGCGATAGAGATTTGGGGCGTAACTTCATTTGTTAATTTATTTATCGCATCAATCTCCATGTCATCAGCAGTACCACCAGTCTCAGACGCATCTACAAAATCATCATCATCATCGTCATCTGTCTGAGTGTCAGCGTTATTGTTTTCTTTTAACTTACCTTTCAATTGTGATAAGGGTATAAGTTCATCATCTGAATCAATAGGACTAGCTTTGTCCAATTCTCGAGTCCGGAGCCTTTGTCTTAGCTCCATTAACGGAATATCATCCTCAGAGTCCGAATCTGACCTTTCTTGTCTTCTATGTCTTATGACTCTTTTTAAGGATGTTTCCTCCTCAGACTCCTCTGAACTGCTCTCAGGGGGAACTACATATGTCGATTTCCTTAAAGGTCGACCTATATTATCTTTGGCAACTCCCATTCATCAACATTTGCAAATCGTAAATGCCTCGCGTGTGTCTTCGTGACTTCACCTGTAAGCTGGTTTCTTACCTTAAAACTTACTGGTCCAGTTTGCTCTATAATCCTATAGTAAGGTGTCCATTTTATTGTCCAGTTTTGAGGTACGCTTATGGTTTCTTATGTAAACCGGATCTCCTGTCTTAAGATTCTCGTCTTTACAGTTTCCTATCAGCGAGTTTCTTCTGTTTCTTCTTCGCTTGCTTCATGTGTCTATGCACTAGAACAAAGGACTTATGTTGCTGCTCTAAGGCGATCTTGTGTAACTCTTCACCGGCATACCGCCGTCTTGGCTTTAAGATTGTGTCCAAGGGAGTACTACATCGCGGTTATAAAGCAGGAAGAAAGGTGATGCCTTTGTTACCTCACTGGTATGAAATCTTACTGCGGCCAATACTTGGTTCAAGAAAAGATCCCACGTATTAACGTTTTCTATGATCCTCTTTGGCCAAAATGTCTACCATCGTTCTATGAAATCTCTCCAACTTTCCATTTGACAGGGGGCAATAATAAGAAGTGGTAACATGATGGATATTCAACGCTTCTAGTGTTTCCTTAACTAATCTAACGATATTCTCTGAACCGTTATCTGTAACCAGTTCTAATACGCTACCATAACTTGGGAATAGTTCTTCCAAGATAAGATGTACAATGTTTGCTGCTGATTTGTCAGGGACTGAAATGCTTCCGGAAAGCCAGAGTAAACATCTATGAACGACACGAATGTATTTGTTTTTCCTGATAATGTCTGGGGATAGTGGGGGGGCCTGACAAATCCATATGCTACCTTAGCAAAAGGGTATGGGGTATCTGGCTGTCTTGAAGAGGAGGATAAGGGTTACTGTGACTTCTTGTCTGACAAGTCACACACACTTTTCAATGTGTTGGTGAACCTTCTTGTATAACAAACAAGAAAATAATACTTCTTTCTTATTAACGTCATATGTTTTGTCAACTGCCATATGACCTAGGAAATCATGATACTGTCTTATCACCATTCCTTCAAGTTCCTTCGGAATGTAAAAGTCTCAAGACCGGGTCATCTGATTCCGCGTTTGACAAATAATACACTAAGTTATCTACAACCAAGAAGCGCTCCTCCTCACTCTTGGTTGCTTGTCCATTACAAAGTCTAAGTCTCAGCTTTGATATGTCTTCGTCATTGTCTTGCGTTTTTCTTATGTCTATGTCTTTAGGGAGATCCATATGAGGTTTAACAATATCGTCTGGAGTATCAACTGTACTACTGACAAAGTCTCTTGGCTTAAATTTGTTAGAGTTGAGAGCTCCAATCTCTAAGGCTCTGTCATCTACGTCCAAGACATCATGAATGTCTTTTAGTTTCCTGGGTTTCTCCTTGCTTATCCTCAGCTTCTTCCGCTGTATCTGTTGGTAGTCGCGATAGTAAGTCCGCGCAACAATTAAATCTACCTTCAATATATTCTACCTTACAATTATAAGACGCTACAGTAAGGGACCATAAAGAGAGTTTCTTCAATGTCAATGTCTTCTTGTCTGATAATATGTAAGAAAGTGGGCGACGGTCCGTTCTTATTACAAAGGAACTGTTGTGTAAGTAGTTATCAAGCTTCTGAAGAGCATATACCACAGCAAAAGCTTCCTTCTCTATCACAGACCACCTACGCTGTGTTGGGCTAAGCTTATGTGACAAGTAATAAAGTGTGCATTTCTTCACCTTCCTTTGTCTTCTGTGTAAGACAAAGCTCCTATGCATGTGTCTGATGCATCTGTATAAAGCACATATGGTTGGTTTGGGTCTGGGTATGCTAGTAGAGGCACTACTGTAAGACTTTCTTTAAGATAGTCAAATGACTTCTGACATTCTTCAGTCCATTTGAACCTATCATACTTCTTTGTTAGTTTCTGTAAGACATTCCGCTATTTTTGAGAAGTTGGGGATGTGCTTCCTGTAGTAACCGCACATTCCAATGAATGCTCTTACATCCCTCACGCAAGTAGGGGTTTGGTAAAGCCCTAATAGCTTCAACACTTTCTTTTGGTCCGGCTTTACACCATTTGTCCGTAATCATAAAGCCAAGATATTCCGTCTCTTTCTTGAAGAAAGTGCATTTCTTAAGCTTTAGTTGAGTCCATGTTGTCTTAATTTGTTGAAGACTATCTGTAAGTGTTTCAGGTGTTCTTCGGCTGTCTTACTGTAAATTAAAACATCATCAAGGTAAGCTGTGGCGAATTGTTCACATCCTTGTAAGACAATATTCATCAATTCTTGGAAGACAGCAGGGGCGTTACTTAGTCCGAAAGGCATTCTGTTGAATTGGAATAGACCTTTGTGACAGGCAAAAGCTGTCTTTAGTTTACTTTCCTCGTCGAGTTCTACTTGCCAATATCCACCACAAACATCCTTGGGGAAGGGGAACAGAACTTGTATAAATTTTGGCTCTGGTCCCCCAGGGGCAGGAGGGGCGGGGGCCCAATAGGGGTAATAGAGGTAAATCCTTTAAATCGCTTCTTGTCATAGAGCTCTGAATGGAATGTAACCAAATTTGGGCCACAAACATCCTTTGGGGAAGGGGAACAGAACTTGTATAAATTTTGGCTCTGGTCCCCGGGGATGCAGGAGGGGCGGGGCCCAATAGGGGAAATAGAGGTAAATCCTTTAAATTGCTACTTGTAATAGAGTTCTACATGAATTGTAACCAAATTCTGCCACAAACATCCTTGGGGGAAGGGGAACAGAACTTGTGTAAATTTTGACTCTGGTCCCCCGGGGGGGGGCAGGAGGGGCGGGGCCCAATAGGGGTAAATAGAGATAAATCCTTTAAATCGCTACTAGTCATAGAATTCTGAATGGAATGTAACCAAATTTGGCCACAAACATCCTTGGGGGAGGGGGAACAGACCTTGTATAAATTTTGGCTCTGACCCCCCAGGGGGCAGGAGGGGCGGGGCCCAATAGGGAAATAGAGGTATATCCTTTAAATCTCTACTTGTCCTAGAGCTCTACATGAATTGTAACCAAAGGTCACAAACACCCTTGGGGGAAGGGGAACAGAACTTGTATAAATGTTGGCTCTGATCCCCCAGGGGCAGGAGGGGCGGGGCCCAATAGGGGAATAGAGGTAAATCCTTTAAATCACTACTTGTCATAGAGTTCTGAATGGAATGTAACCAAATTTGGCCACAAACATCCTTTGGGGAAGGGGAACAGAACTTGTATAAATTTTGGCTCTGACCCCCCGGGGGCAGGAGGGGTGGGGCCCAATAGGGGAAATAGAGGTAAATCGCTACTAGTCATAGAGTTCTGCATGGATTGTAACCAAATCTGGCCACAAACATCTTGGGGGAAGGGGAACAGAACTTGTATAAATTTTTACACTGTCCCCCCGAGGGCAGGATGGGTGGGGCCCAATAGGGGAAATAGAGGTAAGTCCTATAAATTCACTTCTTGTCCTAGAGTTTTGTTTGGATTGTGACCAAATTTGGCCATAAACATCCTTGGAAGAAGGGGAACAGAAGTTGTATAAATTTTGGCTCTGACCCCCTGGGGGCGGGAAGGGTGGGGCCCAATAGGGGATTTAGAGGTTAATATTAAAATTCCTTCAGAAAAGAAACAATGAACCTGTATTCAGAACATTACTTGGCATTACAAACCAGGTGAGCGATACAGGCCCTCTGGGCCTCTTGTATTATTTTTCCTTATTGGGTCAAATACAGTAAATCTTTATAGGATATTCAATGCCAGTCAACCAAAACTGAGTTAATTGCCTGTACTGTAACTAAGAATTAGATTTATTTAGGCCAAAAAAAAAAAAAATTCTTAGTTTCTCAGGCCCCGCCGCATCGACATATACCCCCCCGCACCATATTCTCGTAATCAATTATACACATATGATTGAAATTGCAAAGGAATTTTAAAGATTTCAGTTGATACATATGCAAAATTTTGCCTTTATCATGTATCAGGGCGATGGCGTAAAACTGGATGTAAGTATACTAGAGTTAGCTCCCGTGGTACGTGTTAGGGGATCTCGAGACTGCTTGTACGCCATCGCCGTGATACATGATAAAGGCAAGATTTTGCATATGTATCAACTGAAATCTTTAAAATTCCTTTGCAATTTCAATCATATGTGTATAATTGATTACGAGAATACAACAAACATTATGAAAAGCCTTTAAATAGTTAGTATGCACCAAAATTAATGAAATTTCACGGTTGATAGCGGCGTACAAGAAATCACCTCTTGAAAAACTTATATTTGCAATTATGAGAAAAATAAAGAAAATTGTGCGTTGATATTTGACAAAATGATGTAAAATTGAATTCCAAATCTAACCGTACCAACATTATTATCGTAGCTTGTTTTATTGTCAAGTAATCTGTAATAAACATCATTCCTGGTACGGGGATCGGGTACGGTATCGGGGACGGCGTACACCAAATCACCTCCACCCCTTTCATTTCTGACTGGTAAAAAATGGCTGCCGATGTCAACATTTGCTCAAAACGGAATGTTTCCTCCCAGGATTATGTATTTTCAACTGGTTTTCTTAAAATATAGTGACAATTGAGATATTTAAAAGCTGTTCTTAAAGACTGAGTAAGAATTTACATTTTCTACACGTGTTTTCATTGATTTTCATGTCCTTCAAGTGAGAAAAAAATAAAATGTTATCTGCCGCATTTGTTTTCAGAGAAATAAAAAATAAAAAATATTCCCGCCGCCCGCACTGACTTTTTAAAAAAGTGGCCTGAGAAACTAGCAATTAATTTTTTTTGGCTTTAGATCCAACATCTCTTTTATTACATTATGGGTAGCTACTTTATACAATAATAATAATAGAGAATGCTTATTTCAATGAGAACTGAAGTCATAAGCATCTCGTTATTTTACAGTCTGAAAAAAACCCTAAAGAAGGGACAGACAAGGATATTTTACGACCTTGACCCCGAGTACTCGAGTGTGGCTGTAACATGTGTAGGGAAGAAGGGAGCCAGTTTTGACGAGGTGGAGGGGATGGACATGGGACGAGACCAAGTTAGGGCAGCTGTGGCCAGTAGGTCTTACATATTGTCTATATACAATAACAGTCGTGTAGTTAGATATTGTCTATATACCGTAACAGTCGTGTAGCTTTAGATATTGTCTATATTACCGTAACAAATGTGTAGTTATAGATATTGTCTATATACCGTAACAGTCGTGTAGCTATAGATATTGTCTATATACCGTAACATTCGTGTAGTTATAGATATTGTCTATATACCGTAACAGTCGTGTAGCTATAGATATTGTCTATATACCGTAACATTCGTGTAGTTATAGATATTGTCTATATACCGTAACAGTCGTGTAGTTATAGATATTGTCTATATACCGTAACAGTCTTGTAGTTATAGATATTGTCTATATACCAGTCGTAACAGTTGTGTAGTTATAGATATTGTCTATATACCGTAACAGTCTTGTAGTTATAGATATTGTCTATATACCGTAACAGTCATGTAGTTATAGATATTGTCTATATACCATAACAGTCGTGTAGTTATAGATATTGTCTATATACCGTAACAGTCGTGTAGTTATAGATATTGTCTATATACCGTAACCGTTGTGTAGTTATAGATATTGTCTATATACCGTAACAGTCGTGTAGTTATAGATATTGTCTATATACCATAACAGTCATGTAGTTATAGATATTGTCTATATACCATAACAGTCATGTAGCTATAGATATTGTCTATATACCGTAACAGTCGTGAACAGTTGTGTAGTTATAGATATTGTGTATATACCGTAACAGTCTTGTAGTTATAGATATTGTCTATATACCATAACAGTCATGTAGCTATAGATATTGTCTATATACCGTAACAGTCGTGAACAGTTGTGTAGTTATAGATATTGTGTATATACCGTAACAGTCTTGTAGTTATAGATATTGTCTATATACCATAACAGTCATGTAGCTATAGATATTGTCTATATACCGTAACAGTCGTGAACAGTTGTGTAGTTATAGATATTGTGTATATACCGTAACAGTCTTGTAGTTATAGATATTGTCTATATACCATAACAGTCATGTAGCTATAGATATTGTCTATATACCGTAACAGTCGTGAACAGTTGTGTAGTTATAGATATTGTCTATATACCGTAACAGTCGTGTAGTTATAGATATTGTGTATATACCGTAACAGTCTTGTAGTTATAGATATTGTCTATATACCGTAACAGTCATGTAGCTATAGATATTGTCTATATACCGTAACAGTTGTGTAGTTATAGATATTGTCTATATACCGTAACAGTCGTGTAGTTATAGATATTGTCTATATACCATAACAGTCATGTAGCTATAGATATTGTCTATATACCGTAACAGTCGTGAACAGTTGTGTAGTTATAGTATGAGATATTGTGTATATACCGTAACAGTTGTGTAGTTATAGATATTGTGTATATACCGTAACAGTTGTGTAGTTATAGATATTGTGTATATACCGTAACAGTCGTGTAGTTATAGATATTGTCTATATACCGTAACAGTCGTGTAGTTATAGATATTGTCTATATACCGTAACAGTCATGTAGTTATAGATATTGTGTATATACCGTAACAGTTGTGTAGTTATAGATATTGTGTATATACCGTAACAGTTGTGTAGTTATAGATATTGTCTATATACCGTAACAGTCGTGTAGTTATAGATATTGTCTATATACCATAACAGTTGTGTAGTTATAGATATTGTCTATATACCGTAACAGTCGTGTAGTTATAGATATTGTCTATATACCGTAACAGTCGTGTAGTTATAGATATTGTCTATATACCATAACAGTCATGTAGCTATAGATATTGTCTATATACCGTAACAGTCGTGAACAGTTGTGTAGTTATAGATATTGTGCATGTATATACCGTAACAGTCTTGTAATTATATATATTGTCTATATACCGTAACAGTCGTGTAGTTATAGATATTGTGTATATACCGTAACAGTTGTGTAGTTATAGATATTGTGCATATATACCGTAACAGTCATGTAGCTATAGATATTGTCTATATACCGTAACAGTCGTGTAGTTATAGATATTGTCTATATACCGTAACAGTCGTGTAGTTATAGATATTGTCTATATACCGTAACAGTCGTGTAGTTATAGATATTGTCTATATACCGTAACAGTCGTGTAGCTATAGATATTGTTTATATACCGTAACAGTCGTGTAGCTATAGATGTTGTCTATAGACTGTAACAGTCGTGTAGCTATAGATATTGTCTATATACCGTAACAGTTGTGTAGTTATAGATATTGTCTATATACCGTAACAGTCGTGTAGTTATAGATATTGTCTATATACCGTAACAGTCGTGTAGTTATAGATATTGTGTATATACCGTAACAGTTGTGTAGTTATAGATATTGTCTATATACCGTAACAGTCGTGTAGTTATAGATATTGTCTATATACCGTAACAGTCATGTAGCTATAGATATTGTCTATATACCGTAACAGTTGTGTAGTTATAGATATTGTCTATATACCGTAACAGTCGTGTAGTTATAGATATTGTCTATATACCGTAACAGTCGTGTAGTTATAGATATTGTCTATATACCGTAACAGTCGTGTAGTTATAGATATTGTCTATATACCGTAACAGTTGTGTAGTTATAGATATTGTCTATATACCGTAACAGTTGTGTAGTTATAGATATTGTCTATATACCGTAACAGTTGTGTAGTTATAGATATTGTCTATATACCGTAACAGTCGTGTAGTTATAGATATTGTCTATATACCGTAACAGTCGTGTAGTTATAGATATTGTCTATATACCGTAACAGTCGTGTAGTTATAGATATTGTCTATATACCGTAACAGTCGTGTAGTTATAGATATTGTGTATATACCGTAACAGTTGTGTAGTTATAGATATTGTGTATATACCGTAACAGTCGTGTAGTTATAGATATTGTGTATATACCGTAACAGTCGTGTAGTTATAGATATTGTCTATATACCATAACAGTCATGTAGTTATAGATATTGTCTATATACCGTAACAGTCATGTAGCTATAGATATTGTCTATATACCGTAACAGTCTTGTAGTTATAGATATTGTGTATATACCGTAACAGTCATGTAGCTATAGATATTGTGTATATACCGTAACAGTCTTGTAGTTATAGATATTGTCTATATACCGTAACAGTCATGTAGTTACAGTCATGTAGTTATATAGATATTGTCTATATACCGTAACAGTCGTGTAGTTATAGATATTGTCTATATACCATAACAGTCGTGTAGTTATAGATATTGTGTATATACCGTAACAGTCATGTAGCTATAGATATTGTGTATATACCGTAACAGTCTTGTAGTTATAGATATTGTCTATATACCGTAACAGTCATGTAGTTACAGTCATGTAGTTATAGATATTGTCTATATACCGTAACAGTCGTGTAGTTATAGATATTGTCTATATACCGTAACAGTCGTGTAGTTATAGATATTGTCTATATACCGTAACAGTTGTGTAGTTATAGATATTGTGTATATACCGTAACAGTCTGTAGTTATAGATATTGTTATATACCGTACAGTCATGTAGTTATAGATATTGTCTATATACCGTAACAGTCGTGTAGTATAGATATTGTCTATATACCGTAATAGTTGTGTATATACCGTAACAGTCATGTAGTACTTATAGATATTGTCTATATACCGTAACAGTTGTGTAGATATTGTCTATATACCGTAACAGTTGTTGTGTAGATATTGTCTATATACCGTAACAGTCGTGTAGTTATAGATATTGTCTATATACCGTAACAGTCGTGTAGTTATAGATATTGTCTATATACCGTAACAGTCGTGTAGTTATAGATATTGTCTATATACCGTAACAGTTGTGTAGTTATAGATATTGTCTATATACCGTAACAGTCGTGTAGCTATAGATATTGTCTATATGTACAGTTGTATTATAGATATTGTCTATATACCGTAACAGTCGTGTAGTTATAGATATTGTCTATATACCGTAACAGTCGTGTAGTTATAGATATTGTCTATATATACAGTGTTGTTATAGATATTGTCTATATACCGTAATAGTCGTGTAGTTATAGATATTGTCTATATACTGTAACAGTCGTGTAGTTATAGATATTGTCTATATACCGTAACAGTCAGTTGTGTAGTTATAGATATTGTCTATATAAAGAATACCGGTATGTGGGTTGATTCGGCGTGCTGGTGTTTTTAATGTCAACAGTTAACTATGACGTCAACAATAAAGGGCATGCAAATGTTTTGCCTATTGACCGGTCAATAAGCTAAATTACTCCATTTACAATTTATTTAGAGAGTCAGGTAACAAAAAGTTATATTTCTACCACCAGAGGGGGTACAACAGCTACAGGAGATCGGTGAGACTGAGGTGGACGTGGACCCCTGTGGGGACCCTGAAGGTTTGATACTTTGATTGTTTACTATAATAAACTCATTACATATCAAAGACACACAAAGGATGACAATTTATTGACTCGTTCCTTATCCAGGACTCAAACTCACGATCTACGACACACAATCGCTTGGTGTTTAAGGTATATTAGTTTAATGTCCTATTAACAGCCAGGGTCATGTAAGGACATGCCAGGTTTGTTGGTGGAGGAAAGGCGGAGTACTCAGAGAAAAATCACTGCCCCATGTCGGATTCAAACGCACTTCGCAGAGGTTGAGGGGTTGTGGTAATATGTCGAGACATCTTAAGCACTCAACCACCGCGCCCCCAATCGCCTAGCCAAACATATTATAATTCCTGTTCAGAGATAACCCATTACGAAGGATGTACGTAGGTAGTGTGATAAATGATTTCTCCTATTGATATATAGAATACTGGAGGTGATAATGTCATTTTCCTTTTGTTGTTATGTTCTATGCTGGGCAAAATAAACTGAATTTGTGCATGTCAGTGTAAAAGATGGTTCAGATTTATATCTTTAATTCTTAATTATAACAACTACATCATTGTATCGTTGTACAAGAATATTTGATAGATCACAATCATATACTGTCATACTGATACTAATATTTATACCTCCACAACAAAGTGAAGTGGGTGAGGGGACACTGGAATGGGATTGTCCCTCTGTCAATCTGTCTGTCCATATTTCTGTCTGTCTGTCTGTCTAGACACAACATTGTCTGTCAAACTCCTCCTAAACTGCTTGACAGATTTTGACAAAATTAGGTACACAGAACCCTGACATAAAGGTGAATTTAGTAACCTATATAGGGCTCTGCAACGTCCCCGATTAATGGAGTTATTTCTAAATTTGTACAGCAGGGTTATTAGTCGTCCACTCTGGCCAGTTCTAGATCATTTTGTTTTCTATGTATGAAATCTACAGTTACCTTTTGTTGTTACACAATAGCTGCAGCTGAGGGTGGCCATTTTGTTTTCTATGTATGAAATCTCCAGTTGCCTTTTGTTGTTACACAATAGCTACAGCTGTGGGTGGCCATTTTGTTTTCTATGTATGAAATCTCCAGTTGCCTTTTGTTGTTACACAATAGCTACAGCTGTAGGTGGCCATTTTGTTTTCTGTGTATGAAATCTACAGTTACCTTTTGTTGTTACACAATAGCTACAGCTGTAGGTGGCCATTTTGTTTTCTGTGTATGAAATCTACAGTTACCTTTTGTTGTTACACTATAGCTGCAGCTGAGGGTGGCCATTTTGTTTTCTGTGTATGAAATCTCCAGTTACCTTTTGCTGTTACACAATAGCTACAGCTGTGGGTGGCCATTTTGTTTTCTGTGTATGAAATCTACAGTTGCCTTTTGTTGTTACACAATAGCTACAGCTGAGGGTGGCCATTTTGTTTTCTGTGTATGAAATCTCCAGTTACCTTTTGTTGTTACACAATAGCTACAGCTGAGGGTGGCCATTTTGTTTTCTGTGTATGAAATCTACAGTTACCTTTTGTTGTTACACAATAGCTGCAGCTGAGGGTGGCCATTTTGTTTTCTGTGTATGAAATCTACAGTTACCTTTTGTTGTTACACAATAGCTACAGCTGAGGGTGGCCATTTTGTTTTCTGTGTATGAAATCTACAGTTACCTTTTGTTGTTACACAATAGCTACAGCTGAGGGTGGCCATTTTGTTTTCTGTGTATGAAATCTCCAGTTACCTTTTGTTGTTACACAATAGCTACAGCTGAGGGTGGCCATTTTGTTTTCTGTGTATGAAATCTACAGTTACCTTTTGTTGTTACACAATAGCTACAGCTGAGGGTGGCCATTTTGTTTTCTGTGTATGAAATCTACAGTTACCTTTTGTTCTTACACAATAGCTGCAGCTGAGGGTGGCCATTTTGTTTTCTATGTATGAAATCTCCAGTTGCCTTTTGTTGTTACACAATAGCTGCAGCTGAGGGTGGCCATTTTGTTTTCTGTGTATGAAATCTACTGTCGCCTTTTGTTGTTACACAATAGCTACAGCTGTGGGTGGCCATTTTGTTTTCTGTGTATGAAATCTACAGTTACCTTTTGTTGTTACACAATAGCTGCAGCTGTGGGTGGCCATTTTGTTTTCTGTGTATGAAATCTACAGTTACCTTTTGTTGTTACACAATAGCTGCAGCTGAGGGTGGCCATTTTGTTTTCTGTGTATGAAATCTACAGTTACCTTTTGTTGTTACACAATAGCTACAGCTGAGGGTGGCCATTTTGTTTTCTGTGTATGAAATCTACAGTTACCTTTTGTTGTTACACAATAGCTGCAGCTGAGGGTGGCCATTTTGTTTTCTATGTATGAAATCTACAGTTACCTTTTGTTGTTACACAATAGCTGCAGCTGAGGGTGGCCATTTTGTTTTCTGTGTATGAAATCTCCAGTTGCCTTTTGTTGTTACACAATAGCTACAGCTGTGGGTGGCCATTTTGTTTTCTGTGTATGAAATCTACAGTTACCTTTTGTTGTTACACAATAGCTGCAGCTGTGGGTGGCCATTTTGTTTTCTGTGTATGAAATCTACAGTTACCTTTTGTTGTTACACAATAGCTGCAGCTGAGGGTGGCCATTTTGTTTTCTGTGTATGAAATCTACAGTTACCTTTTGTTGTTACACAATAGCTACAGCTGTGGGTGGCCATTTTGTTTTCTGTGTATGAAATCTACAGTTACCTTTTGTTGTTACACAATAGCTGCAGCTGTGGGTGGCCATTTTGTTTTCTGTGTATGAAATCTACAGTTACCTTTTGTTGTTACACAATAGCTGCAGCTGAGGGTGGCCATTTTGTTTTCTGTGTATGAAATCTACAGTTACCTTTTGTTGTTACACAATAGCTGCAGCTGTGGGTGGCCATTTTGTTTTCTGTGTATGAAATCTACAGTTACCTTTTGTTGTTACACAATAGCTACAGCTGTGGGTGGCCATTTTGTTTTCTGTGTATGAAATCTACAGTTACCTTTTGTTGTTACACAATAGCTGCAGCTGAGGGTGGCCATTTTGTTTTCTGTGTATGAAATCTACAGTTACCTTTTGTTGTTACACAATAGCTACAGCTGTGGGTGGCCATTTTGTTTTCTGTGTATGAAATCTACAGTTACCTTTTGTTGTTACACAATAGCTACAGCTGTGGGTGGCCATTTTGTTTTCTGTGTATGAAATCTACAGTTACCTTTTGTTGTTACACAATAGCTGCAGCTGTGGGTGGCCATTTTGTTTTCTGTGTATGAAATCTACAGTTGCCTTTTGTTGTTACACAATAGCTGCAGCTGAGGGTGGCCATTTTGTTTTCTGTGTATGAAATCTACAGTTACCTTTTGTTGTTACACAATAGCTACAGCTGTGGGTGGCCATTTTGTTTTCTGTGTATGAAATCTACAGTTACCTTTTGTTGTTACACAATAGCTACAGCTGTGGGTGGCCATTTTGTTTTCTGTGTATGAAATCTACAGTTACCTTTTGTTGTTACACTATAGCTGCAGCTGAAGGTGGCCATTTTGTTTTCTGTGTATGAAATCTACAGTTGCCTTTTGTTGTTACACAATAGCTGCAGCTGAGGGTGGCCATTTTGTTTTCTGTGTATGAAATCTACAGTTGCCTTTTGTTGTTACACAATAGCTGCAGCTGTGGGTGGCCATTTTGTTTTCTGTGTATGAAATCTACACTTGCCTTTTGTTGTTACACAATAGCTGCAGCTGAGGGTGGCCATTTTGTTTTCTGTGTATGAAATCTACAGTTACCTTTTGTTGTTACACAATAGCTGCAGCTGTGGGTGGCCATTTTGTTTTCTGTGTATGAAATCTACAGTTACCTTTTGTTGTTACACAATAGCTGCAGCTGAGGGTGGCCATTTTGTTTTCTGTGTATGAAATCTACAGTTACCTTTTGTTGTTACACAATAGCTGCAGCTGTGGGTGGCCATTTTGTTTTTTTGTGTATGAAATCTACAGTTACCTTTTGTTGTTACACAATAGCTGCAGCTGTGGGTGGCCATTTTGTTTTCTGTGTATGAAATCTACAGTTGCCTTTTGTTGTTACACAATAGCTGCAGCTGAGGGTGGCCATTTTGTTTTCTGTGTATGAAATCTACTGTCGCCTTTTGTTGTTACACAATAGCTACAGCTGTGGGTGGCCATTTTGTTTTCTGTGTATGAAATCTACAGTTACCTTTTGTTGTTACACAATAGCTACAGCTGTGGGTGGCCATTTTGTTTTCTGTGTATGAAATCTACAGTTACCTTTTGTTGTTACACAATAGCTGCAGCTGAGGGTGGCCATTTTGTTTTCTGTGTATGAAATCTACAGTTACCTTTTGTTGTTACACAATAGCTGCAGCTGTGGGTGGCCATTTTGTTTTCTGTGTATGAAATCTCCAGTTGCCTTTTGTTGTTACACAATAGCTACAGCTGTGGGTGGCCATTTTGTTTTCTGTGTATGAAATCTCCAGTTACCTTTTGTTGTTACACAATAGCTACAGCTGTGGGTGGCCATTTTGTTTTCTGTGTATGAAATCTACAGTTGCCTTTTGTTGTTACACAATAGCTGCAGCTGTGGGTGGCCATTTTGTTTTCTGTGTATGAAATCTACAGTTACCTTTTGTTGTTACACAATAGCTACAGCTGTGGGTGGCCATTTTGTTTTCTGTGTATGAAATCTCCAGTTGCCTTTTGTTGTTACACAATAGCTACAGCTGTGGGTGGCCATTTTGTTTTCTGTGTATGAAATCTACAGTTGCCTTTTGTTGTTACACAATAGCTACAGCTGAGGATGGCCATTTTGTTTTCTGTGTATGAAATCTACAGTTACCTTTTGTTGTTACACAATAGCTGCAGCTGTGGGTGGCCATTTTGTTTTCTGTGTATGAAATCTACAGTTACCTTTTGTTGTTACACAATAGCTGCAGCTGAGGGTGGCCATTTTGTTTTCTGTGTATGAAATCTACAGTTACCTTTTGTTGTTACCACAATAGCTACAGCTGTGGGTGGCCATTTTGTTTTCTGTGTATGAAATCTACAGTTACCTATTGTTGTTACACAATAGCTGAAACTGTGGGTGGCCATTTTGTTTTTTGTGTATGAAATCTACAGTTACCTTTTGTTGTAACACAATAGCTACAGCTGTGGGTGGCCATTTTGTTTTCTGTGTATGAAATCTACAGTTACCTTTTGTTGTAACACAATAGCTACAGCTGTGGGTGGCCATTTTGTTTTCTGTGTATGAAATCTACAGTTACCTTTTGTTGTTACACAATAGCTGCAGCTGAGGGTGGCCATTTTGTTTTCTGTGTATGAAATCTACAGTTACCTTTTGTTGTTACACAATAGCTGCAGCTGAGGGTGGCCATTTTGTTTTCTGTGTATGAAATCTACAGTTCCCTTTTGTTGTTACACAATAGCTGCAGCTGTGGGTGGCCATTTTGTTTTTTTGTGTATGAAATCTCCAGTTGCCTTTTGTTGTTACACAATAGCTGCAGCTGAGGGTGGCCATTTTGTTTTCTGTGTATGAAATCTACAGTTACCTTTTGTTGTTACACAATAGCTACAGCTGTGGGTGGCCATTTTGTTTTCTGTGTATGAAATCTACAGTTACCTTTTGTTGTTACACAATAGCTGCAGCTGTGGGTGGCCATTTTGTTTTCTGTGTATGAAATCTACAGTTACCTTTTGTTGTAACACAATAGCTACAGCTGTGGGTGGCCATTTTGTTTTTCTGTGTATGAAATCTACAGTTACCTTTTGTTGTTACACAATAGCTACAGCTGTGGGTGGCCATTTTGTTTTCTGTGTATGAAATCTACAGTTACCTTTTGTTGTAACACAATAGCTACAGCTGTGGGTGGCCATTTTGTTTTCTGTGTATGAAATCTACAGTTACCTTTTGTTGTTACACAATAGCTGCAGCTGAGGGTGGCCATTTTGTTTTCTGTGTATGAAATCTACAGTTACCTTTTGTTGTTACACAATAGCTACAGCTGTGGGTGGCCATTTTGTTTTCTGTGTATGAAATCTACAGTTGCCTTTTGTTGTTACACAATAGCTGCAGCTGTGGGTGGCCATTTTGTTTTCTGTGTATGAAATCTCCAGTTACCTTTTGTTGTTACACAATAGCTACAGCTGAGGGTGGCCATTTTGTTTTCTGTGTATGAAATCTACAGTTACCTTTTGTTGTTACACAATAGCTGCAGCTGAGGGTGGCCATTTTGTTTTCTGTGTATGAAATCTACAGTTACCTTTTGTTGTTACACTATAGCTGCAGCTGAAGGTGGCCATTTTTGTTTTCTGTGTATGAAATCTACAGTTGCCTTTTGTTGTTACACAATAGCTGCAGCTGTGGGTGGCCATTTTGTTTTTCTGTGTATGAAATCTACAGTTGCCTTTTGTTGTTACACAATAGCTGCAGCTGAGGGTGGCCATTTTGTTTTCTGTGTATGAAATCTACAGTTACCTTTTGTTGTTACACAATAGCTGCAGCTGAGGGTGGCCATTTTGTTTTCTGTGTATGAAATCTACAGTTGCCTTTTGTTGTTACACAATAGCTGCAGCTGTGGGTGGCCATTTTGTTTTCTGTGTATGAAATCTACAGTTACCTTTTGTTGTTACACTATAGCTGCAGCTGTGGGTGGCCATTTTGTTTTCTGTGTATGAAATCTACAGTTACCTTTTGTTGTTACACAATAGCTGCAGCTGTGGGTGGCCATTTTGTTTTTTTGTGTATGAAATCTACAGTTACCTTTTGTTGTTACACAATAGCTGCAGCTGAGGGTGGCCATTTTGTTTTCTGTGTATGAAATCTACAGTTACCTTTTGTTGTTACACAATAGCTGCAGCTGTGGGTGGCCATTTTGTTTTCTGTGTATGAAATCTACAGTTGCCTTTTGTTGTTACACAATAGCTGCAGCTGAGGGTGGCCATTTTGTTTTCTGTGTATGAAATCTACAGTTACCTTTTGTTGTTACACAATAGCTACAGCTGAGGGTGGCCATTTTGTTTTCTGTGTATGAAATCTACAGTTACCTTTTGTTGTTACACTATAGCTGCAGCTGTGGGTGGCCATTTTGTTTTCTGTGTATGAAATCTACAGTTACCTTTTGTTGTTACACAATAGCTACAGCTGTGGGTGGCCATTTTGTTTTCTGTGTATGAAATCTCCAGTTATCTTTTGTTGTTACACAATAGCTACAGCTGTGGGTGGCCATTTTGTTTTCTGTGTATGAAATCTACAGTTGCCTTTTGTTGTTACACAATAGCTGCAGCTGTGGGTGGCCATTTTGTTTTCTGTGTATGAAATCTACAGTTACCTTTTGTTGTTACACAATAGCTACAGCTGTGGGTGGCCATTTTGTTTTCTGTGTATGAAATCTCCAGTTGCCTTTTTTGTCGCCCTATGGATGGCTGTGTTGGTCGAAATGACGACAAGGAGTAGGGTAGAAGCTTGTTGACGGCTTTTATTCAAAGTGTAGACAAGAGTTCTCACTTTCTCTCTCTCATGTGTGTGGCCCTAGAGGAGGCGGTGACGTAGGTGTATGTGAGGCGGAAGTACCCAGTCTCAGTCTTATTCCCGTCTGATGTCCGTCTAATTTCAGTCTAGTTTCCGTCTCCGTCTGGTTTCAGTCTAGTTTGAGTTCAGTCTAGTTTCAGTCTCCGTCTAGTTTCCGTCTGACTGGGGCCTATTGCGGCCCTCTATTTATAATGATTGGGTACGTGACTGGTACACGTGCCGTTGGGACAATGCTTGCCCCAAAGGTTACCCAGCTCATCATAAACTGTCAAAATTTACTAATTTTAATTCAGAATACAGCCTTACCGGCGCCTGATGCAGGCTTAACAAAATAGAAATGTTTTGATTTTCTGACTGGACTTGGTTGAGGCTGGACAGAACCGCCTGTAATATGCACATTTTGAACAAACTATACTGCGCAGTTAAACAGGTGTGTGGACTACGCGATGTCCTGTCATTCCTTCAAGAACATTCCACGTAGTCCCTACCATACCCATACCTATTCGGTAACAATTAACTAATAAGTTGGTCACCTAGTTTAACACGTGCATAGACCGTGCGATGTCCTGCCATGCTTTCCAGAACATCCCACGTAGTCGCTACAAAGTAGGTGCCGTAACAATTTACTGATATTTCGGTCACCTAGTTTGGCCATGCCTTAAAACAACAACCTAACTCTGGCTGCAAACATGAGTAAACAATCCCGCGTTACTGACCTTTAAATATACTACACATCAATACTAGGTCTCAGCAACACTATATACACCACAATAATGCACTATGAAATTAAACACAGCCTAATAAATATATACATGGTTGTTATTAAATAACTAATACTTGTACTCTTATAAAATACACTATAATTTAACTCAGCCCCGCGATCCACAATTATACACGGCTAACATGACAACTTCTGTCAAGGTTCAACAGGTACCCCACTTCCTGTTTACCTAGCGGGAATATTCAAATATCATATCTATTAATGATATTCATGGGGACTTAAGCAGGGCTACTAGCCTGTCTATCTCTATAGGGTTACAATCATCTATCACCAATAATATCATTGGGGCTTAAGCAAGGCTACCAGCCTGCCTACCTCTATAGGGTTACAATCGCCCCTTTCTTCAAACAAGACAATATGTAAGGCATTTCTCAGAATGGCTTACATATTTCTTAACGCAAAGTATCAAGTATTATTAATATTTCAATTTACCACCGCCTCCTTTTAAAAAAAAAAAAAAAAATTCCCTAAATAGTAACTAGTGGCCATTCCATTCATTTCTCCTTTCAACCTTCTTTCATTCGCATGCGTCATGCAGTATATCTTTAATTATCGCGAAGTTATCCTATTAAACGTTAAACTATTAAACTCTTTTACCTTAATGCACAATATGTACATGTACATACACATATTGTAATTATCTTGGACGTTATACTATAAACATCTCTTTAATATATTCATGCAATATAAAGTCTTATTTACAGTCACAGTTCTATGGTCACAACATCATAAAGTTGGCGAGTAATTATATTTCACAGTTCGTCCATTGTAGTTCAAACATATTTCACAGTTCGTCCATTGTAGTTCAAACATATTTCACATTCACTTCCATTGTAGTTCGAACATACAATGTATTTAACAGTCACACAGTTCCATGGTAACTACATCGTTGAAAATCAGTAATATTATTTCACAGTCACGTCCATTTTAGCTTGAACCTATTTAACAGTCACACAGTTCCATGGTAACTACATCGTTGAAAATCAGTAATATTATTTCACAGTCACGTCCATTTTAGTTTGAACCTATTTAACAGTCACACAGTTCCATGGTCACTTCATCGTTAAAAAATCATTCGTAATAATATGGCTGCTCATATATAAAAATCCACAGTTTATCTCCACAGTTGCTGCTTATTTAATTATATCCAGAGCTTCTTTATGTTCTTAGGTCCGTCATCCACCACGGTTCTTGAAGAGGTCACATTTTGTCTTATCCGCATTAAGACATTCTGATTTTTTTTAATTGATTAACGTTAATATCCAGACAAGAGTTGGTCTTGTTAACACCAAGACGTTTCCGTATTGTCTTGTAATAACCGAGACATTATATGTATATCTTTGTCTCGTAAGTATCTTTAATCGTTAAATATCAAGGCATAATGTTTCACCGGGTCATTATCATTTCCTTCTTCACATTTAGACATTGTCTTGTTACGACCAAGACGTTACTTTATATCTGTCTATGGAAGACTGAGCTCTTTTCTTAAGTCTGGGTATATTACACTTCGTACTCGGGTTGTAAGGCAGTCTTGTTTACCCGATTCAATTCCTCCACTTTGTGATGGGGCACGAACGCCTTCAGGGTAATTTCCTGACATCAGTGTAGGTTTTTCTTTGTTTTCTTGTTCCTGGTGGATGAGTTCCTTGATGTATGTTGTCATCAATTCTTCTAAGGCTGTCATGTCTTCTGTGGATTGGTTACTTTTGAGTCTTTGCATTGTTCTTGAGGCTTGCGAAGCACTCGACTCTGACTTTCCCCTTTTCACTGACCATTTACCTAACCTACATTTCTGACATTTATCCCTAATTCTCCTACGACATAAATATATCACTATAACAACAACTACTACCACACCTACTATCGACAAGTAGGTCGAGAGGGGCAAATCAGATTCCATGGGTTCAAGATCAAATGAATTGTCAAGTTCATTTATCAACTCATCAATGGGGATTTCCTTTATAGGCTTAAGTTTATGGGGTATCTTAATGTTTTTTATATTTGGTAGTCTTTGGGTCATTGGTTTCCAGAGTTCAATGGAGCCTACATAATAATTTGAAATCACCTGTTGAAAATGATCTGTTAGGTTATATTTACTCTCTGAATGATAATATGAGGGCAAGGTCATATATTCATTTGATGCAGAACAACCTTCCGTAAGGGATAAGGTGTCAATAGGGTATCTGGTCACCACAGTACCAGATTGGGCTCTATAGGGGCATTTCAGTGTAAAGGTCAAGGATCTATCATGGACAACTATCCATTGGCCATTGGTCAAATACTGGGCCATAGGGGAAGTGTTTGTATTTTGTACTACTGTAGTACAATATTTAACTAAATTATTGGTCCAATTAAAAAAAAAAGATTAACAATGCATTTCTTATTTCCCATTATAGTATACATTGGACTACGAAACCTGCAGTAGTTTTTAACGCTATTTACACATTGATTCATCTCCTCAATTGTCATTGTAACCAATTGTGTTTTCGCTTCATTGATTGCAAGAGCTTCTGCTTCTAATTTAAAAGTCGCCAAAATATTTGTTTGATTCGATCCAAGGTACGGAAGAGGAGGGTTATGTGCTCGGTACACAGCAAACTTGCCAATTGTGTCTATTAATGGAATTGGAATGACTACAATAAGGCTATCATTACTAATAAGTGTCGTACAGGTCACTGTCTTATAAAATTCCCAAAGGTCAGTTTCCGGGTCAAAAGGTACTCTTACACCTGGGTCAAGTTTGCTTTCTACTTCTATAAGGAGTTCGTACAAGTCTGGGGGTGAAATGACTGAAGGGCTTAAATGTCCTAGAGATAGCATATTGATCTGAAGTTTCAAATGATTAAGATAATCTCTAGCTAATCCAACTAATTCCTTTGCTTCACTAATATAAGGGCCCTGTCGATCTTAGTGTATGTACTTAAATATTCATCAATATCTTGTATTGCTTCTGTTAAATTTAGAGCTATGCTTCTTAGATTCTCTAA
The DNA here is from genome assembly GCF_041381155.1 of Argopecten irradians. Taxonomy (NCBI): domain Eukaryota; kingdom Metazoa; phylum Mollusca; class Bivalvia; order Pectinida; family Pectinidae; genus Argopecten; species Argopecten irradians. The sequence continues at coordinate 3,893,154 of NC_091144.1, forward strand.
GGTATCAATCACGTCATTTATATTCCTTCTATTATCAGTGATTTGACCTTGTGCAGCATAAATTATTGTTAAGCTTTCCTTTACTGCATGCTTAAGATTGACTTGATTAGGTCTACGTTAGTTTTGATTGTATTAATATCACCTTCATCTAAAGTACTAAACAGAAAGTTCAATGCTTTACCTATTATAGGAATTAAAGCTCTTTTAGTTCTCGCTTGATGTAGTGTCTTAATATCGGTAAGTTCTGACTGAAGAAAGTCTTGTGTATTTCTTACATTTTCAACTTCATGGTTCAATCTTATAAGGTTGTTATTAAGATGTATTCTCGTCCTATTTATTTGGTTATATGGTTATTTCTGACAGACTATTATTTAACTTTCTAAGAACTTCTTCGTAAGGATTAATATTAAGAACAAAAGCTACAAGCTATAATTGTTTTTTATGGAGCCTTATATTTCGTTTTCTGAAACGATAAGAAACGATTCACTAATGAATCTCGTTATTGATCACGGAGAAAATATTTCAGGCATTTTTTAAATAGCTCTGAATTGTCCTCAGAGTCTCTTGATATATCTCTCTTAACTTTCTTTGTCTGATTCTTAGAATCTACATCTTTTCTATTGTGGAGCCTATCATCTTGACATGTTTTATCTACTGCGATAGAGATTTGGGGCGTAACTTCATTTGTTAATTTATTTATCGCATCAATCTCCATGTCATCAGCAGTACCACCAGTCTCAGACGCATCTACAAAATCATCATCATCATCGTCATCTGTCTGAGTGTCAGCGTTATTGTTTTCTTTTAACTTACCTTTCAATTGTGTTAAGGGTATAAGTTCATCATCTGAATCAATAGGACTAGCTTTGTCCAATTCTCGAGTCCGGAGCCTTTGTCTTAGCTCCATTAACGGAATATCATCCTCAGAGTCCGAATCTGACCTTTCTTGTCTTCTATGTCTTATGACTCTTTTTAAGGATGTTTCCTCCTCAGACTCCTCTGAACTGCTCTCAGGGGGAACTACATATGTCGATTTCCTTAAAGGTCGACCTATATTATCTTTGGGCAACTCCCATTCATCAACATTTGCTAATCGTAAATGCCTCGCGTGTGTCTTCGTGACTTCACCTGTAAGCTGGTTTCTTACCTTAAAACTTACTGGTCCAGTTTGCTCTATGATCCTATAATAAGGTGTCCATTTATTGTCCAGTTTTGAGGTACGCTTATGGTTTCTTATGTAAACCGGATCTCCTGTCTTAAGATTCTCGTCTTTACAGTTCCTATCAGCGAGTTTCTTCTGTTTCTTCTTCGCTTGCTTCATGTGTCTATGCACTAGAACAAAGGACTTATGTTGCTGCTCTAAGGCGATCTTGTGTAACTCTTCACCGGCATACCGCCGTCTTGGCTTTAAGATTGTGTCCAAGGGGAGTACTACATCGCGGTTATAAAGCAGGAAGAAAGGTGATGCCTTTGTTACCTCACTGGTATGAAATCTTACTGCGGCCAATACTTGGTTCAAGAAAAGATCCCACGTGTTAACGTTTTCTTTGATCTTCTTGGCCAAAATGTCTACCATCGTTCTATGAAATCTCTCCACCTTTCCATTTGACTGGGGGCAATAATAAGAAGTGGTAACATGGTGGATATTCAATGCTTCTAGTGTCTCCTTTACTGATCTAGCGATATTCTCTGAACCGTTATCTGTAACCAGTTCTAATACGCTACCATATCTTGGGAATAGTTCTTCCAAGATAAGATGTACAATGTTTGCTGCTGATTTGTCAGGGACTGGAAATGCTTCCGGAAAGCCAGAGTAAACGTCTATGAACGACACGATGTATTTGTTTCCTGATAATGTCTGGGGATAAGGGCCTGACAAATCCATTGCTACCTTAGCAAAAGGGTATGGGGGTATCTGGCTGTCTTGAAGAGGAGGATAAGGGTTACTGTGACTTCTTGTCTGACAAGTCACACACTTTTCAATGTGTTGGTGAACCTTCTTGTATAACAAAGGAAAATAATACTTCTTTCTTATTACGTCATATGTTTTGTCAACTGCCATATGACCTAGGAAATCATGATACTGTCTTATCACCATTCCTTCAAGTTCCTTCGGAATGTAAAGTCTCAAGACCGGGTCATCTGATTCCGCGTTTGACAAATAATACACTAAGTTATCTACAACCAAGAAGCGCTCCTCCTCACTCTTGGTTGCTTGTCCATTACAAAGTCTAAGTTTCAGCTTTGATATGTCTTCGTCATTGTCTTGAGTTTTTCTTATGTCTATGTCTTTAGGGAGATCCATATGAGGTTTAACAATATCGTCTGGAGTATCAACTGTACTACTGACAAAGTCTCTTGGCTTAAAACTTGTTAGAGTTGAGAGCTCCAATCTCTAAGGCTCTGTCATCTACGTCCAAGACATCATGAATGTCTTTAGTTTCCTGGGTTTCTCCTTGCTTATCCTCAGCTTCTTCCGCTGTATCTGTTGGTAGTCGCGATAGTAAGTCCGCGCAACAATTAAATCTACCTTCAATATATTCTACCTTACAATTATAAGACGCTACAGTAAGGGACCATAAAGAGAGTTTCTTATTCAATGTCTTCTTGTCTGAGAATATGTAAGAAAGTGGGCGATGGTCCGTTCTTATTACAAAGGAACTGTTGTGTAAGTAGTTATCAAGCTTCTGAAGAGCATATACCACAGCAAATGCTTCCTTCTCTATCACAGACCACCTACGCTGTGTTGGGCTAAGCTTATGTGACAAGTAATAAAGTGGCATTTCTTCACCTTCCTTTGTCTTCTGTGTAAGACAAGCTCCTATGCATGTGTCTGATGCATCTGTATAAAGCACATATGGTTGGTTTGGGTCTGGGTATGCTAGTAGAGGCACTACTGTAAGACTTTCTTTAAGATAGTCAAATGACTTCTGACATTCTTCAGTCCATTTGAACCTAGCATACTTCTTTGTTAGTTCTGTAAGACATTCCGCTATTTTTGAGAAGTTGGGGATGTGCTTCCTGTAGTAACCGCACATTCCAATGAATGCTCTTACATCCCTCACGCAAGTAGGGGTTGGTAAAGCCCTAATAGCTTCAACTTTCTTTTGGTCCGGCTTTACACCATTGTCCGTAATCATAAAGCCAAGATATTCCGTCTCTTTCTTGAAGAAAGTGCATTTCTTAAGCTTTAGTTTGAGTCCATGTTGTCTTAATTTGTTGAAGACTATCTGTAAGTGTTTCAGGTGTTCTTCGGCTGTCTTACTGTAAATTATAACATCATCAAGGTAAGCTGTGGCGAATTGTTCACATCCTTGTAAGACAATATTCATCAATTCTTGGAAGACAGCAGGGGCGTTACTTAGTCCGAAAGGCATTCTGTTGAACTGGAATAGTCCTTTGTGACAGGCAAAAGCTGTCTTTTGTTTACTTTCCTCGTCGAGTTCTACTTGCCAATATCCACTTTTCAAATCTAATGTAGTGAAATGTTTTGAGTGTCCTAGGAGGGTCAAAATGTCATCTATCAAAGGAAGAGGTACTGACATCGGGGTAACGATCTTATTTAAACTCCTAAAATCTACACACATTCTCTTACTTCCATCTTTCTTATCAACTACCACTAAGCCAAAACTCCAGGGACTTCTAGACCTATCTATGACCTTTGCCTTTAACATCTCGTCAATGGCTTCGTCCACTACTTGACGTTTCTTCAGGGGTGTCCTGTAAGGTCGGTTCTTAATTGGTTTGTGATCTCCTGTTTCTATATGCATCTTAACTGTTTTTGTATGTCCAAGCTGAGAATCTTTTTTGGCGAATAGATCCTTGTTTCTTCTTAATATCTTTAGTGTCTCAGCACTGTACTCGTCTGGTACATCTACCTCCTTAAAGTTTTCTTCGTCTTTGTCATCGTCTTTTGTCGCAGTTATACTTGAAATGTCTTTGTCTTCTAAGGCCTGTGCTTTGCCTACTACACTTCCTCGTTTTAGGTTAATCGTCCTGTTTGTTTGGTTAAGTATCAAGATAGGTATCTTGCGAGGGTTCGTGACCTTTGTTACACCGTTTTGTAAGGTCAAACCAGGTTCATCATATATACAAGTGTCATTTGCTGATATCTCTAAGAGCTTTGATCCTGGTATCTTAAAAGTTCTTGGGAGTCTTACCTGACATACCGTTGCCGTTTGCGGTCTTAACAATGTCTTGTGGGTGGTCCTTATTATTGAGGCAATATGTATGTCTTCCTCTAATTGAAAATAGGTCTTACCTATACGCACACACATGCAAGGTCAAAATACATTCTAACGCCATTTTGTTTAAGAAAATCTAAACCAAGGATGCAGTTTCTGTTCATGCCATCAACAACATAAAATTTATGTCTTAAGGTCAAATGTCTTATTTGAAATGAAATGTCTGCTGAACCTATTACCTTGAGCGGTGTACTGCTGACGGATTGGAGAGTCATGCTTTCTTTTCTTAGTCGTGGTTTATTCGGTAACATCTTAAAAATCCTATTGCTGATTATGGAAACCTCAGCACCTGTGTCTAAGAGAGCTCTTAATTTTTGTTTACCTATTTTTATCACAGTTGTACTTGGGTTACCCGATATTTCTATTTTCTTAGACACATGCTTCTTATTTCTTTTCAACCTCGCCCCATCGGTTTCCTTATGAAGCGAGGTCCTTAGTTTAACGGCCTACCTTTTCTATTTAATTGGGGGCAGTTCTTTCTTATGTGACCTTCTCCATTACATTGAAAACATCTGAATTGTGATCTTTGTTTATTTCGACCTAATGACTGCACTTGTGGGGGGTTCTGAGTTTGCACTCTGTTACCTGTACTATACGACCTATTTTGACTTTGGTTATGATATCTGCTATTGTCTGAATACCTATTTCTAGGGGCTCTATTAAGGGGTGTCTGCCTCTGTGTTTCCCTAAAACAATTTCTGTCTTGTACTGGGCGTGGTCTATGTCTTATGATATTGTTTTGTTTACATTTATAACACTGTCTCTGTCTGGTGTGGTCAATGTCCATTGGTACTTCTCGCCTCGTGTTAGTTTCGTTATGTCTAAGGTTAAAGTAGGTGTCTTGCGTAGGGGCTATCTGAGGGTCATATACATGTTCCTGTCTTGGCCTTAAGACCATGTCATTATCATTATTCATGTCTTGTCTTAGATTGAACCTTTTCCTAAGGTTCTGTTCGCGCATAGCTATATGTACCGCCCTTTCTAATGTGTCTGGGTCCTCGCGCATAACCTTCATCTTAACATAGTCGAAATGCAACCCATCACAAAAGGCGTTAACTAATTGTCTTTGAACAATGCCCTTTTTCACACATTCCTGGGCATCAGGATACGCGTCTTCTGCTACTTGCAGGAGTCGTTCAGCGTATATCTGGACGCTTTCGTCCTGTTTCTGTATCGTTTTACGTAATAAGGCCATAGCTTGATGCGAATCTGTTATGTCAGCGAATCTTTGTTTGAGGAGTTTCCTAAGGTCCTCCCAAGACAGATCTCCCTCTAAATCGTCTAAATATCGTTTGATAAAATCCCCTACTGAACCTACACTTGTTTGATACGCTATATTAGGGATTGCCTTGTCATCTAGCCCTACTAATTTCGCGTATTTTTCTATATCTTTTATCCAGGTCTTGAATTTAGTGGGGTCACCCTCAAATGACCTAACGACCTGGAAAACTCCCTGTGCTGTCATAGCTGCAGAGAAGTTCTTAAAATGTTGTGCCATGTTTCTTAACACTACCTCACTATCTTCCTGAGCAATATTCTGATCTGTGGGCATATTTTGATTTCGTTCTGTCTGTGTTAGACCTGCCATACGCTCAGTTAATTGGGCCATGTCTATATCTAAATTGAGAGACATTTTTTTTTTAAATATTGCAAGCAATATGTATACTGACAGTACCTGGTTTCTAACTAACTAAATTATACCACTAAATACCTAAACAACATTAAAAATGGTCAGCTACTAGAGGTACTAATCAAAGTAGAGAAATTTCGCTTACCTTTAGCCGTCTGTTTCTTCGTCTTCAGGTTCTTTCTTTTCTTCTTTATATTGAAGAGCCTGGTCATGCAGCACCAAATAACATAACCCCTTACCCCACCTTGTCGCCCTATGGATGGCTGTGTTGGTCGAAATGACGACAAGGAGTAGGGTAGAAGCTTGTTGACGGCTTTTATTCAAAGTGTAGACAAGAGTTCTCACTTTCTCTCTCTCATGTGTGTGGCCCTAGAGGAGGCGGTGACGTAGGTGTATGTGAGGCGGAAGTACCCAGTCTCAGTCTTATTCCCGTCTGATGTCCGTCTAATTTCAGTCTAGTTTCCGTCTCCGTCTGGTTTCAGTCTAGTTTGTCTTCAGTCTGGTTTCAGTCTCCGTCTGACTGGGGCCTATTGCGGCCCTCTATTTATAATGATTGGGTACGTGACTGGTACACGTGCCGTTGGGACAATGCTTGCCCCAAAGGTTACCCAGCTCATCATAAACTGTCAAAATTTACTAATTTTAATTCAGAATACAGCCTTACCGGCGCCTGATGCAGGCTTAACAAAATAGAAATGTTTTGATTTTCTGACTGGACTTGGTTGAGGCTGGACAGAACCGCCTGTAATATGCACATTTTGAACAAACTATACTGCGCAGTTAAACAGGTGTGTGGACTACGCGATGTCCTGTCATTCCTTCAAGAACATTCCACGTAGTCCCTACCATACCCATACCTATTCGGTAACAATTAACTAATAAGTTGGTCACCTAGTTTAACACGTGCATAGACCGTGCGATGTCCTGCCATGCTTTCCAGAACATCCCACGTAGTCGCTACTAAGTAGGTGCCGTAACAATTTACTGATATTTCGGTCACCTAGTTTGGCCATGCCTTAAAACAACAACCTAACTCTGGCTGCAAACATGAGTAAACAATCCCGCGTTACTGACCTTTAAATATACTACACATCAATACTAGGTCTCAGCAACACTATATACACCACAATAATGCACTATGAAATTAAACACAGCCTAATAAATATATACATGGTTGTTATTAAATAACTAATACTTGTACTCTTATAAAATACACTATAATTTAACTCAGCCCCGCGATCCACAATTATACACGGCTAACATGACAACTTCTGTCAAGGTTCAACAGGTACCCCACTTCCTGTTTACCTAGCGGGAATATTCAAATATCATATCTATTAATGATATTCATGGGGACTTAAGCAGGGCTACTAGCCTGTCTATCTCTATAGGGTTACAATCATCTATCACCAATAATATCATTGGGGCTTAAGCAAGGCTACCAGCCTGCATACCTCTATAGGGTTACATTTTGTTGTTACACAATAGCTACAGCTGTGGGTGGCCATTTTGTTTTCTGTGTATGAAATCTACAGTTGCCTTTTGTTGTTACACAATAGCTATAGCTGAGGATGGCCATTTTGTTTTCTGTGTATGAAATCTACAGTTACCTTTTGTTGTTACACAATAGCTGCAGCTGTGGGTGGCCATTTTGTTTTCTGTGTATGAAATCTACAGTTACCTTTTGTTGTTACACAATAGCTGCAGCTGAGGGTGGCCATTTTGTTTTCTGTGTATGAAATCTACAGTTACCTTTTGTTGTTACACAATAGCTACAGCTGTGGGTGGCCATTTTGTTTTCTGTGTATGAAATCTACAGTTACCTATTGTTGTTACACAATAGCTGCAGCTGTGGGTGGCCATTTTGTTTTCTGTGTATGAAATCTACAGTTACCTTTGTTGTAACACAATAGCTGCAGCTGGGGTGGCCATTTTGTTTTCTGTGTATGAAATCTACAGTTACCTTTTGTTGTTACACAATAGCTGCAGCTGTGGGTGGCCATTTTGTTTTCTGTGTATGAAATCTACAGTTACCTTTTGTTGTTACACAATAGCTACAGTGGGTGGCCATTTTGTTTTCTGTGTATGAAATCTACAGTTACCTTTTGTTGTACACAATAGCTACAGCTGTGGGTGGCCATTTTGTTTTCTGTGTATGAAATCTACAGTTACCTTTTGTTGTTACACAATAGCTGCAGCTGAGGGTGGCCATTTTGTTTTCTGTGTATGAAATCTACAGTTACCTTTTGTTGTTACACAATAGCTGCAGCTGAGGGTGGCCATTTTGTTTTCTGTGTATGAAATCTACAGTTGCCTTTTGTTGTTACACAATAGCTACAGCTGAGGGTGGCCATTTTGTTTTCTGTGTATGAAATCTCCAGTTGCCTTTTGTTGTTACACAATAGCTGCAGCTGTGGGTGGCCATTTTGTTTTCTGTGTATGAAATCTACAGTTACTTTTTTGTTGTTACACAATAGCTTCAGCTGTGGGTGGCCATTTTGTTTTCTGTGTATGAAATCTACAGTTACCTTTTGTTGTTACACAATAGCTGCAGCTGTGGGTGGCCATTTTGTTTTCTGTGTATGAAATCTACAGTTACCTTTTGTTGTAACACAATAGCTACAGCTGTGGGTGGCCATTTTGTTTTCTGTGTATGAAATCTACAGTTACCTTTTGTTGTTACACAATAGCTACAGCTGTGGGTGGCCATTTTGTTTTCTGTGTATGAAATCTACAGTTACCTTTTGTTGTAACACAATAGCTACAGCTGTGGGTGGCCATTTTGTTTTCTGTGTATGAAATCTACAGTTACCTTTTGTTGTTACACAATAGCTGCAGCTGAGGGTGGCCATTTTGTTTTCTGTGTATGAAATCTACAGTTACCTTTTGTTGTTACACAATAGCTACAGCTGTGGGTGGCCATTTTGTTTTCTGTGTATGAAATCTACAGTTGCCTTTTGTTGTTACACAATAGCTGCAGCTGTGGGTGGCCATTTTGTTTTCTGTGTATGAAATCTCCAGTTACCTTTTGTTGTTACACAATAGCTACAGCTGAGGGTGGCCATTTTGTTTTCTGTGTATGAAATCTACAGTTACCTTTTGTTGTTACACAATAGCTGCAGCTGAGGGTGGCCATTTTGTTTTCTGTGTATGAAATCTACAGTTACCTTTTGTTGTTACACTATAGCTGCAGCTGAAGGTGGCCATTTTGTTTTCTGTGTATGAAATCTACAGTTGCCTTTTGTTGTTACACAATAGCTGCAGCTGTGGGTGGCCATTTTGTTTTCTGTGTATGAAATCTACAGTTGCCTTTTGTTGTTACACAATAGCTGCAGCTGAGGGTGGCCATTTTGTTTTCTGTGTATGAAATCTACAGTTACCTTTTGTTGTTACACAATAGCTGCAGCTGAGGGTGGCCATTTTGTTTTCTGTGTATGAAATCTACAGTTGCCTTTTGTTGTTACACAATAGCTGCAGCTGTGGGTGGCCATTTTGTTTTCTGTGTATGAAATCTACAGTTACCTTTTGTTGTTACACTATAGCTGCAGCTGTGGGTGGCCATTTTGTTTTCTGTGTATGAAATCTACAGTTACCTTTTGTTGTTACACAATAGCTGCAGCTGAGGGTGGCCATTTTGTTTTCTGTGTATGAAATCTACAGTTACCTTTTGTTGTTACACAATAGCTGCAGCTGTGGGTGGCCATTTTGTTTTCTGTGTATGAAATCTACAGTTACCTTTTGTTGTTACACAATAGCTGCAGCTGAGGGTGGCCATTTTGTTTTCTGTGTATGAAATCTACAGTTCCCTTTTGTTGTTACACAATAGCTGCAGCTGTGGGTGGCCATTTTGTTTTTTTGTGTATGAAATCTACAGTTACCTTTTGTTGTTACACAATAGCTGCAGCTGTGGGTGGCCATTTTGTTTTCTGTGTATGAAATCTACAGTTGCCTTTTGTTGTTACACAATAGCTGCAGCTGAGGGTGGCCATTTTGTTTTCTGTGTATGAAATCTACAGTTACCTTTTGTTGTTACACAATAGCTGCAGCTGTGGGTGGCCATTTTGTTTTCTGTGTATGAAATCTACAGTTGCCTTTTGTTGTTACACAATAGCTACAGCTGTGGGTGGCCATTTTGTTTTCTGTGTATGAAATCTACAGTTACCTTTTGTTGTTACACAATAGCTGCAGCTGAGGGTGGCCATTTTGTTTTCTGTGTATGAAATCTACAGTTACCTTTTGTTGTTACACAATAGCTGCAGCTGAGGGTGGCCATTTTGTTTTCTGTGTATGAAATCTACAGTTACCTTTTGTTGTTACACAATAGCTGCAGCTGTGGGTGGCCATTTTGTTTTCTGTGTATGAAATCTACAGTTACCTTTTGTTGTTACACAATAGCTGCAGCTGAGGGTGGCCATCTGGGACTGTTTGTTTATCAGGAGCTGAAGGCGGAGAAGTCACGCAAGGCCCATGTGAATCTGGACTGTTTTACCAAGTACAGCTCAGAGAAGTAAGTTGTATAATCTGAAGAGCTATTTTAATGGGAGGGGAATTCGGTTCCTACATGACCACTTCCTGTATACTTTGTTATATCCTAACCCAAACCAATTTCATGTTAAGATGGAAGCATTTATATCCTAACCCAAACCAATTTCATGTTAAGATGGAAGCATTTTATAGTTGCTACAATGTAAAGATGTATAGCATGATGATAGACTCGTTTATTGGGTCTTAAAATTGCCAATATCAAGACATAATCTAAACAACTGGTTTAGAACAAAACTATATAAAATTAGAGTAAGGAGATGAGAATTCATTTGTAATACATATGTAAATACGCATTACCATATTATTTTTTTTTTTTAATTTTTTATTTTCCAAACAATGTTTTAACAAAGACTACATTTGCCACATACATATATATACATATTACTTCCATTTCCATCCATTCTGGCATTTTTCTCTCATACACATTATTATTGTTTACATTGTTTTTTATTATTATTTATGAAAAAGGGGCAGGGGGTAAGAAAAAAAAACAGATGGGGAGATGGGAAGAAGGTAAAGGGGGATAAAGGTATGAAGAGGGATGGTATATATAAACTAATAAATAAACAATTAACATAATAGATAGAGAGAAAAAAAAAGGGGGGGGGGAAGGACAGAGAATGGATATCACTTCACAGCTCTATACAAATATATACATAGTGCAAGCATGACACATGGAAAAACATGTATAAATAACCATTTTAATTCAATTTAAAATATGGACAAACTGTCAGGGGTTTGCAAGTTCCACTAGTTTTAACCATTTTTGCCAATCTTTATTGAATCTATTAATTTCTTTTTCTCCTTTACCAAAAGCTATATAATTTTTGAATATAGTAATACTCTTTAATAGAGTTTAAAAAAGCTGTCACATTTAATGAACCATGTAAGCATCTAGTTTTGTAAATATAATGTTTAATATAAAGAACAATTTCATTATCAATCCTATGATATATACAATTTTGATCTAGTTTCCCAAAAAGCATAGTTTCTTTATTAATAGCAAAAGGAATAAAAAGAATATCCAAAAGGTTTTCAAAATTAGCTAAAAAGTTCTGAACTTCAGAGCATTCCCAAAAAAGATGTATGATTGTCTCCCTTTCTAATGCACATAACATACAGTGAGGATTATTTGAAAGACCAATTTTACAAAGATATGTATTAGTTGTTAGAATATGATGGGAAATTCTGAACTGAAGCCATTGAAGTTTAGTATTATAAGTAGACATGAAGGGTATATTGTATATTTGTTTCCACATTTCTTGAGCATAGTCAAAAGAGGTTCTCCATTTATGCTGGCCAGTTATAGCCGTATCATTTTTAACTAGAACTCTGTAAAAATCTTGGACTCCACGGTTATTTTTCAATATTAATTCAAGGCTAAAAGGAATAATTGGGTAAAATAATTTTTCATTTGGTACATGTACATTTTTCAGATACTTTTTAATGCTAGATATAAGTCCATGATACTGAAGATAATTACTTATCGCACCATAAATATTACAGAATTCATCATACATAAAGAAAGAATATGGAGAAACACTTTTTAATAAGTCTTGTATGGTTATGATTCCCTTTCTAAACCAAGATATGTAACAAACAGTTTTGTTTCCAACAATAATATTTTTGTTGTACCAAATTGGAATTTTGAATACAGAGTATTCTTCTGCTTTTAACTGGTTCCCCTTTGATCTTAATTTGTACCATGCTGTAAAAACATCTTTCCAGAAAGCATTTCTACAATTTGTCAAAATCTTACTAAGGTATTCACTTCCAAAATTCGCCAAATGATGAAAATTAACTTTAGAGTTTAGAATCATACGCCATTTACCATTAGATCTAAATATTCTCCTTATCCACCCAATTTTTAATGAATCTATAAAAGCTGTGAGATTGATCATTTTTAAGCCTCCATCCATATAATTTTGTATAATCACATCTCTCTTAACTTTATCTGAACCACTATTCCATAGATAGTTAAAAAGAATACTGTTGAGCTGTTTTACAAAACCTTCATCCGGATTTGGAAGCGAGATAAAAAGATGATTTAATTGCGAGATCAAAAGAGATTTTATAATACAGATTCTACCAATTGGTGAAATTTTCCTTCTGTTCCATGTCTGCAATAGATTTTTGAGTTTAATTATTTTTTTATCATAGTTCAATTTTGGTATTTTGTGAAGATCGACATGAAATTCAATACCTAGAAGTGTAAATTTAGTAACCCCCCATTGCAAGTTCAAGCCTGGCATTAGTGTATCACTGCTATACTTTTTCCTACCAATCCAAATAACCTGAGATTTTCCTGTATTAATTTTAAGTCCTGAAATTTTTGCATAATTATTTAATTCCATAACTGCAGCCCTTAATGAATTTTCGGTACCATCAAGTATTAAGGATGTATCATCAGCATATTGAGAATTTAAAATATTACAATTTTCTACATTTATACCAACAATATCTCTGTTATTTCTAATACGAATGGCTAAAACTTCTGCACAGATAATAAATATATAAGGGGCAATTGGATCGCCTTGACGACAACCGCGCATAATATTAAAAAAAGAAGACAAATTACCTCCCTGATTAATTGCAGAGCTAGCATTACAATGTAAAACTTTTATCCAATTTCTAATACTGTTTCCAAAATTAAAATATTTAAGAGTTTCATCTATAAATTTCCAGGACACTGAGTCAAAGGCTTTTTCAAAATCAAGAATTAACAGCATTCCAGGGATATCAAATTCCTCAGTGTATTGCATGATGTCATAAACTAATCTAGTGTTTTCCCCTAAATATCTGCCAGAAATAAAACCAGTCTGATCTGAATTTATAATTTTATCCAACATTACCATATTATTTGTACCCTGCTGTGTGAATGCCAGAAAAAATACCATAGGTTATTCAGTCCAACAGGGGATGATAAATGTTTTATCTGAATTGTAGAGATAAAGTTTTGAGCCAGTGGTCAAGAGGTAGAGTGTTAGCCGACGGTCAGAACTTTGCCCGCCACCTGATGGAGATGCCAGCTAATAAACTGCCACCAAGGAACTTTGTAGATCTTGTCAATACCCGACTGACCAGTACCAAGCGATGCTCTGTAACTGTCAGGTAAGAGACACTGACCAGTACCAAGCGATGCTCTGTAACGGTCAGGTAAGAGATACTGACCACTACCAAGTGAATTGCTCTGTAACGGTCAGGTAAGAGATACTGACCAGTACCAAGCGATGCTCTGTAACGGTCAGGTAAGAGATACAACTAAGGACATTATATACTGTAGGTCAAGTTTGTAAGAATTATTGTTACTATGTTGTCAATATGATCAAAATCATCTGAATCATTTTATCTAGCAAGCTTACTATATTTACTAGTACAGTATTTAATACATTATATTTAAAGCTTTAAAAGCGTTTTTAAGGGAAGAATATATTTATTTCTTTAAAATATATGATATTTTTTCTTTTTTTTCTATAATTATAGAGACAGAGAATGGATCGAGTCCCAAAACATGGGCTCCTTCCTGTCTGTGGCTAAAGGATCTGTAGAGGAGCCGTTTCTACTGGAGGTGGATTACAGGGGAGACAATCCAGTCAACAAGAACCCTCTAGCACTTGTCGGCAAAGGAATAACATTTGACACGTGTGTATTATGTTTGTTATGGGGTCGAGTTGTCACTGATGAATCAGTTGTTAATAAATCTTGTGTCTGATTCAATGTTATCAGCTCATAACAAATCAGATCTTTATATAGCCGAGTCTAAACTGTTCTGCTGGTTTCATTTTCCACACACACAAAAATAAAGATGTGTGTAATTTTTATTTAGAGGTGGAATATCTTTGAAGCCTCCAGCAGATATGGACAAGATGCGGGCAGATATGGGCGGGGCAGCATGTGTAGCGGGAACAATGTTAGCCCTTGGTAACCTCAATATCCCTCTTCATGTCAAAGGTCAGTACACTCATGTCAAAGTTTATACCTCTTCATGCAATGAAAGGCGAACATTCCTCTTCATGACAAAGATCAATATACATCTGTACATGTATCTATTGATGTTTTGAATCCTGATCCCTAGAAATCTTGCCTTGACAAACTAACATATTTTATGTTAACTTACAGCATTTATTCCTCTGTGTGAGAATATGGTGGATGGTCGCTCAACAAAACCTGGTGATGTTGTCACAGCCATGAATGGGAAAACCATACAAGTAGGTTAACTTTATTGTTTATAATTTAGAAAAAAGTACAAAGTATCTGTCATAAATCTCCTTTGTATTTACAATTAATGTTTACATATAACATGTACAGCTGTATATATGCATAATTTATTCATTAATACAGGGACATATACACAATGTATGTGGGATAAAGTAATAACAATTAATTGTACATGTTTGTATATACAGTCATGTAATATATGGGTTAAAAAAGTAATCCTTACTGTGCATTTTAACTTTATTACAGTATCTATTTCTGTCTCTTTTCTTTTGTTACCTCTCTATCACGTGACTGTACATGTTTGTTTTATGTGTGTCTTGATAAAGGGGCAGACTGACTTGAAAATTCAACAATGTATACCTATTTTTGAGACAATATATTGAGGATAACTTCTTTCCACTAGATTAATATTTGAAGTAATTTATCCTGTAGGATTCTGTGTTACCCAGAACCTATTGTTGATATCTACAGGTAGATAACACCGATGCTGAAGGCCGGTTGATTCTAGCTGATGCTTTGTTATATGCCCAAACCTTTAACCCAGACCTTCTACTGGACATGGCAACGCTTACAGGTATCAGACTGATATTAGAATTAAATTCTTCATTATTGATTAGATTAAAGAAACACTGTACAAGGTAGGGGTGACTATCGCCTACAATTATAACTATCGCAATACTATTGCTATCGAAGAAAACACTATTGCAATAGTTTAACTATTGCAGTATTGCAGACTACAATTGCAATAGTATTGCAATAGTAATGCATTCTGAATTATATTAAGATCCAGTCGATGAATTGGCTGCCATGCATACATCTAGTGCAGTATTGCTTTTAGAGTTAATTCCCTTTACCTGCTAGCATCAGTACCAACTCAAACGCAATAAATATCATGATTGAAAACTTTGTCGGTGTTTGCGTTTTGATTTGAATAGCTTGGAAAAAAGTGACATTTTATAGTGACTGTTAGTCTGTTTATCAATCCTCTGTGAGTGTTTTTATTAATCCTCTGTGAGTACGTGATTTTAGTCCAAATTACAGAAAAATATCTGACAATTGAAACTATCAGTAGTTTGGCGTATTATCTGTGATTGTTATTGACTTTTTGAAATTGACATCGATTGATCAAGTTGAGAGGCATACAATCGCGATATATTGATAGTCCGATGTATTGTTACACCCCTTGTACAAGGCTACGTCAATCTTTCTATGTCATATCCTGGTACATGCAGCATCTGAATGTACATGCCAAATTGCTTTCATAATGAAGAGAATATGATATCGATGTGTTAACGTTAACTTCCAGGTGCAATAGATGTGGCGTTGGGTGCTGGAGCTACTGGCGTTTATACCAATTCTCTCAAAATGTGGGAATCTCTACACAAAGTAAGCAAACCTAGTGCAATTTCACATAAAATCAAGGTTTAACTTAAAAGGTATAATGCTAGTTCAGGAAACATTTTAAGTAGACCAACAAAAGTACTGTACATGCTTACATATTCTTCAATGCGCTTTGTTTCCTTAATTTACATCAACAGCAATTGCTTAATGTTTAGGTCCAAAATTAAAAATTTGAGGTTGTTTTCTGCTGTCAAGTGATTATAAATTATTCAAAGAAAAAATTAGTACTGGTACATGTCATGCACTAATGTTGACACCATTTTAACTTAATTGATTGGTGAAAATTTCATCTAAAGCAATCTATGCACCACAAAATTAATCGCCCCGCAAGGCTTAGCACTGTTGTTGGTTTACTGGCAGAGAAACAGAGTAGCGCCTTAAGGTGAACAAAAAGAAAAACTCCAGGAGGAGAAATTCTTAAGAACCAACGTCCTGCTATAAGTTCATGTGTGTTGTGGTTCATCTTCTTGGTCGTCAGGAGGATCTTAATGGATACAGAGCCCTCTTAAAAACAAAGTAGAATCATCGAAAAAATAAGAGATGCAACTCCTGAGCCAGGTACTAAATGGTATATACCTATTTTTTCGATGAGAGTAGCACATAGATATGAATTGTTTGTAAGGATTTATGTATAAGTTTATATTTCATGTTAACTGGCGGGGAGTATAACTGGAGACCGGGTGTGGAGAATGCCTTTATTTGACCACTACACCAAACAGATCACTAAATCTGACCTGGCTGACATCAACAACATAGGTACAGGTGGTCGGTCCGGAGGCTCCTGTACAGCTGCCGCCTTTCTCAGGGTAAAATATTCCATATCGTTAATGTTTTCTTCACAGTTTTTAACGTTACTATCTGTAGCGCTATTTGCCAATGCACTTACAATATTATTTCAAGATTCTTCACGATTCCCTGGTAGTGATAATTTGATTTTTTTATCACCAAGGGGGGACATATAATCTGGCCAACAACCATCTGTCCTTTCTTGTCCATTGCTTTTTATTACCATTGTTACCTGTCCTGCTTTGTTATAATGGAGGCAGGGGTATTAAGTCTGACAGGCCTGCCTAGTTGTATGAGGACTATAAAACTATACCTACCTACATCAAAGTAGTGAAGGTACTGATAACAATCAATATCATTAATACTGTTAACATGCTTAGTTTGCCATGAAAGTTTAGTGCAAAAATGATTTTGACAGGTTTAGTACAGAGATGTATACTATCATCATAATTATCAAGCTACTGTAATCATAATGTAGTGCAAAATTTTGAACGCAAAAATATGATTACAGCTAAAATATGGACATTTATACAGTATCATTGCCGACATATATATCTTGATAGGAAAGAAACAGTGTTAGCTAAGTCTTACATATAAAGGTGAAGAAATGCTCTGTTTTCAGGAGTTTGTATCTAACAAACAGTGGATGCATTTGGACATCGCCGGCGTTATGATGAATAAGGCAGAAATACCATATCTCAATAAAGGGATGGCAGGTTGGTAAAGTCATAATGAACGTCAGATTCAAAAAAATGAGCTTAATTATTAGAAATCAGAACTCTGAGAAATAAACAACTTTTATTAGTGGTTGGATTTATTCTATGGAATCCTTATGGGTAGGATAGATTTTCAGAAGAATTTCCACTTTTCTCTGTTCTGATTTGGTTTTCCTAATTTGTTGGTTTAAGATATCGGTTTGACATTTAGCAAATAGTTTCTGGTTTGTAGATAAAATGGCCTGATTTTGACTTGACTTTATTTGAGCTTTTAATTTTTAATTAATTCCTTCTTTTCTCTGTTGCAGGTCGACCAACAAGGACTATCATTGAATTTCTACAACTACAGAGTCAGAAATAGACAATTTAAATCATTACAAAAACTTTGTATTTATTGATTATTGTGAAGTTTTTGTTCATCTCAAATTAAGTACAGGTACATACTGAAACCATATATATTGATCATATTTTCCTATACATTTGCCAAAGGACAAGGTACATGGATGTATGTATGTTTTACATAGGCATGTGCTTGTATTAGTATGTACATGTAATATAATAGAAGAGATATCAGGTACATAGTGATACGTGGTGCCATATATACACTGTATACAGTAAACAATGTATAGTAGCGGAGAGGTGGTCATCAATGAGAATCCTACCACTAGGCCTCGACATCTCTGTGACCCAGTGCTTGATCGGAGATATTGTTATTCTGACTGATTATTATGGACTACCTAACATGCTGACTAGGCTGATATTTCTGAGGATGATTTCTTATTAGTCTGCTTGATACATCTGTTGCTTGTCATGAAATGCTTGTGTTGTGATAAATGTGAGATACGAAGAAAATCATTAAAATGCTAGAACATTGACTATACTCCACTTTGTATTGTTTTGGGATATACCAGGGGGAAAAAACCGGTAAACTGAGCATATATAGGAGTCATAGAAACATTTGTCGAGCTAAGAGATTAAATTGAAATTTTGAGGCCAGGAAGATATTTTAAAGGAATAGCTCTTACTAATTTATCTTACACTGGATGGAATATCCATAATTTGGATTTCCTAGCTTCTCTGTGAGAGTTATTCCCCTTTGTTACAAAACGGTTATAATTAATTAAACAGCGCTTCTCCTCCTAAACTACTCTACTAGAACAATTTCAATGAAACTTGGTGGAAATATTCCTAATACAAAATAGATCAAGGCATCCAGTTGATCTTTGACCTTTAGCTGAAGTTTAATAATAATTTCTCAGAAATCAAGAGTCAAAACAAAATAGACAGGCTTCAAACCTTAGAGTCAAATCTGATTTTGGGAGTGAAAAAACTCTCCAAGGGGTCTACTGGATGTATTGTAGATGTGGGGTCTCTCGGATGCCTTGTAGATGTGGGGTCTCCCGGATGCCTTGTAGATGTGGGGGTCTCCCGGTTGCCTTGTAGATGTGCGTCATCTATATCGGAAAAAGAACTAATCAAACCAAATTATGTACATGTTGAAGGTGTTACAAGTAGCTGGTGGAACCCTCCGACCATCATGTAAAAATCAATAGGATAGATTATCAAAATAAATTAAACAAGAGGCCAATGGGCCTTAACCCTCCGACCATCATGTAAAAATCAATAGGATAGATTATCAAAATAAATTAAATAAGAGGCCCATGAGCCTTAACGGTTATCTGACTATTGGCACAATACAACATAGTCATTTAAAAATTTCAGCCATTTTGACTCCAGTGATCTTGAATGAAGATCAAGGTTATTTTTTTTTAAAAACAAATATGGTAGCCCTTCATCCCAGCATGTCACAGGCCCAATATCAGGTGTCTAGGCCTCTTACTTATTCACAACAAGTGACTTCAAGATTTTAGCCTAATTGACCCCTGTGACCTTAAATGAAGGTCAAGGTCATTCATTTGAACAAACTTTGTAGCCCTTCATCCCAGCATGCTACAGACCAAATATCAGTGCCCTGGGCTTTCTGGTTCTTGAGAAGAAGATGTTTAAAAGATTTTAGCTTTTTTTACCCTTGTGCCCTTGAATGAAGATCAAGGTCATTTATTTGAACAAACTTGATTGCCCTTCATCCCAGCATGTCAAGGGCCCAATATCAGGTCTCTAGGCCTCTTAGTTATACACAAGAAGTTGCTTGAAGGATTTTAGCCTATTTGACCCCTGTAATCTAAAATGAAGGTCAAGGTCATTCATTTGAACAAACTTGTTTGCCCTTGATCCCAGCATGCAACAGGCCCAATATCAGTGCCCTGGGCCTTGTGGTTCTTGAGAAGAAGTCGTTTAAAAGGTTTTAGCCTTTTTGACCCGTGACCTTGAATGAAGATCAAGGTCATTCATTTGAACAAACTTAAGCCCTTCATCCCAGCATGCTACAGGCCCAATATCATTACCCTGGGCCTTCTGTTTTTTTGAGAAGAAGTTGCTTAAAGATTTTAGCCTATTTAACCCCTGTGGCCTTGAATGGAGGTCAGGGTTATTCATCTTAACAAACTTGGTAGCCCTTCATCCCAGGATGTTGCTGGCCCAATATGAGAACCCTGAGGCTTTCCATTCTTGAAAAGAAGTCGTTTAAGCCTACTTGACCCCTGCGACCTTGAATGAAGGTCAAGGCCATTCATTTGAACAAACTTTGTAGCCCTTCATCCCCATGCTGCAGGCCCAATATTAGTATCCTGGGCCTTTTGGTTCTTGAGAAGAAGTCGTTTAAAGATTTTAGCCTTTTTGACCCCTGTGACCTTGAATGAAGATCCAGGTCATTCCTTTGAACAAACTTGATAGCCCTTCATCCCAGCATGGCAAGGGCCCAACATCAGGTCTCTAGGCCTCTTAGTTATTCATAAGAAGTTGTTTAAAGGATTTTAGCATATTTGACCCCTTTGACCTTAAATGAAAGTTAAGGTCATTCATTTTAACAAACTTGGTAGCCCTTCATCACAAAATGTTACAAGCCCAATATCAGTACCCTGGGCCTTCTGGTTCTTGAGAAGAAGTTATTTAAAGATTTTGGCCTTTTTGACCCCTGTGACCTTGAATGAAGGTCAAGGTCATTCATTTGGACAAACTTGGTAGCCCTTCATCCCAGCATGCTACAGGGCAAATATCAGTACCCTGGGTCTTTTGGTTATTGAGAAGAAGTCATTTGAATGAAAAGTTTAGGCACGGCGCACGACGACGGACGGTGCATGATGACAATAGGTCATAAAAAAGAATAATCAAACATACATGGTTTTGACACTTTTATTTTAATAGTTGTATAATAATGCTTCCAAAGTTTTACTTGATAGATCATACAATATTCTGTATGAAGCAGTTTTGTGTATTTTGGGTTGAAAGAGTATTTCAGGTTGTGCCCTTGTAGATGTTAAGTTAATAAAGCACAACCATATTTATATCCTTAGATTCTTAACATGTCAAAATAAATTACCAAGAAAAAATATAAATGCGCTCACTTATACATGTGTCACAACAATAATCAGCAAAGATACCAAATCAGTACATGTGATACACATGTAGTGGGTACCACAGAAAGCAATATTAAATAAACAGAAAAGATTGAGCATAATTTATCTGAAAATATCATATGGTACAAGTTCATTGATAAAAACAGACACACGTAACCAATGAGTTAATTGGAGCTAGAATATGACATATTTTCACCTTTCAAAACATACAGAAGTTTCAAACACAACAATTTTCCTTCCATGCATGTATCCTTTACAGTATTCATTCGTTAATGTAGATAAAAAGAAAACTACAGTCACTATAGGTGCATGATGTACAATATTTCAGACTGGTGAACTGATTATTTAACTTTTCTTTTACCGTATCATCCATAAGAATTTATAGCTGTGATTCCTTTATATGTTGCAAAATAAATATAAAAAAAAATCTGTTTAAAACAAATCTTTCCAGCCACACGCAATTCGAAAATCACATCAACCTCACTCTCCATCAATCCAAATAGTCCTGTTTATAAGAGCACCAGGCATACCAGGGTACTCTCTATGTACATCTTATGGTAATCCCTGGAGCATTATTTTGGAGGCAGGATCATAGATCCCAAGAAATAATTAACACATCATATAAATTACTAGGTATATATATTAAGTAAGAAAGACATTCAACTCATATATACAGCTGGTGGTTTATCAAAAAAAGGCAGATTGAAGAGTAAACTGAATACATACATAACATATATACACACTCTCATGTCGAAAATACCACCATTATCATACCAAAATAAATACACATTTTCTTGACTAGCGCAATTCATAGAGACATCATTAATGAAGAACAGACAACATTTAAGTGGTGAACTTTAAAGCTAGACCACTATATGTTTAAGAAAAACCAAATGATGAGAGTTGTATGTTTTATAAATGTAGATAACAAAGAAAACTGACCATACAGGATGAGGGTCTAGACGTAATAAAGCCAGAAGTAGTTTAAGGTGACAAAGGACTGTTCATGCATTTGTAGCATGTATACATGTATATGCATTTAAATATTTCAAAAAAAAAATCTAAATTTACTGTATTTGATTGAAAAGATCTGTGACTTCTACGATACTTACCCAAGTGTGTATCTTGTAGATTTGAGAGAAAAGTGGTGGAGAATTTACTGTTTTTTCAAAACAATTTAATGAAAAAGCCATGTACACTGTAATACTCATGCAAAAATGCTTCATATCATAAAATGACATCAATTTCATATTCAATCGGAACATTAATAATAAATACACATAGTGCACAATACGTTCAAAACATGCTGACTATTAATTGTCACATCAATAAATAATCCATCCAGAATTCATCACATCTAGCATTATAAACTTTGGTTCTAATACCAAGAGACAGTCAGAATTCATCACATCTAGCATTATGAACTTTGGTTCTAATACCAAGAGACAGTCAGAATTCATCACATCTAGCATTATGAACTTTGGTTCTAATACCAAGAGACAGTCAGAATTCATCACATCTAGCATTATGAACTTTGGTTCTAATACCAAGAGACAGTCAGAATTCATCACATCTAGCATTATGAACTTTGGTTCTAATACCAAGAGACAGTCAGAATTCATCACATCTAGCATTATGAACTTTGGTTCTAATACCAAGAGACAGTCAGAATTCATCACATCTAGCATTATGAACTTTGGTTCTAATACCAAGAGACAGTCAGAATTCATCACATCTAGCATTATGAACTTTGGTTCTAATACCAAGAGACAGTCAGAATTCATCACATCTAGCATTATGAACTTTGGTTCTAATACCAAGAGACAGTCAGAATTCATCACATCTAGCATTATGAACTTTGGTTCTAATACCAAGAGACAGTCAGAATTCATCACATCTAGCATTATGAACTTTGGTTCTAATACCAAGAGACAGTCAGAATTCATCACATCTAGCATTATGAACTTTGGTTCTATAATACCAAGAGACAGTCAGAATTCATCACATCTAGCATTATGAACTTTGGTTCTAATACCAAGAGACAGTCAGAATTCATCACATCTAGCATTATGAACTTTGGTTCTAATACCAAGAGACAGTCAGAATTCATCACATCTACATATCTTGTTTTACAAGACAGTCGAATCCACATTAGCATTATAACTTTGTTTTACAGAGACAGTCAGATTCATCACATCTAGCATTATGAACTTTGGTTCTAATACCAAGAGACAGTCAGAATTCATCACATCTAGCATTATGAACTTTGGTTCTAATACCAAGAGACAGTCAGAATTCATCACATCTAGCATTATGAACTTTGGTTCTAATACCAAGAGACAGTCAGAATTCATCACATCTAGCATTATGAACTTTGGTTCTATACCAAGAGACAGTCAGAATTCATCACATCTAGCATTATGAACTTTGGTTCTAATACCAAGAGACAGTCAGAATTCATCACATCTAGCATTATGAACTTTGGTTCTAATACCAAGAGACAGTCAGAATTCATCACATCTAGCATTATGAACTTTGGTTCTAATACCAAGAGACAGTCAGAATTCATCACATCTAGCATTATGAACTTTGGTTCTAATACCAAGAGACAGTCAGAATTCATCACATCTAGCATTATGAACTTTGGTTCTAATACCAAGAGACAGTCAGAATTCATCACATCTAGCATTATGAACTTTGGTTCTAATACCAAGAGACAGTCAGAATTCATCACATCTAGCATTATGAACTTTGGTTCTAATACCAAGAGACAGTCAGAATTCATCACATCTAGCATTATGAACTTTGGTTCTAATACCAAGAGACAGTCAGAATTCATCACATCTAGCATTATGAACTTTGGTTCTAATACCAAGAGACAGTCAGAATTCATCACATCTAGCATTATGAACTTTGGTTCTAATACCAAGAGACAGTCAGAATTCATCACATCTAGCATTATGAACGTTGGTTAACCAAGAGACAGTCAGAATTCATCACATCTAGCATTATGAACTTTGGTTCTAATACCAAGAGACAGTCAGAATTCATCACATCTAGCATTATGAACTTTGGTTCTAATACCAAGAGACAGTCAGAATTCATCACATCTAGCATTATGAACTTTGGTTCTAATACCAAGAGACAGTCAGAATTCATCACATCTAGCATTATGAACTTTGGTTCTAATACCAAGAGACAGTCAGAATCATCACATCTAGCATTATGAACTTTGGTTCTAATACCAAGAGACAGTCAGAATTCATCACATCTAGCATTATGAACTTTGGTTCTAATACCAAGAGACAGTCAGAATTCATCACATCTAGCATTATGAACTTTGGTTCTAATACCAAGAGACAGTCAGAATTCATCACATCTAGCATTATGAACTTTGGTTCTAATACCAAGAGACAGTCAGAATTCATCACATCTAGCATTATGAACTTTGGTTCTAATACCAAGAGACAGTCAGAATTCATCACATCTAGCATTATGAACTTTGGTTCTAATACCAAGAGACAGTCAGAATTCATCACATCTAGCATTATGAACTTTCGTTCTGATACCAAGAGACAGTCAGAATCCATCACATCTAGCATTATGAACTTTGGTTCTAATACCAAGAGACAGTCAGAATTCATCACATCTAGCATTATGAACTTTGGTTCTAATACCAAGAGACAGTCAGAATTCATCACATCTAGCATTATGAACTTTGGTTCTAATACCAAGAGACAGTCAGAATTCATCACATCTAGCATTATGAACTTTGGTTCTAATACCAAGAGACAGTCAGAATTCATCACATCTAGCATTATGAACTTTGGTTCTAATACCAAGAGACAGTCAGAATTCATCACATCTAGCATTATGAACTTTGGTTCTAATACCAAGAGACAGTCAGAATTCATCACATCTAGCATTATGAACTTTGGTTCTAATACCAAGAGACAGTCAGAATTCATCACATCTAGCATTATGAACTTTGGTTCTAATACCAAGAGACAGTCAGAATTCATCACATCTAGCATTATGAACTTTGGTTCTAATACCAAGAGACAGTCAGAATTCATCACATCTAGCATTATGAACTTTGGTTCTAATACCAAGAGACAGTCAGAATTCATCACATCTAGCATTATGAACTTTGGTTCTAATACCAAGAGACAGTCAGAATTCATCACATCTAGCATTATGAACTTTGGTTCTAATACCAAGAGACAGTCAGAATTCATCACATCTAGCATTATGAACTTTGGTTCTAATACCAAGAGACAGTCAGAATTCATCACATCTAGCATTATGAACTTTGGTTCTAATACCAAGAGACAGTCAGAATTCATCACATCTAGCATTATGAACTTTGGTTCTAATACCAAGAGACAGTCAGAATTCATCACATCTAGCATTATGAACTTTGGTTCTAATACCAAGAGACAGTCAGAATTCATCACATCTAGCATTATGAACTTTGGTTCTAATACCAAGAGACAGTCAGAATTCATCACATCTAGCATTATGAACTTGTTCATACAAGACAGTCAGAATTCATCACATCTAGCATTATGAACTTTGGTTCTAATACCAAGAGACAGTCAGAATTCATCACATCTAGCACATGAACTTTGGTTCTAATACCAAGAGACAGTCAGAATTCATCACATCTAGCATTATGAACTTTGGTTCTAATACCAAGAGACAGTCAGAATTCATCACATCTAGCATTATGAACTTTGGTTCTAATACCAAGAGACAGTCAGAATTCATCACATCTAGCATTATGAACTTTGGTTCTAATACCAAGAGACAGTCAGAATTCATCACATCTAGCATTATGAACTTTGGTTCTAATACCAAGAGACAGTCAGAATTCATCACATCTAGCATTATGAACTTTGGTTCTAATACCAAGAGACAGTCAGAATTCATCACATCTAGCATTATGAACTTTGGTTCTAATACCAAGAGACAGTCAGAATTCATCACATCTAGCATTATGAACTTTGGTTCTAATACCAAGAGACAGTCAGAATTCATCACATCTAGCATTATGAACTTTGGTTCTAATACCAAGAGACAGTCAGAATTCATCACATCTAGCATTATGAACTTTGGTTCTAATACCAAGAGACAGTCAGAATTCATCACATCTAGCATTATGAACTTTTCTTTCAGTCAGAATACCAAGAGACAGTCAGAATTCATCACATCTAGCATTATGAACTTTGGTTCTAATACCAAGAGACAGTCAGAATTCATCACATCTAGCATTATGAACTTTGGTTCTAATACCAAGAGACAGTCAGAATTCATCACATCTAGCATTATGAACTTTGGTTCTAATACCAAGAGACAGTCAGAATTCATCACATCTAGCATTATGAACTTTGGTTCTAATACCAAGAGACAGTCAGAATTCATCACATCTAGCATTATGAACTTTGGTTCTAATACCAAGAGACAGTCAGAATTCATCACATCTAGCATTATGAACTTTGGTTCTAATACCAAGAGACAGTCAGAATTCATCACATCTAGCATTATGAACTTTGGTTTCTAATACCAAGAGACAGTCAGAATTCATCACATCTAGCATTATGAACTTTGGTTCTAATACCAAGAGACAGTCAGAATTCATCACATCTAGCATTATGAACTTTGGTTCTAATACCAAGAGACAGTCAGAATTCATCACATCTAGCATTATGAACTTTGGTTCTAATACCAAGAGACAGTCAGAATTCATCACATCTAGCATTATGAACTTTGGTTCTAATACCAAGAGACAGTCAGAATTCATCACATCTAGCATTATGAACTTTGGTTCTAAATACCAAGAGACAGTCAGAATTCATCACATCTAGCATTATGAACTTTGGTTCTAATACCAAGAGACAGTCAGAATTCATCACATCTAGCATTATGAACTTTCGTTCTAATACCAAGAGACAGTCAGAATTCATCACATCTAGCATTATGAACTTTGGTTCTAATACCAAGAGACAGTCAGAATTCATCACATCTAGCATTATGAACTTTGGTTCTAATACCAAGAGACAGTCAGAATTCATCACATCTAGCATTATGAACTTTGGTTCTAATACCAAGAGACAGTCAGAATTCATCACATCTAGCATTATGAACTTTGGTTCTAATACCAAGAGACAGTCAGAATTCATCACATCTAGCATTATGAACTTTGGTTCTAATACCAAGAGACAGTCAGAATTCATCACATCTAGCATTATGAACTTTGGTTCTAATACCAAGAGACAGTCAGAATTCATCACATCTAGCATTATGAACTTTGGTTCTAATACCAAGAGACAGTCAGAATTCATCACATCTAGCATTATGAACTTTGGTTCTAATACCAAGAGACAGTCAGAATTCATCACATCTAGCATTATGAACTTTGGTTTCTAATACCAAGAGACAGTCAGAATTCATCACATCTAGCATTATGAACTTTGGTTCTAATACCAAGAGACAGTCAGAATTCATCATCACATCTAGCATTATGAACTTTGGTTCTAATACCAAGAGACAGTCAGAATCATCACATCTAGCATTATGAACTTTGGTTCTAATACCAAGAGACAGTCAGAATTCATCACATCTAGCATTATGAACTTTGGTTCTAATACCAAGAGACAGTCAGAATTCATCACATCTAGCATTATGAACTTTGGTTCTAATACCAAGAGACAGTCAGAATTCATCACATCTAGCATTATGAACTTTGGTTCTAATACCAAGAGACAGTCAGAATTCATCACATCTAGCATTATGAACTTTGGTTCAATACCAAGAGACAGTCAGAATTCATCACATCTAGCATTATGAACTTTGGTTCTGATACCAAGAGACAGTCAGAATTCATCACATCTAGCATTATGAACTTTGGTTCTAATACCAAGAGACAGTCAGAATTCATCACATCTAGCATTATGAACTTTGGTTCTAATACCAAGAGACAGTCAGAATTCATCACATCTAGCATTATGAAACTTTGGTTCTAATACCAAGAGACAGTCAGAATTCATCACATCTAGCATTATGAACTTTGGTTCTAATACCAAGAGACAGTCAGAATTCATCACATCTAGCATTATGAACTTTGGTTCTAATACCAAGAGACAGTCAGAATTCATCACATCTAGCATTATGAACTTTGGTTCTAATACCAAGAGACAGTCAGAATTCATCACATCTACATTATGAACTTTGGTTCTAAGTTGGCCTGACTACAGCATGTGGATCCTTCCAGTATATAATTATTTAAATCTAAAATCACTTTCTAAGTTGGCCTTGAAATATCAGCAAGGATTCTCATAGTTATAATATTTTTACTAACTATAATAAAGTCATCCTTCTAAGTTGGCCTGACTACCAGTGCAGTTAGCCTCATAGAATAGAATTTGTACTATCTATAAATTCACCTTCTAAGTTGGTCTGAATACCAGATGGATCCTCATAAGTTTGAATAATTATTTTATATATAATAATTACCTTCTAAGTTGCCTGTCTACCAGGCAGGATCCTGTATGGTTAGATATTATATTTATATATATTAATTCACCTTAATGTTGGCCTGGACTCTCCAGCAAGGATCCGCATAGATATAATTATTATATAAATAAAACAACTTCTAAGTTGGCCTGACTACCAGCAGGATCATCATAAGATATATTATTATATAATAAATAAATCACATTCTATAGTTTGAACTGAAATACCAGCAGGTTCCTTCAAAGATTAATTATTTAGATATAATAAATCACCCTTCTAAGTTGGCCTGATCCTGCACAGAAGGATCCTTCCTGTATAATTATTATATATATAGAATTCACTCTCTAAGTTGGCCTGACTGCCAGCTGGATTCCTCACATTGAATTATTTGTATATATATAAATCCGCCTTCTTAATAAGTTGGCCTGACATACCAGGTGGGTACTCAGAGTGAAATTTTTTTGCGTGTATTTTCGAAAATTGACCTTTCTAAGTTGGTAGCCTGAGTATTTATAAGATGATGTTTGTAATGCACCTTTCATTATGTGTGGACGTGATATGTACCTTCTCAAGCTACTTGACTACCACCGACAGGAGATCCCTACTAGAGATATGATTTAGGATTGTAGGATATATATCATCTTTCTAAGTTGGGTGCCTGGTGAACTACCAGGAAGGATTGCCCTCATGGATAATCAGATTATTATCATATATTAATCATCTTTACTAAAGTTGGTGCCTGACTACCAGTGAGGATCCTCACAATATATATAATTATTTATAATATATAATATCACACCTTACTTGGTGGCCTGACCAATGCCAAGCAGATGATCGCTCATGGTTATAAATTATTAATATTATATAAATCACCTTCTAAGTTGGTCTATCTGACTACCAGCAGGATCCTCCTCATAGAGTGTATAATCTTTATATATACATAAAACACACCTTTAATAAGTATTGGTATTGATGGGGGCCTGACTACCAAGCAGGATCCTCATAGATATCATTTATTATATATATAAATCATCATCCCTAAGTTGGCCCTGAACTACATTACCAGCATGGGCATAGCCATAGTTATATCCATTAATATATATAAATCCTTCTTATGTATGCCTGACTATTAGTAAATCATATACGATCTTTCTCTGAATAAAGGTTATGGTTGCCCTGACTATACCAGCAGAGATCCCCTCATAGGATATAATTAATTATATATCGAATAAAGTCACCTTCTAAAGAATGTATGGCCTGACAGCCACGCAGATCCCTATAGAAATAATTAATATACTATATAAAATCCCTTTCTCACCTTCAAAGTTTGGCACTGACCTACCAGAGGATCCACTATAGAATAAATTAATATAATATATAAATCACCTTCTAAGTTGGCCCTGACCTTACCAGACAGGATCCTCAAGTTGATTAAATTATTATATCTATTAATCACACTTCTCTATAGTTGGCCTGCACTCACCAGCAGGATCGCCTTGCCTGAGATATAATTTTATATATATATAATATCACACTTCTAGTAGATTGGCCTGACTGCCAGCAGCTGATCCTCATTGGAGATAATGGTCACATTATATATATAAATTCCTGTATAAGTTGGCATGAAAACTACCAGCTCCTGGCGGTTATGAATTACTATATTAAGCACACCTGCTATAAGTTCTACTGACATATCAGCAGGATCCTCATAGATATACATTATGTTGGTTTATAGTGAATAATCACCTTTTGTCTAAAGTTGGCCTGGATCTATCCTTTGAGGATCCTCTAGTTATAATTCTCTTGTAAACAGGAATCCTCAGAGTTAAGGATCTGCAGCAATCCTCATAATTTATTATTAAATTTATAAATAAACACTTGCATCTAAGTTATGCTGCTGACTAGCACAGCAGAGCCATCTCTCATAGATAATATAATTATGTATGTTATATATAAATCACCTTCTATGTTGAGTCTCTGACTACCGAGCCAGGATCCTCATAGATATAATTGTATTATATTAATAAAATCACCTTCTAAGTTGGACCTGAATATTGGGTCCAGACGTGACCAGCAGGATCCTCCTCAAGAATCAGATTTAATTCATTATAATATATAAAATCACCTTCTAAGATTGTGGCCATGCAGTCTCTTTGCAACCATCAGGCTAGAGGTCCATCATTGTGTTGTGATATAATTAGCTATTATATAATAAAAATCACTCTTCTAAGTCTGGCCTGAACTACCGTTAGCCGGATCTGTTCACAGTTATGAATTTATGTATATATATAAATCCACCTTTTAAGTGGCCTGATTACCAGCTGGGTTCACCAAGATAATGTTTAATTGTCTGGCTACTTCACTTTCCTAAGTTAGGCCAGGGCTGCTCGTATAGATTCCTATTATGTCTATTTATAATACTATATAATGACTGTCTTAAGTTGGCCCGGACAAAAGCCATGACAGGCTCTCCTTCCGTAGACTATTAATTGTACATTATATTATTATAAAAATCACCTTCAAAGTTGTGGCCTGACTACCAGCTAGGGTCCTCCATTATATATAATTAATATATATATAATACATCACTTTCTAAGTTGGGTCCGTCTACAGAAAGGTTCCTCATTAGTTATAATTATTATTTTATATAAAATCACCTCTCTAAGTTGGCACCACACCCGTCTTGACTAGCAGGATCCCCTCATGGAGATAATTTATTATATATATATAATTACAACCTTTCTAAGATGGCAGCTGAGACTTACGCAGGAATTTCCTCAGGGTGTAGATAATTTATAATATATATGAATATTTAAATCACACTTCTAAGTTGGTCCGGAGATGCTAGCAGGATCATCATAGATATTAATGTATCTACATTATAAATTTAAATCCACCTTCCTAAGCTGGACGACTGCCCATGAAGGATCCTCATGGATTATAATAGTCATTTGTTATATATAAATCACCTGCTAATCTCGTTTGGCCTGATCTACCAGCAGGGATCCCCTCATGGATATAATTATTATATATATAAATCATCCCTCTACTGTTGGCCTGACTACGAGAAGGTTTCCTTCCAGTTTATAATTATTATATATATAAATCACTTCTATGTTGGCCTGAATACGACGAGCCAGGTACCTACAGTTATAATTATTATTTATATAATATCACCTTCTAAGCTTGGACACCGAACCTGCCAGCAGCCAGGACCTTCCAAGATATAATTTTTATATGATATATAAAATCACCTTCTAAGTTGGCCTGACTACCAGCAGGATCCTCATGGATATAATTATATATATATAAATCACCTTTTAAATATTATCATAATATAATTATTATATAATAAAAATCACCTTCTAAGTTGGCCTGACTACCAGCAGGGATCCTCATAGATATAATTATTTATATATATAATTGGCCTGACTGCCAGCAGGATATATGGATACATAACATATTATAGGTTATATAACTTAATAAAGTTGGCCTGACTACCAGCAGGATCAATTCATGGATAAAATTATTTATATATATAAATCACAATTCTAAGTTGGCACGACTGACTACCAGCAGGATCCTCATGGTATATAATATGATATTATATATATATATAAATCACCTTCTATAGTTGGCCCCGACTACCAGTACATCAGCAATATCTTCATATAAAGATAATTATTATATATATATAATCACCTTCTAGTTGGCATACTGACTACCAGCAGGATCCTACAGCATGGACAATATCATAATAATAGTTTATATAACATAAATCACTTTAAGTTGGCCCGACAAGAGGTCTTTACCAGCAGGATCCTCTGGATATAGATATAATTATTATATATATACAAAATCACCTTCTAAGTTGGCCTGACTACCAGCAGGATCAATATCATAATAAAAGATATAATTATATCATAATAAAGAGGTATATAAATCACTGCAGTGTGGTACCTTCTAAGTTGACAAAAAATATATATAAAAGAGTTGGGCCCGACTGCCAATCACCTTCTTAGTTGGCATCCACGAGCAGGATCATAATAAATTCTACCAGTCCTATATAAATACTATCATAGTATACAGGTACAGCTAGTGTTACAATATCATAATAAAGAGGTCTGGTATACATTTTCATACCCAGCAGGTATACATTATCATAATAAAAGAGGTCTCTACTACAGTACAGCATACAATATCATAATAAATGAGGTCTGCAACAGTACAGCATACAGACAACAGCAGTACAGCTACAATATCATAATAAAGAGGTCTATATATACAGTACAGCATACAATATCATAATTAAAGAGGTCTATATACAGTTACAGACATACAATATCATAATTAAAGAGCGTCTGTATACAGTACAGATACAATATCATAATAAAGAGGTCTGTATACAGTAAATTACATATATCTTAAAGAGGTACACATACAGCGTCAATCAATAAAGAGGTCTATATACAGTACAGCATACAATAATCATAATAAAGAGGTCTGTATACAGTACAGCGTACAAATATCATAATAAAGAGGTCTATATACAGTACAGCATACAATATCCATAATAAAGAGGCTCTATATACAGTACAACATACAATATCATA
Source organism: Argopecten irradians (assembly GCF_041381155.1). Taxonomy (NCBI): domain Eukaryota; kingdom Metazoa; phylum Mollusca; class Bivalvia; order Pectinida; family Pectinidae; genus Argopecten; species Argopecten irradians. Next base: position 3,926,298 of record NC_091144.1, read on the forward strand.
TAAAAGAGGTCTGTATACAGTACAAGCATACAATATCATAATAAAGAGGTCTGTATACAGTACAGCAATACAATATCATAATAAAGAGGTCTTATATACAGTACAGCATACAATATCATAATAAAGAGGTCTATTTACAGTACAGCCTATACAGTATATACAATAATAATAGAAGGTCTAATATACAGTACAGCATACATATACAATATCATAATAAAGAGGTCTATATACAGTACAGGGTACAATATCATAATAAAGAGGTCTATATACAGTACAGCGTACAATATCATAATAAAGAGGTCTATATACAGTACAGCATACAATATCATAATAAAGAGGTCTGTATACAGTACAGCATACAATATCATAATAAAGATGGTCTATATACAGTACAGCATACAAAATATCATAATAAGAGGTCTATATACAGTACAGCGTACAATATCATAATAAAGAGGTCTGTATACAGTACAGCATACAATATCATAATAAAGAGGTCTATATACAGTACAGCATACAATATCATAATATCTGTATACATAAGCATTACAATATCATAATAAAGAGTACAGTACAAGCATACAATATCATAATAAAGAGGTCTATATACAGTACAGCATACAATATCATAATAAAGAGGTCTATATACAGTACAGCATACAATATCATAATAAAGAGGTCTGTATACAGTACAGCGTACAATATCATAATAAAGAGGTCTATATACAGTACACGTACAATATCATAATAAAGAGGTCTATATACAGTACAGCATACAATATCATAATAAAGAGGTCTATATACAGTACAGCACGTACAATATCATAATAAAGAGGTCTGTATACAGTACAGCGTACAATATCATAATAAAGAGGTCTGTATACAGTACAGCATACAATATCATAATAAAGAGGTCTGTATACAGTACAGCGTACAATATCATAATATAGAGGTATATACAGTACAGGTACTATCATAATAAACAGTACAGTACAGCATACAATATCATAATAAAGAGGTCTATATACAGTACAGCATACAATATCATAATAAAGAGGTCTATATACAGTACAGCGTACAATATCATAATAAAGAGGTCTACAGCATATACAGTACAGCATACATAATAAAAGAGGTATCATAATAATCATAATAGAGGTCTGTATACAGTACAGCTACAATATCATAATAAAGAGGTCTATATACAGTACAGCATACAATATCATAATAAAGAGGTCTGTATATACAGTACAGCGTACAATATCATAATAAAGAGGTCTATATACAGTACAGCATACAATATCATAATAAAGAGGTCTGTATACAGTACAGTACATATCATAATAGGTCTATATACAGTACAGGCTCAATATCATAATAAAGAGGTCTATATACAGTACAGCGTACAATATCATAATAAAGAGGTCTATATACAGTACAGCATACAATATCATAATAAAGAGGTCTGTATACAGTACAGCATACAATATCATAATAAAAAGGTCTGTATACAGTACAGCATACAATATCATAATAAAGAGGTCTATATACAGTACAGCATACAATATCATAATAAAGAGGTCTATATACAGTACAGCATACAATATCATAATAAAGAGGTCTATATACAGTACAGCATACAATATCATCATAATAAAGAGGTCTATATAAGTATCAGTACAGCATACAATATCATAATAAAGAGGTCTATATACAGTACAGCATACAATATCATAATAAAGAGGTCTATATACAGTACAGCATACAATATCATAATAAAGAGGTCTGTATACAGTACAGCATACAATATCATAATAAAGAGGTCTGTATACAGTACAGCGTACAATATCATAATAAAGAGGTCTGTTACAGTACAGTACAATATCATCATAAGAGTGTCTATACAGTACAGCTATATCAATATCATAATAAAGAGGTCTATATACAGTACAGCATACAATATCATAATAAAGAGGTCTGTATACAGTACAGCATACAATATCATAATAAAGAGGTCTGTATACAGTACAGCATACAATATCATAATAAAGAGGTCTATATACAGTACAGCGTACAATATCATAATAAAGAGGTCTGTATACAGTACAGCATACAATATCATAATAAAGAGGTCTATATACAGTACAGCATACAATATCATAATAAAGAGGTCTGTATACAGTACAGCATACAATATCATAATAAAGAGGTCTATATACAGTACAGCATACAATATCATAATAAAGAGGTCTATATACAGTACAGCATACAATATCATAATAAAGAGGTCTATATACAGTACAGCATACAATATCATAATAAAGAGGTCTGTATACAGTACAGCATACAATATCATAATAAAGAGGTCTATATACAGTACAGCATACAATATCATAATAAAGAGGTCTATATACAGTACAGCATACAATATCATAATAAAGAGGTCTGTATACAGTACAGCATACAATATCATAATAAAGAGGTCTATATACAGTACAGCATACAATATCATAATAAAGAGGTCTATATACAGTACAGCATACAATATCATAATAAAGAGGTCTATATACAGTACAGCATACAATATCATAATAAAGAGGTCTATATACAGTACAGCGCATACAATATCATATAATAAAGAGGTCTGTATACAGTACAGCGTACAATATCATAATAAAGAGGTCTATATACAGTACAGCATACAATATCATAATAAAGAGGTCTGTATACAGTACAGCATACAATATCATAATAAAGAGGTCTATATACAGTACAGCGTACAATATCATAATAAAGAGGTCTGTATACAGTACAGCATACAATATCATAATAAAGAGGTCTATATACAGTACAGCATACAATATCATCATAATAAAGAGGTCTATATACAGTACAGCATACAATATCATAATAAAGAGGTCTATATACAGTACAGCATACAATATCATAATAAAGAGGTCTATATACAGTACAGCATACAATATCATAATAAAGAGGTCTATATACAGTACAGCGTACAATATCATAATAAAGAGGTCTGTATACAGTACAGCATACAATATCATAATAAAGAGGTCTATATACAGTACAGCATACAATATCATAATAAAGAGGTCTATATACAGTACAGCATACAATATCATAATAAAGAGGTCTATATACAGTACAGTACAATTTCATATAAGAGGTCTATATACAGTACAGCATACAATATCATAATAAAGAGGTCTATATACAGTACAGCATACAATATCATAATAAAGAGGTCTGTATACAGTACAGCATACAATATCATAATAAAGAGGTCTATATACAGTACAGCATACAATATCATAATAAAGAGGTCTATATACAGTACAGCATACAATATCATAATAAAGAGGTCTATATACAGTACAGCATACAATATCATAATAAAGAGGTCTGTATACAGTACAGCATACAATATCATAATAAAGAGGTCTGTATACAGTACAGCATACAATATCATAATAAAGAGGTCTGTATACAGTACAGCATACAATATCATAATAAGAGGTCTATATACAGTACAGCATACAATATCATAATAAAGAGGTCTGTATACAGTACAGCGTACAATATCATAATAAAGAGGTCTATATACAGTACAGCATACAATATCATAATAAAGAGGTCTATATACAGTACAGCATACAATATCATAATAAAGAGGTCTATATACAGTACAGCATACAATATCATAATAAAGAGGTCTATATACAGTACAGCGTACAATATCATAATAAAGAGGTCTATATACAGTACAGCATACAATATCATAATAAAGAGGTCTGTATACAGTACAGCGTACAATATCATAATAAAGAGGTCTATATACAGTACAGCATACAATATCATAATAAAGAGGTCTGTATACAGTACAGCATACAATATCATAATAAAAGAGGTCTATATACAGTACAAGCGTACAATATCATAATAAAGAGGTCTATATACAGTACAGCATACAATATCATAATAAAGAGGTCTATATACAGTACAGCATACAATATCATAATAAAGAGGTCTGTATACAGTACAGCATACAATATCATAATAAAGAGGTCTATATACAGTACAGCATACAATATCATAATAAAGAGGTCTGTATACAGTACAGCGTACAATATCATAATAAAGAGGTCTATATACAGTACAGCGATACATAATATCATAATAAAGAGGTCTATATACAGTACAGCATACAATATCATAATAAAGAGGTCTCATATACAGTACAGCATACAATATCATAATAAAGAGGTCTATATACAGTACAGCGTACAATATCATAATAAAGAGGTCTATATACAGTACAGCATACAATATCATAATAAAGAGGTCTATATACAGTACAGCATACAATATCATAATAAAGAGGTCTGTATACAGTACAGCATACAATATCATAATAAAGAGGTCTGTATACAGTACAGCATACAATATCATAATAAAGAGGTCTATATACAGTACAGCATACAATATCATATAATAAAGAGGTCTATATACAGTACAGCATACAATATCATAATAAAGAGGTCTATATACAGTACAGCATACAATATCATAATAAAGAGGTCTATATACAGTACAGCATACAATATCATAATAAAGAGGTCTATATACAGTAAAGCATACAATATCATCATAAAGAGGTCTATATACAGTACAGCATACAATATCATAATAAAGAGGTCTATATACAGTACAGTACAATATCATATAAAGAGGTCTATATACATACAGCGTACAATATCATAATAAAGAGGTCTATAACAGTATACAATACAGTCTATATACAGCATACAATATCATAATAAAGAGGTCTATATACAGTACAGCATACAATATCATAATAAAGAGGTCTGTATACAGTACAGCATACAATATCATAATAAAGAGGTCTATATACAGTACAGCATACAATATCATAATAAAGAGGTCTGTATACAGTACAGCATACAATATCATAATAAAGAGGTCTATATACAGTACAGCATACAATATCATAATAAAGAGGTCTGTATACAGTACAGCATACAATATCATAATAAAGAGGTCTATATACAGTACAGCGTACACTATCATTAACAAGATATAGATACAGTACAGCCTGATATTTCGCAAAAAAAAATTGTGAAACTAGAAAATTAAATTTTAGCAAATCAAAATGACTCTATATAGCTTTGAGGGTAAATATAATCAAGCTAATTCTTTGTATTTTAAGGATCAAAATTTCAAAACCATGCCAATGACCCTTGAAATTGTAAAAATATCATCCCCGCAAAAATAACTGGAAGTATAATATATGTGCAGAAATCTAACTAATCTGTATTTACTTTTAATTTTAGAAAAACATTTTTGCAGACGACCAACAAATCATACTTTCACAATGGTTATACATTGTACATATATGTATTTGGATAGAACTTACCTCTATGATTTCCTCTAGAGAATCCATCAGTGACGTCAAACCAAAGAACCGAGCCTCTTCTAGGACACCTAATACAATCAATGTGTTACAGAATTATCAGTATCAACAAGTCTGGCAGGAGTTCAATTAAACACTCTGTTAAACCTGTTTGTTCTCAAAATTGTAAACTCAAAACACAGCCCAATTAAATAAGTATGATATTAACTGCGTGTTCCCAGCATTAACTATCTAAAATATATTTCCATATACATGTATTGCAGCTGCAGAAGTGTTCAATCAGATATCAAACAGTGTCACTAATTGTCAAGATCATCACATTAATCTGGTAAGCTAATTATAATATTAGCTATTAAAGAAATGTAAATTTTCAACACTAAATAGAATTAAAACAGACACAAGATGTCACTAGTTACCTTGGGGGTTGATATTTTTGTCGAGGACAAGCTGTCCATGACGGAGGTAGTTTAGTATTGGTTCAAAGTATCGTGGACTGCGGTCTATGAGGTACGCCCCACTCTCATCCACACTACTGTGCCATGTCACAGCTGTAACAAGTCAAACATGCACTGATCAACTAAAACTGTAAGTTAAATTTCCTTTACACAGTATCAACTAAAACCATGAGTTAAATTTCCTTTGAACAGTATCAACTAAAACCATGAGTTAAATTTCCTTTACACAGTATCAACTAGAGAAAAAAAAATGTCTGAAGCAGTGTTCAAGGTATTTGGTAGCTAGTTACACATGTATTATCAGCTTTAGGGTTTCTATAAAGAAATAAATTTAATGTTTATCATAATTATTAGTAACTAGCACAGATTAAGGTGGTCATTATATTGCTGGCTGAGGGCTACTTCACATCTATGCATGTACTATTCCTACATCATATGGATATGATTGGAGATATTTATATATTCCATTGTATACTCAATATCAACATTGAATATGACTTTGACAGGAAAAACAAAACTCGTCAGTCAAAAGATTACCAGGTACAGTAAAACTATAATCTATTTCGTGCAAAGATAAAAACAAAGTCTTGGATATTAATTTTTTATCTCCATGACTTACTTTTTTCTTCTCCAAACATCCTTGCTAACATACTTCCAGAATCTTGTTGTGTCAAGGTGCTTCTGTAATCAAACAAACATCAAAACAATTAACAAATGACTTGTATTAACTACCTTAATCACAAACACATGTTAATCTTTGTATATTAAGGAGTTGTCTCCCTTATGGGATTAGGTACCTCTTACATGTATGACATCATTTTTTATTGTGTGTGAATCTCACATCATTTTTTCAAAAAAATATTGCATCATGTTCACAAATATATCACCAAAAAAATGTATACCCGCAAGGGCAGATAACTCTTTAATCAAAAAATGTTTTTGTCCTTTATCAGTCCGGGTCATTTAAGGACATGACAGCTAATATGAAGGCAGAGGAGAGCTGAGATATACAATGTACCTTGAAAAAAACCCACCAACAACATAGGTAAATGATCAGAATTTGGCAACTATATATACATGTAATGTCCCATATATGGGTGGGCTCAGGTGGTAGGAAGACTAAACACTGTAAGGCTTTGACCATTCAGTCACTGCAGCCCTTGTTTTTTGATGAATTTTTTCAATTAAATAATATTAAACAACTTCATAGAGCTCATTAGAGTTAAAGTTTACACGGAATGGTTTGGTATATAAGGCTTCATAAATGCGTCTTTGGATAAAATTTAGAATGGGGAAAGTACGAGTTTCATAGCGATTACTGTATTAGAGATAATGCGACTTTTCTCTAAAACACACCTGAAGCCCCAAGCCATTGACCCCGATTCGGGACCCCTGACCTGTGACGTCACGAGGACAACGGGACCTATTCTACTCGCATAAGATAGAGAGGCGATTTTTGGTGTCTGCCATCAAATATAAACTATCTGTTTGTAAATATCGATTTTGAAGACACAAATACCTGTGTTTATGTCCGATACCTATTTAATATTATCCTTAATCACAGATATGAGTTTGAAAAACGCTTGAAAACAGGGATTTATGCCATGCATACACGTATATTGATGTACCTGTCTTAGATAAATGAACATCTCTACGCAATTACTGCATAATTTTACACAATAAAATGTTCATAATAATCCGCTTATGTTGTATATCTGCAAGGTTGGAACCACATATATGTGAATATTATATCAAGGATTCTTGATTATGTTATCCAAAGCCTAACTGGGGTCTTTGAATGTCTACTTGTCAAACCCGCTTCACAGATTTCTGACTTTTTTTTTTTTATAAAACCTGCCCATATGATTAAGTTATGATTCCAAACAGAATTTTTTGCATATATGTAAATGCATCTACATCTGAAATCGATCTATTTGTTTTTTGACGAAATATAGTCAGCTTACATTATATAATACAGTACACTCGGCGACTTGTTGATATTTCGCTCAAGTTCATTCATTAGTGTCTTTAATTGAAAAATAAATCATGCACGGGTCAGACAAAAACAATGAGACTGAAGATGTCTAAGTGACAAGTCTAATCCAAGTAGCAGATATCAAGTACAGAACAAAAACAGAACTGTCATTCCGAATAGCCAATGTCGTGCTGCGTTAATCTCTATACCTGTATACTGCAGTAACTAAACCGTGTGGTCAACCGAGACTAATGAGGGGGCTACCCAAATTACGTAAGAAAGGTGTTTAGTGACCTGTCACGCTTTGTTGATAAGCTCGCGTCAGCTGTCAAAAGTAAGATCACAGGTAAGTTAGCGATGGACCATCATGTAATTGTTGTATAATGTAATATTTGTTTACACTTAAAAATCCCTGGTTTACAGTAAAATATACCGTTCTAACATAACATATAACAAGTGTATCAATTACTAGATGTACAGTATATATTTCAGAAAGACTCATTATACATTTGTCTTGTTTATATGTTCTGGTTACACGTAAATGTATTTTTATAACAAAAACTACAAAATTATTTACAAATGGCATGTCGAGAAAGAACAATGAAAATATAATGCTCAATGTCAGAATTTTGATATTTCTGATAGTTGCTAGATTTCGGATATCCATTTTTTACTCCCCTCCTAATTTATGTCTATGATATCTACGTGTATTGAACTATGAAATACATTTAAAACATTTTCTTTTCGTTATGTTGGTTCTTGAAATCAGAAACATATATACATATATATTTCTGTTGAAATCCATAGGCCTAGAGAGAATTTTTATTTATACAGAAACATATTCAAATGAATAATTATATAACCATCATTTTTCTAATTCGTCTCTTTTTAGATCACATTATGAAAATGGAATATGAAAATGGAATATTCCCGAGGTTTGATAATTTAGAAAGTTGTTAAAACAGAGATAACATCTCTAGTTAAATGTACCAGAAACATAATAACGTATACATGTTTCCGCTTATCTACATATGTATTTAGCCTGATTTCAGTTGTAATATTTCCTATTATATATATAATTAAATCGTCAACATAACTGTATACTGTATATATTTGTAAAATTCTCCTAACCCCATTTCAGGAATACATATATGTCCCCCTTTTTGCTATAACCCCACTACCAAACACCTCACTGCCGTTGTCCTCGTGACGTCACATCCGGTTATTCCCCAATTCAGCGTGAGCGGCCGATTCCCTGATTAGCAGTCGATATACAGGTAAAAATCGAGCACTTCGGAGGGCTGTATCTCAGTACTGAAGCGGCCGATTTTGATGCGGTTTTCAACATTCTTGTCAGGAGATCAAACAGAATAACATATCTAAATATTATTTTCCGTTCCGTGTACACTTTAACATATATATATAACTATGGCTTCATGATAAGCACATGTTGATCATGTTATAGTCACCAAAACATCAGGTACACTTGTATTTTTATAGTTATCTCCCTTGGACTGGACAAAATATTCATATGTACAAGCTGTATGATTAATATTGTATTTAATGTTTACACAGAAACAAGTTTTCCAACTGTATAATCATGGAAAATTATTTTCATGGTTTGACAGAAATTTCTTTTGCTAATTAACCAGGCTTTCAGAGATAAAACTGGTTAATCCTTGACTGGGTCGCATTCCAGGTAAAATATTCCCTGAGTTCTGAAATAGAACTTACCGTGTGGTGGTGAATATTTGTCCACCGACATTGAGCGTTACCCATTCAGTGGTATGGCATGCCGAGGTAGTTCCCGAGGACATTTTCCTTTCGTGGCCTTTTATAAACTTCTTAGTAATATCTGACGCAGGCTCAGAAACAGTGGACGCTGATTTTGACCCTGGTTCTAAATTAAAACAAAATTTTGTTTGTTCGAATTTATATATATATAGAAGCATTAAAAGAACGTTTCAATATTAAATTGATCTTTACAAAATGTGGCGCAGTGGTAGAAGGCGCAGCTATGTTTGGCTAGGCCATTGGTTGCTGTAGATCGTGAGTTCGAGGCCCGGATAGGGCACGAGTGAATAAATTGTCATGCTTTGTTAAATTGTGTTAAAACCTCACCATAACAGACATTACTCCATTTATCTGGCATCATATACTAGTACTATAATATGACAATTACATATTCTCACCAAACAGATGTCATAACCATTGTTACAGAAACGTTAATTTTTAGCAAGCAAAAAAGGGTCTCTCTGCTTCAATATACATGTACCTTCTGTATCTATAATCAATGTAACAAGGGGAAGGGGCCCTTATTCTTCTTTTCCATTTTTCAAAACTATGCATGCATCATAATTTTTAAATCATGACTATGGTAAATCAGTCTGGTCAAGGTTCAAGGGGAGATAACTTACTACGAAAAGGCTCCCCAGTGGATATATAGAACACATCTTCATCTCTGAAAAAGAAAACAATCACTAGATAACACAAACTACCCTCAAATGGAAACAAACAAATCATACAACAGATTTTATGAGTGTGTTTTTTGTTTAGCAATTAACAAATATTTTGACCCAATATGCACCCATGGTGCTTAAGAAATTGAAAAAAATAAGGGGAAACTTAAACGACCCATATAATTATGTACTTACCTTTCATATAATTATATTAGTAATTATATACATGTTTATAGTCATAAGTCAATTGCAAAAGAAATCAAATACAGAAACCTACAGTTTTTTATATTTTCAGTCTGCATTTATTTCAAAGTACAGAGTGCTGATATTGAGGTCTAAAAACAAGAGGCCCATGGGCCTTAACGGTCATCTGACTCATGGCACAAAACAACAAAGTCACAGTATAAAGTATTGGTTAACGATTAATATAAACAATACAAGGAACTCCTTAGTTGAATATGTAAGTTTCTGAAAAAGGTAAATGTCATTTGTTGAACAAACTTGGTAGCCCTTCATCCAAATATGGTCGAAACCCATTCAAGGATTAATATAAGGAGGAGTCAGATTTTAAAGCCATTTCAGCAAAGCTCCCATTTTGGACCTCGGTCATACTATCCCCATGGGTCTTACCTCGGTCCTTTATAAAATATGATTGTCCTTACCTAAAGTTCCCCCTTCTGAATCAATTAAAACCACTATAGACCAATTTTCATTGAGATCGGAGACTGAAACCTTAAAACAGGAAGTGGGCCAGCGGCCATCTTGGAATACCAAAATCTTTACGAAAATGTTTGCATGTTGTTCGGCATCAATTAAAACCCCTATAGACCAATTTTCATTGAGATCGGAGACTGAAACCTTAAAACAGGAAGTGGGCAAGCGACCATCTTGGAATACCAAAATCTTTACGAAAATGTTTGCATGTTGTTCAGCATCAATTAAAACCCCTATAGACCAATTTTCATTGAGATCGGAGACTGAAACCTTAAAACAGGAAGTGGGCCAGCGGCCATCTTGGAATACCAAAATCTTTACGAAAATGTTTGCATGTTGTTCAGCATCAATTAAAACCCCTATAGACCAATTTTCATTGAGATCGGAGACTGAAACCTTAAAACAGGAAGTGGGCCAGCGGCCATCTTGGAATACCAAAATCTTAACGAAAATGTTTGCATGTTGTTCGGCATCAATTAAAACCCCTATAGACCAATTTTTTTTGAGATCGGAGACTGAAACCTTAAAACAGGAAGTAAGCCAGCTAAAATTAAGAAAATTTGCCCTTTTGGGGCCCCACCCCTCAGTTCCTAGGGTTCAGACCAGACTCATTTATATAAAATATAATTGTGTTTCCCCAATGATGCTTCACACCAAATATGGATAAAATTCATCCAAGGATGGAGGAGGAGTAGGACTTTAAAGCTAAAATTAAGAAAATTTCCCCATTTGGGGCCCCACCCCTCAGCCCCTAGGGGTCGGACCAGGCTCATTTGTAATATGATTGTCCTTCCCCAATGATGTTTCACAACAAATATGGATGAAATCCATCCAAGGATGAAGGAGGAGAAGGATTTTAAAGCTAAAATTAAGAAAATTTCCCCATTTGGGGCCCCACCTCTCAGCCCCTAGGGGTTGGACCAGGCTCATTTATATCAAATATGATTGTCCGTCCCCAATGATGTTTCACATCAAATATGGATGAAATCCATCCAAGGATGAAGGAGGAGTAGGATTTTAAAGCTAAAATTAAGAAAATTTGCCCATTTGGGGCCCCACCCCTCAGCCCCTAGGGGTTGGACCACGCTCATTTACATCAAATATGATTATCCTTCCCCAATAATGTTTTACACTAAATATAGATGAAATCCATCCAAGGATGAAGGAGGAGTAGGATTTTAAAGCTAAAATTAAGAAAATTTGCCCTTTGGGGGCCCCACCCCTCAGCCCCTAGGGGTTGGACCACGCTCATTTATATAAAATATGATTGTCCGTCCCAAATAATGTTTCACACCAAATATGGATGAAATCCATCCAAGGATGAAGGAGAAGTAGGATTTTAAAGCTAAAATTAAGAAAATTTGCCTTTTTGGGGCCCTACCCCTCAGCCCCTAGGGGTCGGACCAGGCTCATTTATATAAAATATGATTGTCCATCCCAAATGATGTTTCACACCAAATATGGATGAAATCCATCCAAGGATGAAGGAGGAGTAGGATTTTAAAGCTAAAATTAAGAAAATTTGCCCTTTTGAGGCCCTGCCCCGCTGACCCTAGGGGTCGGACCAAGCTCATTTATATAAAATATGATTGTCCTTCCCTAATGAAGTTTCACACCAAATATGGATGAAATCCATCCAAGGATGAAGGAGGAGTAGGATTTTAAAGCTTAAAATAAGAAAATTCGCCCTTTTGGGGCCCCACCCCTCAGCCCCTAGGGGTCACACCTATCTCAAATATATAAAATATGATTGTCCTTCCCTAATGATGTTTCACATCAAATATGGATGAAATCCATCCAAGGATGAAGGAGGAGTAGGATTTTAAAGCTAAAATAAGAAAATTTGCCCTTTTGGGGCCCCACCCCTCAGCCCTTACGGGTCGGACCAGGCTCATTTATAAAAATTATGATTGTCCTTCCCCAATGATGTTTCAAACCAAATATGGATGAAATCCATCCAAGGATGAAGGAGGAGTAGGATTTTAAAGCTAAAATTAAGAAAATTTGCCCTTTTGTGGCCCCGCCCCTCTGACCCTAGGGGTCGGACCAGGCTCATTTATATAAAATATGATTGTCCTTCCCTAATGAAGTTTCACACCAAATATGGATGAAATCCATCCAAGGATGAAGGAGGAGTAGGATTTTAAAGCTTAAAATAAGAAAATTCGCCCTTTTGGGGCCCCACCCCTCAGCCCCTAGGGGTCACACCTATCTCAAATATATAAAATATGATTGTCCTTCCCTAATGATGTTTCACATCAAATATGGATGAAATCCATCCAAGGATGAAGGAGGAGTAGGATTTTAAAGCTAAAATAAGAAAAATTTGCCCTTTTGGGGCCCCACCCCTCAGCCCTTACGGGTCGGACCAGGCTCATTTATAAAAATTATGATTGTCCTTCCCTAATGAAGTTTCACACCAAATATGGATGAAATCCATCCAAGGATGAAGGAGGAGTAGGATTTTAAAGCTAAAATTAAGAAAATTTGCCCTTTTGAGGCCCTGCCCCGCTGACCCTAGGGGTCGGACCAAGCTCATTTATATAAAATATGATTGTCCTTCCCCAATGAAGTTTCACACCAAATATGGATGAAATCCATCCAAGGATGAAGGAGGAGTAGGATTTTAAAGCTTAAAATAAGAAAATTTCCCCCTTTGGTGCCCCACCCCTCAGCCCCTAGGGGTCGGACCAGGCTCATTTATATAAAATATGATTGTCCTTCCCTAATGATGCTTCAAACCAAATATGGATGAAATCCATCAAAGGATGAAGGAGGAGTAGGCTTTTGTATAAATAGTCTTACGCACGACGCACGGCGCACGGCGCACGGCGGACGGCGGACGGCGGACGGCGCACGGCGCACGACGACGGACGAAACACGATGACAATAGGTCATCCTGACCTTCGGTCAGATGACCTAAAAAGAAAGGGGAATGCAGATGTGTTATGCTTCTTACATTTCGCAATTATAAGTTTCAGTTTTATTCTTACATTTTTTTTTTATTAATTTCTGTTCAACTATCCAAGGTTGCATTGTATTAACATATCTTAATCAAAAAAGCATTGTACTGCATTACTATCCAAATATATAAATTTAGAATCTACAGACTAAGAGAAACATCTACTACAGTTACCTGATAAAAAGAACATCATCTAGGACTGCTCCTTTGGGGGTGTATATAAGCTGAGCGTCAATTCCAAGTTTTTTGTTGGCTTCTTGTAGAATGTCCTGTAACGTTGTACTATGGGTAACAGCAACAAGCTGAAAAAAATAATTCAAGGTAAAATTTTGTAAGTATACTGTAGAGGAATAGCGGAGCTCCGTCAACGATAATTATAAAAATGGAGAGGAATATTAACACTGGAGCTCCGTCAACAATAATTATATAAATGGAGAGGAATATTAGCACTGGAGCTCCGTTAGACTGGCTACCAGTCTCTAGAATATTAAACAAATCACTAAAAATTGGCTTGATTATTTTTGTCTCTACTACATGCCTAAGTTTTAAACTAGGGGGAGATAATCTAGTAAAGAACTCTGCTGAGAAAGTCTTATCAGCAACTTAGGGCCTGGTGGCCAGTCTAGAGCTCCGTCAACAATAATTATATAAATGGAAAGGAATATTAACACTGGAGCTCTGTCAACAATAATTATATAAATGCTAAGAATGTTGCAGTCACTTGTAACCACCTTGTAAACTTCAAATGGCCACATTATTCATATAATTTTGGCACCAATTTACGTCGAATTTTGCAAAAAGGTGAATTGCGGTACTCACTATTATATGTGAATCACGATAATGCATCTCAACATACCGGTACATGTATGTATGTTTAATGTAACAGATTAAAATTCCATGAGTACATAAAGATTTAAGATATAGATACATACAGTTGGTAGTAGACTAAAGGTTACACCCTTGTGCACACGGAGTGCACTACGTTTAGACTACAGGTAGACACGGAGTGCACGAGGTTTAGACTACAGGTAGACACGGAGTGCACAAGATTTAGACTACAGGTAGACACGGAGTGCACAAGATTTAGACTACAGGTAGACACGGAGTGCACTCCGTGTGAACACGGTGTCCACTACAGGTGGACATCGTGTCCAGGTACATTGAGACCTAGACAGACAAGGTACGGTGATGTGTTACAGTTAGGGATCGGGGAAGAATAAGTTCTTCAATTTGAAATAATACATAATTATAATTTTTTAGTGTTTATTTTTTTTTAATTACAACATCTACAATTTAATGTACAGTATATATAACTATCATGATATAACTATATAATACAATATTTTTTAGTATACACGAATAAAACCTTTTCACTGCAAAAGTAATAAAGATTGATTTATATTCATTAAGTATATATATATTATTTACATCAAGCATTTTCACAAGTTAAAAACAACTTTGAATTGCAGCAAAAACCAGTCCTAATGTGCTTTTGAGACACTTTTTCTTTTATAATAAGCTATCAGTAATACAATCATATACCGGGTAATACATAGCTTTTAAACAAAAAGATTTGGTGCCTATCAATCAGTTGTCTAGCGATACCCTTGTAGATCGTTTTTCATTAAAATATATACACTTTAATAATATTTTTCTTGCTATTTTTAGTTCTAAAAGTATTGTACGTAAAAATAGCTTAATTACATATTCTTTATTAAAAACTGAACGTCTTTAAAAGATCATGCAGAATTAAATCCATTTCAAACTATACGACGTCGGACGTCCTCCACATATTGGTGGCTAGTCTACCTACAAGTACCCAATTCAGCTTGTTTTGATTCTTAATTACCGGTACACACAATAAGTTTATGATCCCAACCCCGCAAGTTATCTTGATCGTATATTGCGTCATGGTTCAATAATTATAACTTGTCAAACATACAGGTAAGCCACAGTATCCAGCTATACAGGTGCCTCAAGGTGCCAGAGGCAGAATCGTTACCTTCTGTGTTTGCACGGCTTTATGAGAATGGGGGCAGTATCTTTATATAATATTTGATTTTAGAATTGTTTCTATGGAAGTTTGTTAAGACAAACAAATATACTTTACCGTTTAAAAATCATATAGGTTCATGAGTTTGAAACACACAAGTACCATTCTTATTAGATACTTAGAGTAGAGCCTGGGTAAACATGTACACGGGTTCCCGGGGGGAAGGGGGGGGGGAATTGGGATGAGGTATGAGGGTAAAAACTAGCTGGCAAAACATATAGTAAGTGATGCTGAATACACCTCAATTATTGTCATGACAGGCAGCCGTGAAGTGGAGCTGACGGTAGCTGTACAATGCGTAAATCATGAATGTCTGTCACAACCTTGAATTTACCAATAATACATGTATATATTATAATCAAAATTAATGTAGATTAGGCACTTATTCAACCTTGTAATATGATATTTTATATACATAGTCATGATAATCAGGTTTCTGATATATGTAAAAAGCCAGTGTACAAAATTAAATTAATGAAAAGATATTGGATGAAATATGATATTCCAATAATCTTGAAATAAATGTTTTAGTTAACTATACACTTGGTAGGCCTATTTAGATTATTTTTAATTTTAATATATAAAGCTTCATTAACAAATAAATTAAAATGCACTACCAGTTAAAACACATATCCCTATATTGACTTGCATTGTTGTATAACTGTACGTATTTATGTGATGAGTACAATGTATGTATGTAGAGAGGCTGCCACCTAAGTACAGCTATAAATGGACCTCCTGGGGTTGGGATAAGGTACTACATGTACATGTATACAGGTGTTGTTAGTCTGTGATACACTTGACTGAACATATTGAAGGGTGCACAAAGAAGGCCCCAGGCCCCTGGCCCCACTCTGACCAATGTTAGGTAATTTAGAATATCATACCCGTGTGGTTGATGGAACAGTATGAAGTCCAAGTGACCATGGCAACTGCAGTCCTAGCCTAGGGGTCTACCTTTCGAGCAGGCAAATTTAAGTGTACAATATACTACATGTATGGATCATACATTAATATATATATATATAGTTATCATATAACTCACGCGGTTTGTAAAAGAAGGTCAGAATAGGATATTGTCAAATTATCAAGGTTTCTAGAATTGAAATAATTATGACAAATTAAGAATCTAATCAACAACTATGAATCTACAGTTTAAATGGGTAGAAGTTGGATTGATTTTGATTCTGTCTGTTTGATTTGTTATCAGACATGTGACCTGCATTTAAGCGATCGGTCCTTTGAACAGTGTTGATGATCACGAGCAGCCACATGCCCGATAATAAATTTTTGCTTTCCTAAGCCAGTGCTTACAGGTTTCTCAATCGCTTTAGTGTAATAAAGTGTAATTTCTAATGCCGATTTTTAACGTCTATGGACGATTTCTCATTTTCCCAATGTTTTGCAACGCGCCAGGTTCCATGTAGCAAATATTATACAAACTATTTCGCGCACCTTGCCGTTTAGAAAACTATATTCCATACATACATAGTTAAACATTTTATAAAGAATTTAATTTGTTTATGTTTATATGTCCTTGCTTTTATTATGCCCATCAATATATTCTTTTTAATCAAAATAATTTTACTTTATATGTATCTATTCAAATAAACATTACAGTATGAATGATTTCCAGTAATTAACGGCAATTTTTATGTTGCAATGAAAATTATGTTTCTGATCGCAATAACTATTTCTATCTGTCAAAGTCCATATAGACTGCAGAATCAATACATATTTTCTCATATTTCTGTGGCACATCATCTAGTCTGTCTGTGGTCTGGATGTAGTGGACATTTTACCTGGACACGATGCATGTTTAATGTCCACCTGTAGTGGACACCGTGTTCACACGTAGTGCACTCCGTGTCTACCTGTAGTCTAAATCTTGTGCACTCCGTGTCTACCTGTAGTCTAAATCTTGTGCACTCCGTGTCTACCTGTAGTCTAAACCTCGTGCACTCCGTGTCTACCTGTAGTCTAAACCTCGTGCACTCCGTGTCCACTCGTAGTTCACACAGTGTGCACAATGTGTAACCTTTAGTCTACTACCAACTGTAGCTATTCCTCCATCCTTTCTCACACAATACCATAATATAACACCACTGTGGATATTTTAATTTATTTTGGCTACCAAAATGCATGTTTTTATAGACTAGCCATGGTCGCACATCAGCAACCAGGTATAGAGCTACATGTATCAAACTCTCAATCGGTAGAGCTTTCGGCTAGAGTTATGTTATGGGTAGTGTTTTTGATGTCTCATGAGGTTTGAGTCTGGCCTGCCCCACCCAGTCTAGCCACTACATTTTCTCTTATCATGATACACACACATATATACTCTATAACTCCAATATACTTGTGTAAAAGTATACATGTATGGAGAACACGATACACATATTATATACTCAATAACTGCAATATAACTGTTACGTATAAAATGTACACAGCTGTTCTTAGGCTACAGTATAGAATCTAAGACCATCGTATGCTGCTTAAATGTATGTGTTTTGAATATCGAGTTACAATACGTTTACAATTTAGGTCTATAAATGGTTACAATCAGTGCATCAATACATGATTACATGTACATCTCGCCATCTGTATTACACTGTAACGCAATGTAACGTAAACAGCCAGAATGGTTTTGCATGGTTAACCTATAACGTTACACACAATGCAAGTTTGTTTGCAATTGCGCTCACTAATCTATTTCTACAAACCTTTCCGTCGATATCAGATCCATTTCGGAAAAGGGTTACTCTCTTCATGATGGATTCATATCATTTCGGTAAGCTAAACACAGACTGCATTATTTAATGTATCGTAATTGAAGCGGATGAGCCGATTACGCATGCGCATGATATAAAATGAAAGTAAGTCATGTTTATTTTTAGAAATTCTATATTAGAAATTCTATAAATAGATTGAATTAAACCCTATATATATATCAACCATATGCTCCACCGCTGACAAATGGTATTTTTTCACTATCAAAAACAGGAGCAGACGATTTAGTATTGCTATTCAGTTACAAAAGTTACTTAATTAACACCATTACCACCATTGGAAAGTTTAAGCTTCTAATTTTACTTCAAGTTAAAATTACGAAAAATAATTAATTGCACCCCGGAAAAAATTCCTTGGCACTATATCCTATATGGAATGAAGTACTGATTGGGCATGCACCAAAGGCAAAATAAATTATTTTATGTAATATACACGATTAAACACCAATTATTGTTCAAGTGATGAATATCATTTTATGCTCTGTCGGCGGTACGTGGATTATCTTTATAGTACAATGTAGTATTCCGTAGCATAATGTTACTTAATTATTCTCCCAATTTTATCTACGTGTGTGTATAGCCGGTCTGTATTTAAAAGCGTTTACCTTAATTTGTGCTAAAACAATTGACATTTGCAGGAAGCTAGTGTTCAATCATTTCTTAAGAATGTCCATTCTGAAAAGCTGTAGAAATATATTTCAATGGATACCCCACCCTCACAGTCGGCTAGCCCGAGATACTCTGGTCCTGACACCAAACTTAGACATTATGATAGAAGATAAATGTCTGGTGTAGGGCCAGAGCCTGCGCAGTGCTATATCAAAAGGTGGAACTCGTCGACACCGTTTGGTATCGGGCCAGGTAATCTCCTTTTCAGACTGACCTCCGAGAAGCCCAACTTACCTTGGTCTTTTCAACAAATGAATAATTTATCTACCCAAATATAGCAATCCGTCGAAATTAGAGGCGATTTACATACTACGAGAAAATGGCGACAACGAGGAGAAATAGATAAAGTTGTGTAAAGATTTGTTTGATTAATTAACGTCCTATTAACAGCTATGGTCATGTGAGGACGGCCTCCCATGTATGCGGTGTGTTGCGTGTATGTTTTGCGAGTTGTCCGCTAAACCTGCCTATATTATTAGGCTTTTTTAATCTTTTTCTTTTTTGCCTAATATGTATGACTATATATTAGGCAATTTTTTTTATAAAAAAAAAGCCTAATAATATAGGCAGGTTAAGCGGACTAGTTTTGCGAGGTGTGTGTTTTGGGAGACTGCGGTATATTCATGTTGTGTCTTCTTGTATAGTGGAACTGTTGCTCTTTTTTATAGTGCTATATCACTGAAGCATGCTGTCGAAAACACTAAGCAGCAAACCCCACCCGGTCACATTATACTGACAACGGACGAACCAGTCGTTCCACTCCCTGTATGCTGAGCGCTAAGCAGGAGCAGAAACTATCACTTTTATAGACTTTGGTGTGTCTCGGCCAGGGGACAGAACCCAGAGCCTTCCTCACAGGGGCGAACGCTCAACTCAAGGCCAAATGTGAGGCGGTGCAGAGGGAGGCATTAGGAAAGATAAAGTCAGTTAGGAAAAAGAGAAAAGATAAGATCCTAAATTTACGATCATGCAATAGGGGCAGCAGGTACAATTCTAACGCCCAACCTGCAGGGCCAAAAGTAAAGGAAACTACCGTATTGACATAATATAAGTAACGTGCATCCATGATAAAATTGATTGCTATGAGTAGATAAATTAGTCATTAGTTGAAAAGACCAAGTTAAGTAACGATTCTCCGTGGTAATGTTTTGTAAGCAGCTCAATCGGAGATGACCTGGGGCCGATACCAAGCGGTTTCGGCGTGTTCCACCTTTTGATATAGCACTGGCCCTACACCAGACATCTGTCTGTCATGTTGTCTAAGTTTGGTTTCAGGGCCAGAGTATCTCGGGCTAACAGTAGGCGAACTAATGATCAACTTTCTAAATACCTGATGTTGCGTCCGCCGAAGTGAGAGACTTGTTTTGAAAACACAGTATGCATGTGATCAAGGTCAAGTTTTCGATACTTTCCCACGATTACGAATGTTAATTGTTGCAAAATATATAATAGTATAATATATGTAGTTTTAACACCTAATATAATAAAATATTATATACACAGTGATTTCAAACACCGCGATATATATATATATATATACATTATCCTTTGATACTAATTTGTACTTCTTCGAAAATGACACCTAGAATTACCTGAAAATAGATCGAATTATTGCCAGTAGTACTCTCAGTGACCGATAGTCTCGCGAATGGTTTGAATAATTAACTCGTAGGGACAATCACTGGCACTAGCAGTGTCCTGCTCCGAGTCACCTACACTACCTATATGTCACCGTGGTAATTGAGGTAAACCTATAATTTTTCACTGTAGTGACCAACCCCTGGCGCGCTTGCCAGTATGGAGTCTGACGGACAGTGTCCTGCTCCGAGGTAATGAATACAACCACCAGTACCAGAATGTTGCAGGTCAGGGCGTTTCAGAGCAGCCTTTTCAGGCGACCCCTTATGCAGGAGCTTCTGGCACCAGTAATTTGCACAGTGACTGATCTCAATCCCAAAGCATATTATTGTTTGTCAACGTATACTTTGAGCAGAATATCCAGCCCAACACAGGATTGATTGATTGATGGGGCTTAACGTCCTTGTTCCGGTTATGACCGAGCCTAGGACACTAAACCAGCCCCACACATAAGTTCGGAGCCCGCGAAGGGCCGTGAAAATATATTTATTAATTCGTGCACACGGATTAGTAAACCGTGTGCACGGATTCACAAACCGTGTGCACGGATTAGTAATCCGTGCGAGCGGATTGACAAACCGTGTGCATGGATTAGTAAACAGTGCGGACGGATTGGCAAACCGTGTGCACGGATTAGTAAACCGTGTGCACGGATTAGTAAACCGTGAACACGGATTCACAAACCGTGTGCACGGATTAGTAATCCGTGCGAACGGATTGACAAAGCGTGCGGACGGATTGGCAATCCGTGTGCACGGATTCTCAAACCGTGTGCACGGATTAGTAATCCGTGCGAACGGATTGACAAAGCGTGCGGACGGATTGGCAAACCGTGTGCACGGATTCTCAAACCGTGTGCACGGATTAGTAATCCGTGCGAACGAATTGACAAACCGTATGCACGGATTAGTAAACCGTGTGCAAGGATTAGCAATCCGTGCGAACGGATTGACAAACCGTGTGCACGGATTAATAAATATATTTCCATTTCCCTTCGCGGGCTCCACTTTTCGTCCTACATAACAAAAAATTTTCACCATACATAAAAAAATATTTCTTGTCTTACACAAACTGTTTTACGTGAGCACGTAAACGTTTTACGTACTCACGTAATAAGTTTTACGTGAGCACGTAAAAGAAAAAAAATATTGTTCACCCTACATAAAATCCTTTTTTTTGTCCTACATTAAAAAAAAAAATCGTGTCACTTCTGTGCCGCCGTACTCATATGTACGGAGCCCGCGAAGGGACATGGAAATATATTTATTAATCCGTGCACACGGTTTGTCAATCCGTTCGCACCAATTACTAATCCGTGCACATGGTTTGAGAATCCGTGCACATGGTTTGCCAATCCGTCCGCACGCTTTGTCAATCCGTTCGCACCAGTTACTAATCCGTGCACACGGTTTGAGAATCCGTGCACACGGTTTGCCAATCCGTCCGCACGCTTTGTCAATCCCTTCGCACGGATTACTAATCCGTGCACACGGTTTGTGAATCCGTGTTCACGGTTTACTAATCCGTCCGCACTGTTTACTAATCCGTGCACACGGTTTGTCAATCCGCTCGCACGGATTACTAATCCGTGCACACGGTTTGTGAATCCGTGCACACGGTTTACTAATCCGTGTGCACGAATTAATAAATATATTTTCACGTCCCTTCGCGGGCTCCGTACTACATTTCACTGTAAATTACCTGATATGATGATCAGTAGCTACATGTTATAGAAACAGGAAGAGCACACTAGATCGTTATAATCGTGACGACATTATAGAAACAGGAAGAGCACCATTGATCGTTATAATCGTGACGACATTATAGAAACAGGAAGAGCACATTGATTGTTATAATCGTGACGACATTATAGAAACAGGAAGAGCACACTAGATCGTTATAATCGTGACGACATTATAGAAACAGGAAGGACACCATTGATCGCTATAATCGTGACGACATTATAGAAACAGGAAGAGCACACTAGATCGTTATAATCGTGACGACATTATAGAAACAGGAAGGACACCATTGATCGCTATAATCGTGACGACATTATAGAAACAGGAAGAGCACACTAGATCGTTATAATCGTGACGACATTATAGAAACAGGAAGAGCACCATTGATTGTTATAATCGTGACGACATTATAGAAACAGGAAGAGCACCATTGATCGTTATAATCGTGACGACATTATAGAAACAGGAAGAGCACCATTGATTGTTATAATCGTGACGACATTATAGAAACAGGAAGAGCACCATTGATTGTTATAATCGTGACGACATTATAGAAACAGGAAGAGCACACTTGATCGTTATAATCGTGACGACATTATAGAAACAGGAAGAGCACCATTGATTGTTATAATCGTGACGACATTATAGAAACAGGAAGAGCACCATTGATCGTTATAATCGTGACGACATTATAGAAACAGGAAGAGCACCATTGATTGTTATAATCGTGACGACATTATAGAAACAGGAAGAGCACACTAGATCGTTATAATCGTGACGACATTATAGAAACAGGAAGAGCACCATTGATCGTTATAATCGTGACATTTTAACGTTTCAAAAGAAAGTATAGTTTATTAGTTACAACAATTCGATTTTAATCGTCTATGTGACAAAGGGGGGGAGGAAATGGCATGCATTAAGTAGTCTCCAGATCTCATATCGATTCTCGGTGTACGTATACTTACATGATGATTGTTACAGACCGTGTATGTAGGTGGCACTCAATGTCTTAGATTACGGAATGATCTTGAACTTGAAAATTGGAATCATCTGATAGAAGTATACACCCACATAATCTCTTGATTGGCGACGGAAAAGAAGACAGTGGTGGGCTGAACTCGTGTCCACGAACAGGCGTCGTTGTATAAAGCAATTAGATCCGCATTAGATGATCCACGTAGGAATTATAGTACTGTTGGCGACATTTTAATGCCACACGTAAAACGTCTGTCGGCCAATAGGGACGCATTTCTAACCCACGGTCTTAGGAGAGGTTACCTGTTACATCTACCACATACAGTTAATTATATAGAGATTGAACAGTGTTTTGATTGCGTTAAAAGTGGTATGAACGCAATGGGAAACAGACATATTCAATGTAGCGCGTTAGCCAAATCATACCATATTTAATTAGATATTATTACAAAAGGAAGTGAATGCCATTACAGAAAAACAGATAATTTGGTGCATTAATAGCAAGAATCAGCAAAATGAAGTTTATAAGGTCTAACAGAAAATAGTTCAAATAGAAACATATTTGAAAACATGTCAGGGGTATTGTTTCTTTTTTCTCAAAACCTAACAATAGTAGTTTAAGTCTAGGTCAGATTGAAGAATAGTACATTGTTTCATATACCTCGATGTCTGACATGAGCAGTTGCATATCTGCTGCTTATTGTGTTACTTATGCTAGGTTAACACTATGTTCCCGGCGGCCACGGCAGCCCCGTTTCAGACCACCGTGGACAAAACGTGGTGACCGCGAGACAACGTGAGACAGCGCAGAAGGACGTGATAGACAAACGTAAGCGGTCGTGAATACCGTGGATGCCGTGCCAGATTTTTAAACTGTCAAAAAATTTGCCACGGCAGTCACGGTAAAGATGGTGAACGCAACAGGACTTAATAAAACGGGATTGACGTAACAAAACGTAACAGTGCGTACGAGGCCGTAACAAAACTTCCAGACGGTCCGTGGTGGAACGGGCAGCAAGCACGATCCGTGGAATCTCACGGTGATTTCAAGTTTTGTGACGTTCTGTTGCGTTTCTTCCACGTTTTATGTAGATTGGCTGCACGTTTTGTGCCGTTTTGTCCAGGTTTGTTAAGGTATTGACGGCAAGCTAAGGTTGATGATAACCGTTTTGATGCGTTCTGTCAAGGCACATCACGGCTTGTAGCTGTTGAAAGCCCGACGTGATACGGCTTGTTACGTCTTATTACGGTCTTACGTTGCAAGTAAGACATGATGGAGTATCATTGTCTGGCCTGGTACATATTTGCTACTTCATGGAGTTATTTGTATTAATGAATAGAAATAGTCATTATCAAACACATTTAAACCATCAAATTACACCAAAGCTATTATTGCAAAAGGCAGCTTAAGTGAGAACCATTACAAAAAAAATATTTGCGTAGAAACACTTGGCTATAATAATTATAATTTTGTAATTAAAACATTTTGAAATGACATTTTCGCCAATAAATATTGTTTCATTTGCTCCAAAAGAGCCCAGCATGAGACTTTCATCCCTAGTAAGCCTTGACGGACCGTGAAAAACGTATCGATGCTTGATCGAAACGTGTAAAACGTAGCAGACCTCATCAGATCGTAACAGGCCTAGAGAGAACGTAGTGGTATCCTTGATAGACCGTGCTAAAGCCGTAGTGCACCTTTAACCTCCGGGAACAGCACTTTCCCCTATATCCACGGTCCACCACGTAATCCGTAAAAGACCGTGGCAAAACTTCACAAGACCTAGCTCACCTTGAATCACTGTGGGTACCCGTACGCGGGATATTGGTATCGACGAGGCGGTGACCTGTCACAGCAAGGGGAAGTTTTGCAATATTTTCACAGTTTTAATGTAATTAATGTATCTGTAACTATTGGTCAGTTCAAGCTAAGTATATATCGCGTCCGTATGCGATCTGTCAGCCCCCAGCGTCATATAGTTATTGAGGAATAGACAGGAATCCAAGGTCACATGCAGGGGGGTACCGCAGTGAAAAAGGCGGTTCAAAATAAATCACTGATATGAATATTTAATGCTTTTCTGAAAACGGAATTCATTTTCTATGGCCAATTCTCAACATAGGAAAGCAACTCACGCCCCGATGACAAATTTTGAGGTCATGAAGATTGCGAAATAAATCAGTGAAAATCACGTTGTGTACGGGGGCTTGCTTGTTGTTAAAAATCAAGTGTACAGGGGCTTGGATGTTGATTGTACGGCAGCATGGTTGAAGATTGCACGGCGAATTGGTTGATGAGTTGAGAAACGCAGCTTTTAAGCCAAATATTCCTTTTTAGATATCAATATATAGCGTTCTATATGATTATCAAATTACTGATTGAAAGGATACGCTATGTAGAATGATTAATCATTTTGATTTTGATCAATTCAGGCAAAAACTGTTCTTTTCAATTAATTTTTAAGTCTGGGCAACCAAAAGTATTAACGTATTAAAACATTATCTTCAGATAAAGATAAATAACAGCAAATGATAAACAATAAATCTGACAAATAAGGATAGGATGCAAAATTAAAACGGAAAATGTAAGAAACGGAACCATATCAGTAAAGGGTGACATCTGGACAAGTGTGCATTAAACTGAAGTTCCGTGTTGTATTCTCGAATTATAGAGTTCTTTGGCATGATACATCGTCAATATTTAAAACTGTAATTACGAGTTTTGCAGCTGCTGAGAGTCACAGACTTTCCGTCAAACATTGCACCGTAAATATCATTACATATTACAATTAACTATGCTAAAATATACTACTCACCTTCGTTGTGTTGGAGCATTGTGGAAAATACCTGATTGGAGTTACAACGCTATGACAAATATGTGTTCGTAGTCATGGTTCACAATTCAAAAGTAAAATTACTTGAATCCCACCAGATGAAGTTATATTTTTTTATCGAAATCGGCGCTATATTTTTGTGTAATACAAGTACAGGAATTCCTTCCTCAAAATGATCCCCTCCGTTAAAGAATTTAACAAAATTGCCAGCAAACAAACTGATCTTGTATGTATACAGAATCTACAGACCAACCAGCATTCATCATCTTCGTATGAAGGCCTACTATTCCATTGACATCTTTACATGAGATCTACGAAGACATAGACGTCGGAAGAAAACTTAACATCTGTCTTTTGGACGACTAGACGCTATTTGTTTTAAACATATTGTGAAGATTGTCATTTTAATGATGCCAAGCCCCCGTACACCATTTTTATCACATAAACCAAGTCCCCGTACACCAGTTTAGCAAGCCCCCGTACAAAAGCTAAATTTTCAGTCTTCTTGTTGAAACATCCATGGCCGCCACGACAATATGAAATTGGCCTAAACATAAACTTCCATATCATAACCCGTCTATACAACCCTAACATGATAACCTGGAACAATCTAATAATTCAATATCACGAACAATAGTTCACAGTCGTTTTCATTGCGGTACCCCCCTACAGGTGACCCTGGATTCCTGTCTATTCTTCCATAAATATATGACGCTGGGGGTTGACAGATCGGATACGGACGCGATATATATTAAGCTTGAACTGACCAATAGTTACAGATACATTAATTTCATTAAAACTGTGAAACTATTGCAAAACTTCCCCTTGCTTTGACAGGCCACCGCCTCAAAAAAATTCTCCCATTGCTTACCAATATCCCGTGTACGGTTACCCACAGTGTTGAATACAGAGACAAAAATAGCCAAAATTCCACGTCGCACCACGTTTCGAGCAAACGGGGCTACCGTGGTCGCCGGGAACATCAGTGGCGTAGCGCCCGTGCATGCTGGCATGCTCAAGCATGCAAAAAATAATCTGACTTACATTTAAATTTTTGTACAGTCAGAAAAAAACACAACGTTTGAATACACGTAACGCTGCTGAATATAAATTACGTATAAATACATATGATATGTCCAACTGTATGCCTAACATAACTTTGTGCACATTTGACAGACTTGAAGATTGACCATTCTGGAAATTTATTAGAATAGTCTATATATTTCCGGTTACCACGTGCATTTAGTTGTTAAATTTGATTGTTTGAATCTTGTCGAAGACAATATTAGACTTCTTCACCAAATTCCCTCAAGCAAATGTGGATTTTGAATCGGGAAACACTTACGAATACCAAAATAAACAACATCGCATGAAAAGTAAGAAATATTCTAAAAACATATTACTATATTAAAATGATAGCAAATCAACTGAAATAGCAATTGGAATATGTTCTTGGCCAAAGTGATTTTTTCAATTTTAGTTCACTTCCCGCCCCGTTAAAACGCGTGTTATTCCATGTTTTCGGTGTCTACTCACGAAATAGTTGACTTTTATTTTTGTAGAATATGAACAGATTTTATAGTTGACTTTTATTTTTGTAGAATATGAACAGATTGCTGATTAAGAAAATAATTTTTGTTATTGTAATTGTTAGAAATAGAACAGAATATGTAGAAAAATAGGTCATATACTATATTTATTTTTTTTATTGAGGTGGTCGAGGACTGGTCCCTTCTTACGCAATTACGTAAACTTAATTTCAATTTTGTTTAAAATATTCGCCATAAGTTTTTCATCAGTTGAAAATACAAAATTCTCCCATTGCTTACTATTTTAATTTTTACAGACAAAAATCCGTTGTTTTTTGTTCGAGCACTTGTATATAAGTAAATCACCACAGTTCTAATTTTGTGTATAGTTTTGCATGGTTATCACCTAAATATCGTGACCTCCATTTAACCATTGGTATATACTTTAAAAGTTACCATAGAAGTAAAATGGTTACTACATTGTAACAATTTCCCGTCAGCTTTTGGGGGGGCTTCGCCCCCCATACCCCCTACCGGGGCTTCGCCCCTCGACCCTGAGCAGGGGGCTTTCGCCCCCTCCACCCCCAGGCATGCAGACCTATCCAGACCTTGCTACGCCACTGAACATAGTGTAAACCTAGCATTAACTGCTATACAACACATTGAATATACATCAGGGGCGTAGGAAGCGGGGGCAGGGGGGGGGGGGGCAACTGCCCCCCCCCCCCCGTTCCCCAGGACGGGGGGGGGGGGCAAACATGTCTTTTTGCCCCCCCTCCCCCATTTTCGCCGACTGAAATTTTCTAAAAATGCTTATTTGAAAGAAAAAAGGGTCCTCCTGCACATTTTTCGTACTTCATTCTAGAACATTTTCCACTGCGTGGCGCATTTCCTAAAACGTAAACGTAAAAATTCAATACACACAAACGAGACTAAAATGTCCATCAAGAGAGTCTATGTACTATTTAAAAAAATGTCTCTTAAAAGATCAATTTGTCTTAGCGAGAAAATTATTCATTTTTTATGTTACACAACAATGTGCCGATGGTGTGAAGCCTGTATATTCAGATCGAGAAGGGTTGCAAAATGTTATGACGACACAATTATCATTTCTAAATGCAGGTAGCTTTAAATCGAAAAACTACCATGTTCAGAACGCTTCATTATCATTAAAATACATCGTAAAACTCATCCCAGCCATTCTAAATCGTATTTTTTTCCCGGGGAGACCCCCGGATCCCATAACACCAAGTTCTCGCGCCTTTGGGCGCTCGCAAATTCATCGAAATGCATCGTAAAACTCATCTTAGCCATTCCAAATCGTATTTTTTTCCGGGGGAGGCCCCGGACCCCCAAAACACCGAAATCTCGCGCTTTCGGGCGCTCGCAAATTCATCAAAACTCATTTAAGCTATTCTAAATCATAATATTTTTCCCGGGGGAGGCCCCGGACCCCCCCAAACACCAAAATCTCGCGCTTTCGGGGCACTCGCAAAATCATCAAAATACCTTGTAAAGCTCATCTCAGCCATTCTAAATTACAATATTTTTCCCCGGGGTCACCCTCAGACCCCTAAAACACCAAACTTTCGCGCCTTCGGCGATCAAACGCTAATTTGGCCAATTTGCGTATTCTTTAATTTCCTTTTAGCGGGGGGGGGGGGGGGGGGGGGGTTACAAAAAATATTGAGGACCTTTGCCCCCCCCCCCCCCCCCCCCCATTACGTTTCATCTTCCTACGCCACTGTACATGTATAACAGTTATATATTTCTACTAAATATAGTTTATATTTTATTTTCTTTTAACACATTTTGTAATTGAAATGTGTTTTAAATGAAAATTTAGGCATTAAATATTGTTTCATTTATTCGAAAAAAGCACTTCATCAGACTGTCATCCCTAGTTAGCGTTACCGGACCGTGAAAAACGTATCGGAGCTTGATCAAAACATGTAAAACGAAGCAGACCTCAGATCGTAACAGGCCTAGAAGGAACGTAGTGGTATCCTTGATAGACCGTGCTAAAGACGAAGTGTGGTACCGTTAACCTCCGTGAACAGCCAATTCCCTTATATCCACGATCCACCACGTAATCCGTAAATGACCATGGCAAAACTTCACAAGACCTAGCTCAACTTGAATACAGAGACAAAAAAAAAAAAAAAATCCACGATGCACCACGTTTGGGTCAAACGGGGCTACCGTGGTCGCCGGGAACATAGTGTTAACCTAGCACAAGTATTAGCTTCCCAAAAAGCTAAGAAGGCTACCATACAGCATTATTTATTAGGGAGCAATAATAGGAAAGCTTGGCGCATTGTTCTGTTCACAGTTAGCTGCCATAGTTCTTATGACAATTCATTTTTGAATAATGATAATTTAAATGCTTTCGCATTCAATGTAAAAAATAATCAACTTCATGATATTCATGAAAGGGCCACTAGGTGCCTTTCCAAAAAAAAAAGTTTCTTTAAGTCAGAAAGCAAAGTCTTGTGGAATTGGTCAATAAAAACACACAATATACAAAATGACAATTAGAGGATCTCATACAATGTTCACAACTATTTGTTTTCATAGTTTTTATGCCAAGATCGTAGATGATAATTGATCTTGGTTAGCCATTATGAAACAAAATTTGCCGTACGACAGATCAAGAGTGGGATACGTACATGGTAGCACTCAATTAACGATGGCTTTCGGTTTCGTATTTTGAAAAAGAAATACGTTTATTTACTATTCTTAACTTAAAAATATATGTAAAAACACCTATCAAACATAACAAACGAAGTATTTATTATAATTCACGTATATATTACATAAAAGCCTATCATGCATAGATTACAAGGTAAAGGGGGGTAACTCGTACATCACAATTTAATTGACTAAGAACACGGAATTCGGCAGTCCGGAAAAACTCGTAATCCGGACGGTTTTGGGCTGGGAACAAAGGTGTCCGGATTATCGAGGGTCCACTGTACATGTAAAATGTATCCCTCCCTCACATACAATACATGTTACGTTCAACGTCAGTTGCCATAATAAAGTACGCAAGTGATTTTTTTCCTATATAGTATTAAGTAATTTTACGTATTTTTAATTGTTATTCCTAAAGTAATTTTACATTCAATCGTAACAAGATTTTAAGTACAGACTAAGGATATTTTTTGCATCGTATATATATTATCTAAAATATATTCCGTACCATATTTATCGATAAATCGATCTTCAGTGTAGACATGTAATTTTTTAATGACGCCATTTTACTATAGACAAAGAAGTAAATGGCGGCGTCATCAAACGTTGTTTGCATGTAATCGGTCACAACTCACACATATTGCAACGGAAGAACATGTACATTTTTTTAAATTAAGCGTTAGATAAGTAGTTTTTGTGTTGTCAATTTTGAAGTTTTTATAGTTGCAATTGATTTCTGGAGAGGAGTTTTAAAAAATGTAAAATTACTAATGATATATTGTATTTAGAATCGCTTGCGTATTGTATTATGGCTACTGACAAAGAGAGAGTGATTTAGATTTTGATGTTTAATACGTTAACTGTATACTATGCTAACCCATTCTCATCTGCACATGTGTTAGAATGTATAAAAGTATACATGTACAGTACACGTAAATGTTTCCATAATGAACAAATTAATTAAATGCAGGTACATTGTACTATGACTCTCTTATGAATTTACATTTTTTTTTAATCTACACAATCACAATTTTGGAACCATATACACTTGACAAACAGGAATATACAATGTATTTCATACCTAAAAATTTGCAACGACATAATGATATAAATAAATCTAACTCTTTGCTGTGTCATAGTTATGCGTATACCCTGAATAGGAATTTATAGATTCTTTAATTTTAATATATATTATTATATAAAGCTAGTCCCTTAAAGTTGTTACATTAAATTCCTATGTGATAAAATGTCAGAAGAACAAGATGCTTTGTGGTTTGTTTAGTATTTTTTTCAAGATGTAGATGGTGCTATAAACATACCTACGTGTACAGGAACCACCAATGTGAGAAGAAGGTTACACCGATCTTGGATAAAGGTTACACCAATGTGGGAAGAAGGTTACACCGATCTTGAATGAAAGTTTCACCGATTTGTGATGAACGTTACACCGATCTTGGAGTAACGTTACACCAATTTGGGAAGAAGGTTACACCGATATTGGATGAAGGTTACACCAATTTGAGAAGAAGGTTACACCGATCCTGGATGAAGGTTACACTTTTTTGGATGAAGGTTACACCTTTTTTGATGAAGCCCAATTTAGGAAAAATGTTACACCTATTTTGGATGAAGGTTACACCGATTTGTGATGAAGGTTACAACTATCCTGGATTAAGTTTACACCAAAAAAGGCGGCACCACAGCTGCCTCCGTTTTTGGTGTAACTTAACACCATTGGTGTAACTTTACACCAGTGATGTAACTAAAAAATTCGGTATAACGCTGCACCAAAAAAACCTAACACTCAAAAGTTTACAGTGTAGCCGCTGTCCATGGTATGGTTTTTTTAGTTGCTGTCCAAGGTATGGTTTCTTTAGTCACTGTATATTGTAATTTCTATATTTGCTGTCCATTGTATGATTTCTTTAGTTGCTGTCCATTGTATGATTTCTTTAGTTGCTGTCCATTGTACGATTTCTTTAGTCATTGTATATTGTATGATTTCTATATTTGCTGTCCATGGTATGATTTCTTTAGTTGCTGTCCATTGTATGATTTCTATATTTGCTGTCCATTGTATGATTTCTTTAGTTGCTGTCCATTGTATGATTTCTTTAGTTGCTGTCCATTGTATGATTTCTTTAGTTGCTGTCCATTGTATGATTTCTTTAGTTGCTGTCCATTGTATGATTTCTTTATTCACTGTCCATGGTATGGTTTCTTTAGTTGCTGTCCATTGTATGATTTCTTTATTCACTGTCCATGGTATGATTTCTTTAGTTGCTGTCCATTGTATGATTTCTTTATTCACTGTCCATGGTATGGTTTCTTTAGTTGCTGTCCATTGTATGATTTCTTTAGTTGCTGTCCATGGTATGATTTCTTTAGTTGCTGTCCATTGTATGATTTCTTTAGTCACTGTCCATGGTATGATTTCTTTAGTTGCTGTCCAAGGTATGATTTCTTTAGTTGCTGTCCATTGTATGGTTTCTTTAGTTGCTGTCCATTGCATGATTTCTTTAGTTGCTGTCCATGGTATGATTTCTTTAGTTGCTGTCCATGGTATGATTTCTTTAGTTGCTGTCCATGGTATGATTTCTATATTTG
The DNA here is from genome assembly GCF_041381155.1 of Argopecten irradians. Classification (NCBI taxonomy): domain Eukaryota; kingdom Metazoa; phylum Mollusca; class Bivalvia; order Pectinida; family Pectinidae; genus Argopecten; species Argopecten irradians. Next base: position 3,959,848 of record NC_091144.1, read on the forward strand.
CTGTCCATGGTATGATTTCTATATTTGCTGTCCATGGTATGATTTCTATATTTGCTGTCCATTGTATGATTTCTTTAGTTGCTGTCCATTGTATGATTTCTTTATTCACTGTCCATGGTATGATTTCTATATTTGCTGTCCATTGTATGGTTTCTTTAGTTGCTGTCCATTGTATGGTTTCTTTAGTTGCTGTCCATTGTATGATTTCTTTAGTTGCTGTCCATGGTATGATTTCTATATTTGCTGTCCATTGTATGATTTCTTTAGTTGCTGTCCATGGTATGATTTCTTTAGTTGCTGTCCATGGTATGATTTCTTTAGTTGCTGTCCATGGTATGATTTCTATATTTGCTGTCCATTGTATGATTTCTATAGTTGCTGTCCATGGTATGGTTTCTTTAGTTGCTGTCCATTGTACGATTTCTTTAGTTGCTGTCCATTCTATGATTTCTTTAGTTGCTGTTTATTGTACGATTTCTTTAGTTGCTGTCCATTGTATGATTTCTTTAGTCACTGTCCATGGTATGGTTTCTTTAGTTGCTGTCCATTGTATGGTTTCTTTAGTTGCTGTCCATGGTATGGTTTCTTTAGTTGCTGTCCAAGGTATGGTTTCTTTAGTCACTGTCCATTGTATGATTTCTTTAGTTGCTCTCCATTGTATGATTTCTTTAGTTGCTGTCCATTGTATGATTTCTATATTTGCTGTCCATGGTATGGTTTCTTTAGTTGCTGTCCATTGTATGGTTTCTTTAGTTGCTGTCCATTGTATGATTTCTTTAGTTGCTGTCCATGGTATGGTTTCTTTAGTTGCTGTCCATTGTATGATTTCTTTAGTTGCTGTCCATGGTATGGTTTCTTTAGTTGCTGTCCATTGTATGATTTCTTTAGTTGCTGTCCATTGTATGATTTCTTTAGTTGCTGTCCATTGTATGATTTCTATATTTGCTGTCCATGGTATGATTTCTTTAGTTGCTGTCCATTGTATGATTTCTTTAGTTGCTGTCCATGGTATGGTTTCTTTAGTTGCTGTCCATGGTATGGTTTCTTTAGTTGCTGTCCATTGTATGATTTCTTTAGTCATTGTACATTGTATGATTTCTTTAGTCACTGTATGATTTCTATATTTGCTGTCCATGGTATGGTTTCTTTAGTTGCTGTCCATTGTATGGTTTCTTTAGTTGCTGTCCATTGTATGGTTTCTTTAGTTGCTGTCCATGGTATGATTTCTTTAGTCACTGTCCATGGTATGATTTCTTTAGTTGCTGTCCAAGGTATGATTTCTTTAGTTGCTGTCCATTGTATGATTTCTTTAGTTGCTGTCCATGGTATGGTTTCTTTAGTTGCTGTCCATTGTATGATTTCTTTAGTTGCTGTCCATTGTATGATTTCTTTAGTTGCTGTCCATTGTATGATTTCTTTAGTTGCTGTCCATTGTATGATTTCTTTAGTTGCTGTCCATGGTATGATTTCTTTAGTTGCTGTCCATGGTATGATTTCTTTAGTTGCTGTCCATTGCATGATTTCTTTAGTTGCTGTCCATTGTATGATTTCTTTAGATTTCTTTGTCACTGTCCATGGTATGATTTCTTTAGTTGCTGTCCATTGTATGATTTCTTTAGTTGCTGTCCATGTATGGTTTCTTTAGTTGCTGTCCATTGTATGATTTCTTTAGTCACTGTCCATGGTATGATTTCTTTAGTTGCTGTCCATGGTATGATTTCTTTAGTTGCTGTCCATGGTATGGTTTCTTTAGTTGCTGTCCATTGTATGATTTCTTTAGTTGCTGTCCATGGTATGGTTTCTTTAGTTGCTGTCCATTGTATGATTTCTTTAGTCCTGTCCATGGTATGATTTCTTTAGTTGCTGTCCATTGTATGATTTTCTTTAGTTGCTGTCCATTGTATGATTTCTTTAGTTGCTGTCCATTGTATGATTTCTTTAGTTGCTGTCCATGTATGATTTCTTTAGTTGCTGTCCATTGTATGATTTCTTTAGTTGCTGTCCATGGTATGATTTCTTTAGTTGCTGTCCATGGTATGATTTCTTTAGTTGCTGTCCATTGTATGATTTCTTTAGTTGCTGTCCATTGTATGATTTCTTTAGTTGCTGTCCATTGTATGATTTCTTTAGTCACTGTCCATGGTATGATTTCTTTAGTTGCTGTCCATGGTATGGTTTCTTTAGTTGCTGTCCATTGTATGATTTCTTTAGTTGCTGTCCATGGTATGATTTCTTTAGTTGCTGTCCATTGTATGATTTCTTTAGTTGCTGTCCATTGTATGATTTCTTTAGTCACTGTCCATGGTATGATTTCTTTAGTTGCTGTCCATTGTATGATTTCTTTAGTTGCTGTCCATTGTATGATTTCTTTAGTTGCTGTCCATTGTATGATTTCTTTAGTTGCTGTCCATGGTATGATTTCTTTAGTTGCTGTCCATGGTATGATTTCTTTAGTTGCTGTCCATTGTATGATTTCTTTAGTTGCTGTCCATTGTATGATTTCTTTAGTTGCTGTCCATGGTATGATTTCTTTAGTTGCTGTCCATTGTATGATTTCTTTAGTTGCTGTCCATGGTATGATTTCTTTAGTTGCTGTCCATGGTATGATTTCTTTAGTTGCTGTCCATTGTATGATTTCTTTAGTTGCTGTCCAAGGTATGATTTCTTTAGTTGCTGTCCATTGTACGATTTCGTTAGTCATTGTTCATTGTATGGTTTCTTTAGTTGCTGTCCATTTTATGATTTCTTTAGTCACTGTCCATGGTATGGTTTCTTTAGTTGCTGTCCATTGTATGATTTCTTTAGTTGCTGTCCATTGTATGATTTCTTTAGTCACTGTCCATTGTATGATTTCTTTAGTCACTGTCCATGGTATGATTTCTTTAGTTGCTGTCCATTGTATGATTTCTTTAGTTGCTGTCCATTGTATGATTTCTTTAGTTGCTGTCCATTGCATGATTTCTTTAGTTGCTGTCCAAGGTATGATTTCTTTAGTCACTGTCCATGGTATGGTTTCTTTAGTTGCTGTCCATGGTATGGTTTCTTTAGTTGCTGTCCATTGTATGATTTCTTTAGTTGCTGTCCAAGGTATGATTTCTTTAGTCACTGTCCATGGTATGATTTCTTTAGTCACTGTCCATGGTATGGTTTCTTTAGTTGCTGTCCAAGGTATGATTTCTTTAGTTGCTGTCCATTGTACGATTTCTTTAGTTGCTGTCCATTGCATGATTTCTTTAGTTGCTGTCCAAGGTATGATTTCTTTAGTCACTGTCCATGGTATGGTTTCTTTAGTTGCTGTCCATGGTATGGTTTCTTTAGTTGCTGTCCATTGTATGATTTCTTTAGTTGCTGTACATTGTGTGATTTCTTTAGTCACTGTCCATGGTATGGTTTCTTTAGTCACTGTCCATTGTATGATTTCTTTAGTTGCTGTCCATTGTATGATTTCTTTAGTCACTGTCCATTGTGTGATTTCTTTAGTTGCTGTCCATTGTATGATTTCTTTATTCCACTGTCCATGGTATGGTTTCTTTAGTCACTGTACATTGTATGATTTCTTTAGTCACTGTACATTGTGTGATTTCTTTAGTTGCTGTCCATTGTATGATTTCTTTAGTCACTGTCCATTGTATGATTTCTTTAGTCACTGTCCATGGTATGGTTTCTTTAGTCACTGTCCATTGTATGATTTCTTTAGTTGCTGTCCATTGTATGATTTCTTTAGTCACTGTCCATTGTGTGATTTCTTTAGTTGCTGTCCATTGTATGATTTCTTTATTCACTGTCCATGGTATGGTTTCTTTAGTCACTGTCCATTGTGTGATGTCTTTAGTACATCTGCTATCCATAACTCTTACAAAATTATTAACAGCATTTTCAGCATTAAAAGCCGGTTTTGTAATCCCATTTTGTCAATGTAGTCTGTCATTGATGGATCGATAGTGGTGGCTGCTGCCTACATAGTGATCTTGAACTTGAGTGTGAATCTAATAAAAACAAAGTTATGGGGCTATGTAGGAGACAACAGCGTGGGTTGACAATGAACTTGAAAACTTATACCACAAATGGGCGGTTACGAGGCCTTAGACAATAAAAGGAACAAATGACGAGATAGTAGGCTTTATGGCTAATAACATACGTTGTTGTTACATAAACGTGTAAATAGCCGATACGACTATTTTAGAACAGTTATAGGCGGCAAAACTATATACAGAATCTAAACGTAGTCTCAGTGATTACTTACACGGTTAAATCTATAAAGGTGAAGATTAATATTATATATAAAGTTATTCTTTCATTCGTAGTCATCACATCAATGTGAATTGAAATATGGATATTAGTGTCGCTAATAAAACCATCTAATCATCAACACTTTACAGCACGATTCTTAGAAACACATGTCGCCAAGACACAGATACCAAACGATAGCCCGGTACAGATACCAAACGATAGCCCGGTCCTTACCAACACCTGACACCAAGATACAGATACCAAACAATAGCCCGGTACAGATACCCTGAACGATAGCCCGGTACAGATACAAAACGATAGCCCGGTACAGATACCCTGAACGATAGCCCGGTACAGATACAAAACGATAGCCCGGTACAGATACAAAACGATAGCCCGGTCCTTACCAACACATGACACCAAGACACAGATACCAAACGATAGCCCGGTACAGATACCAAACGATAGCACGGTACAGATACAAAAGGATAGCCCGGTACAGATATAAAACGACAGCCCGGTACAGATACCGAACGATAGCCCGGTACAGATACAAAACGATAGCCCGGTACAGATACAAAACGATAGCCCGGTACAGATACCCTGAACGATAGCCCGGTACAGATACAAAACGATAGCCCGGTACAGATACAAAACGATAGCCCGGTACAGATACAAAACGATAGCCCGGTACAGATACCAAACGATAGCCCGGTACAGATACCAAACGATAGCCCGGTACAGATACAAAACGATAGCCCGGTACAGATACAAAACGATAGCCCGGTACAGATACCAAACGATAGCCCGGTACAGATACAAAACGATAGCCCGGTACAGATACCAAACGATAGCCCGGTACAGATACCAAACGATAGCCCGGTACAGATACCAAACGATAGCCCGGTACAGATACAAAACGATAGCCCGGTACAGATACAAAACGATAGCCCGGTACAGATACAAAACGATAGCCCGGTACAGATACCAAACGATAGCCCGGTACAGATACAAAACGATAGCCCGGTACAGATATCAAACGATAGCCCTGTCCTTACCAATACATGTCAACATAGCCCGGTAGAGATACCAAACGATAGCCCGGTACAGTTACCAAACGATAGCCCGGTACAGATACCAAACGGTAGCCCGGAACAGATACCAAACGATAGCCCAGTGTAGATACCAAACGATAGCACGGTACAGATATCAAACGATAGCCCGGTCCTTACCGACACATGTCAACAGAGAAAAAGAACAATAAACGATAACCCGGTACAGATATCCAAACGATACACCAAGACACAGATACCAAACGATAGCCCGATCCTTACCAACACATGAATGACACCAAGAAACAGATACCAAACGATAGCCCGGTCCTTACCGACACACGGCACAGAGATACAGATACAATAAACAAAATAGGTTCCCCAACAACATCAAACGAACCCGACACAGGCCTACCAACAACATAGCCCGGTCCTCACCAACACATGAATGTCACACCAAATATCAAGTCCCACCAACAACACATCAAGGTCCTCACCAACAACATCAAGGTCCTCACCAACAACACATCAAGGTCCTCACCAACAACATAATCAAGGTCCTCACCAACAACAACATCAAGGTCCTCACCAACAACAACATCAAGGTCCCTCACAACAACAACATCAAGGTCCTCACCAACAACAACATCAAGGTCCTCACCAACAACATCATCAAGGTCCTCACCAACAACAACATCAAGGTCTCACCAACAACAACATCAAGGTCCTCACCAACAATCATCAAGATCCTCACCAACAACATCAAGGTCCTCACCAACAACAACATCAAGGTCCTCACCAACAACAACATCAAGGTCCTCACCAACAACAACATCAAGGTCCTCACCAACAACAACATCAAGGTCCTCACCAACAAATCAGTCAAACAACATCAAGGTCCTCACCAACAACAACATCAAGGTCCTCACCAACAACATCATCAAGGTCCTCACCAACAACATCATCAAGGTCCTCACCAACAACAAATCAAGGTCCTCACCACAACAACATCATCAAGGTCCTCACCAACAACAACATCAAGGTCCTCACCAACAACAACATCAAGGTCCTCACCAACAACAACATCAAGGTCCTCACCAACAACAACATCAAGGTCCTCACCAACAACAACATCAAGGTCCTCACCAACAACAACATCAAGGTCCTCACCAACAACAACATCAAGGTCCTCACCAACAACATCATCAAGGTCCTCACCAACAACAACATCAAGGTCCTCACCAACAACAACATCAAGGTCCTCACCAACAACATCATCAAGGTCATCACCAACAACAAATCAAGGTCATCACCAACAACAACATCAAGGTCCTCACCAACACCAACAACAAATCAAGGTCCTCACCAACAACAACATCAAGGTCCTCACCAACAACAACATCAAGGTCCTCACCAACAACAACATCAGGTCTCACCAACAACAACAATCATCAAGGTCCTCACCAACAACAACATCAAGGTCCTCACCAACAACAACATCAAGGTCCTCACCAACAACATCATCAAGGTCCTCACCAACACAACAATCAAGGTCCTCACCAACAACAACATCAAGGTCCTCACCAACAACACATCAAGGTCATCACCAACAACAAATCAAGGTCCTCAAAAACAACGTCAAGGTCCTCACCAACAACAAATCAAGGTCCTCACCAACAACAACATCAAGGTCCTCACCAACAACAACATCAAGGTCCTCACCAACAACAACATCAAGGTCCTCACCAACAACAACATCAAGGTCCTCACCAACAACAACATCAAGGTCCTCACCAACAACACATCAAGGTCCTCACCAACAACAACATCAAGGTCCTCACCAACAACAACATCAAGGTCCTCACCAACAACAACATCAAGGTCCTCACCAACAACACATCAAGGTCCTCACCAACAACAAACATCAAGGTCCTCACCAACAACAACATCAAGGTCCTCACCAACAACATCATCAAGGTCCTCACCAACAACAACATCAAGGTCCTCACCAACAACAACATCAAGGTCCTCACCAACAACAACATCAAGGTCCTCACCAACAACACATCAAGGTCCTCACCAACAACATCATCAAGGTCCTCACCAACAACAACATCAAGGTCCTCACCAACAACAACATCAAGGTCCTCACCAACAACAAATCAAGGTCCTCACCAACAACAACATCAAGGTCCTCACCAACAACAACATCAAGGTCCTCACCAACAACAACATCAAGGTCCTCACCAACAACAACATCAAGGTCCTCACCAACAACACATCAAGGTCCTCACCAACAACAACATCAAGGTCCTCACCAACAACATCATCAAGGTCCTCACCAACAACATCATCAAGGTCCTCACCAACAACAACATCAAGGTCCTCACCAACAACAACATCAAGGTCCTCACCAACAACAAATCAAGGTCCTCACCAACAACAACATCAAGGTCATCACCAACAACAACATCAAGGTCTCACAACAACATCAAGGTCCTCACCAACAACAAATCAAGGTCCTCACCAACAACAACATCAAGGTCCTCACCAACAACAAATCAAGGTCCTCACCAACAACAACATCAAGGTCCTCACCAACAACATCATCAAGGTCCTCACCAACAACACATCAAGGTCCTCACCAACAACAACATCAAGTCCTCACCAACAACACATCAAGGTCCTCCACAACAACATCAAGGTCCTCACCAACAACAACATCAAGGTCCTCACCAACAACAAATCAAGGTCCTCACCAACAACAACATCAAGGTCCTCACCAACAACAACATCAAGGTCCTCACCAACAACAAATCAAGGTCTCTCACCAACAACAAATCAAGGTCCTCACCAACAACAACATCAAGGTCCTCACCAACAACATCATCAAGGTCCTCACCAACAACAAATCAAGGTCCTCACCAACAACATCAAGGTCCTCACCAACAACAAATCAAGGTCCTCACCAACAACAACATCAAGGTCCTCACCAACAACATCATCAAGGTCCTCACCAACAACAACATCAAGGTCCTCACCAACAACAACATCAAGGTCCTCACCAACAACATCATCAAGGTCCTCACCAACAACAAATCAAGGTCCTCACCAACAACAACATCAAGGTCCTCACCAACAACAAATCAAGGTCCTCACCAACAACAACATCAAGGTCCTCACCAACAACAAATCAAGGTCCTCACCAACAACATCAAGGTCCTCACCAACAACAACATCAAGGTCCTCACCAACAACAACATCAAGGTCCTCACCAACAACAACATCAAGGTCCTCACCAACAACAACATCAAGGTCCTCACCAACACAAATCAACCAACAACAACATCAAGGTCCTCACCAACAACATCAAGGTCCTCACCAACAACAACATCAAGGTCCTCACCAACAACAACATCAAGGTCCTCACCAACAACAACATCAAGGTCCTCACCAACAACAAATCAAGGTCCTCACCAACAACAACATCAAGGTCCTCACCAACAACATCATCAAGGTCCTCACCAACAACAACATCAAGGTCCTCACCAACAACAACATCAAGGTCCTCACCAACAACAACATCAAGGTCCTCACCAACAACAACATCAAGGTCCTCACCAACAACAACATCAAGGTCCTCACCAACAACAACATCAAGGTCCTCACCAACAACAACATCAAGGTCCTCACCAACAACAACATCAAGGTCCTCACCAACAACAAATCAAGGTCCTCACCAACAACAACATCAAGGTCCTCACCAACAACAACATCAAGGTCCTCACCAACAACAACATCAAGGTCCTCACCAACAACAACATCAAGGTCCTCACCAACAACAACATCAAGGTCCTCACAACAACAACAAATCAAGGTCCTCACCAACAACAACATCAAGGTCCTCACCAACAACAACATCAAGGTCCTCACCAACAACAACATCAAGGTCCTCACCAACAACAACATCAAGGTCCTCACCAACAACAACATCAAGGTCCTCACCAACAACAACATCAAGGTCCTCACCAACAACAACATCAAGGTCCTCACCAACAACAACATCAAGGTCCTCACCAACAACAACATCAAGGTCCTCACCAACAACATCATCAAGGTCCTCACCAACAACAACATCAAGGTCCTCACCAACAACAACATCAAGGTCCTCACCAACAACAACATCAAGGTCCTCACCAACAACAACATCAAGGTCCTCACCAACAACAACATCAAGGTCCTCACCAACAACATCAAGGTCCTCACCAACAACAACATCAAGGTCCTCACCAACAACAACATCAAGGTCCTCACCAACAACAACATCAAGGTCCTCACCAACAACAACATCAAGGTCCTCACCAACAACAACATCAAGGTCCTCACCAACAACAACAACATCAAGGTCCTCACCAACAACAACATCAAGGTCCTCACCAACAACAACATCAAGGTCCTCACCAACAACAACATCAAGGTCCTCACCAACAACAACATCAAGGTCCTCACCAACAACAACATCAAGGTCCTCACCAACAACAACATCAAGGTCCTCACCAACAACATCATCAAGGTCCTCAACAACAACAAATCAAGGTCCTCACCAACAACAACATCAGGTCCTCACCAACATCATCATCAAGGTCCTCACCAACAACAACATCAAGGTCCTCACCAACAACAACATCAAGGTCCTCACCAACAACAACATCAAGGTCCTCACCAACAACAACATCAAGGTCCTCACCAACAACAACATCAAGGTCCTCACCAACAACAACATCAAGGTCCTCACCAACAACAACATCAAGGTCCTCACCAACAACAACATCAAGGTCCTCACCAACAACAACATCAAGGTCCTAACCAACAACAACATCAAGGTCCTCACCAACAACAACATCAAGGTCCTCACCAACAACAACATCAAGGTCCTCACCAACAACATCATCAAGGTCCTCACCAACAACAACATCAAGGTCCTCACCAACAACAACATCAAGGTCCTCACAACAACAATCAAGGTCCTCACAACAACAACATCAAGGTCCTCACCAACAACAACATCAAGGTCCTCACCAACAACAACATCAAGGTCCTCACCAACAACAACATCAAGGTCCTCACCAACAACAACATCAAGGTCCTCACCAACAACAACATCAAGGTCCTCACCAACAACAACATCAAGGTCCTCACCAACAACAACATCAAGGTCCTCACCAACAACAACATCAAGGTCCTCACCAACAACAAATCAAGGTCATCACCAACAACATCAAGGTCCTCACCAACAACAACATCAAGGTCCTCACCAACAACAACATCAAGGTCCTCACCAACAACAACATCAAGGTCCTCACCAACAACAACATCAAGGTCCTCACCAACAACAACATCAAGGTCCTCACCAACAACAACATCAAGGTCCTCACCAACAACATCATCAAGGTCCTCACCAACAACAACATCAAGGTCCTCACCAACAACAACATCAAGGTCCTCACCAACAACAACATCAAGGTCCTCACCAACAACAACATCAAGGTCCTCACCAACAACAACATCAAGGTCCTCACCAACAACAACATCAAGGTCCTCACCAACAACAACATCAAGGTCCTCACCAACAACATCATCAAGGTCCTCACCAACAACAACATCAAGGTCCTCACCAACAACAACATCAAGGTCCTCACCAACAACAACATCAAGGTCCTCACCAACAACAACATCAAGGTCCTCACCAACAACAACATCAAGGTCCTCACCAACAACAACATCAAGGTCCTCACCAACAACAACAACATCAAGGTCCTCACCAACAACAACACATCAAGGTCCTCACCAACAACAACATCAAGGTCCTCACCAACAACAACATCAAGGTCCTCACCAACAACATCATCAAGGTCCTCACCAACAACAACATCAAGGTCCTCAACAACAACAACATCAAGGTCCTCACCAACAACAACATCAAGGTCCTCACCAACAACAACATCAAGGTCCTCACCAACAACAACATCAAGGTCCTCACCAACAACAACATCAAGGTCCTCACCAACAACAACATCAAGGTCCTCACCAACAACAACATCAAGGTCCTCACCAACAACAACATCAAGGTCCTCACCAACAACATCATCAAGGTCCTCACCAACAACAACATCAAGGTCCTCACCAACAACAACATCAAGGTCCTCACCAACAACAACATCAAGGTCCTCACCAACAACAACATCAAGGTCCTCAACAACAACAACATCAAGGTCCTCACCAACAACAACATCAAGGTCCTCACCAACAACAACATCAAGGTCCTCACCAACAACAACATCAAGGTCCTCACCAACAACATCATCAAGGTCCTCACCAACAACAACATCAAGGTCCTCACCAACAACAACATCAAGGTCCTCACCAACAACAACATCAAGGTCCTCACCAACAACAATCATCAAGGTCCTCACCAACAACATCATCAAGGTCCTCACCAACAACAACATCAAGGTCCTCACCAACAACATCATCAAGGTCCTCACCAACAACAACATCAAGGTCATCACCAACAACAACATCAAGGTCCTCACCAACAACAACATCAAGGTCCTCACCAACAACAACATCAAGGTCCTCACCAACAACAACATCAAGGTCCTCACCAACAACAACATCAAGGTCCTCACCAACAACAACATCAAGGTCCTCACCAACAACAACATCAAGGTCCTCACCAACAACAACATCAAGGTCCTCACCAACAACAACATCAAGGTCCTCACCAACAACAACATCAAGGTTCTCACCAACAACAACATCAAGGTCCTCACCAACAACAACATCAAGGTCCTCACCAACAACAACATCAAGGTCCTCACCAACAACAACATCAAGGTCCTCACCAACAACAACATCAAGGTCCTCACCAACAACAACATCAAGGTCCTCACCAACAACAACATCAAGGTCCTCACCAACAACAACATCAAGGTCCTCAACAACAACAACATCAAGGTCCTCACCAACAACAACATCAAGGTCCTCACCAACAACAAATCAAGGTCATCACCAACAACAACATCAAGGTCCTCACCAACAACATCATCAAGGTCCTCACCAACAACATCATCAAGGTCCTCACCAACAACAACATCAAGGTCCTCACCCAACAACACATCAAGGTCCTCACCAACAACAACATCAAGGTCCTCACCAACAACAACATCAAGGTCCTCACCAACAACAACATCAAGGTCCTCACCAACAACAACATCAAGGTCCTCACCAACAACAACATCAAGGTCCTCACCAACAACAACATCAAGGTCCTCACCAACAACAACATCAAGGTCCTCACCAACAACAACATCAAGGTCCTCACCAACAACAACATCAAGGTCCTCAACAACAACAACATCAAGGTCCTCACCAACAACAACATCAAGGTCCTCACCAACAACAACATCAAGGTCCTCACCAACAACATCATCAAGGTCCTCACCAACAACAACATCAAGGTCCTCACCAACAACAAATCAAGGTCCTCACCAACAACAACATCAAGGTCCTCACCAACAACAACATCAAGGTCCTCACCAACAACAACATCAAGGTCCTCACCAACAACAACATCAAGGTCCTCACCAACAACAACATCAAGGTCCTCACCAACAACAACATCAAGGTCCTCACCAACAACAACATCAAGGTCCTCACCAACAACAACATCAAGGTCCTCACCAACAACAACAACATCAAGGTCCTCACCAACAACAACATCAAGGTCCTCACCAACAACAACATCAAGGTCCTCACCAACAACAACATCAAGGTCCTCACCAACAACAACATCAAGGTCCTCACCAACAACAACATCAAGGTCCTCACCAACAACAACATCAAGGTCCTCACCAACAACAACATCAAGGTCCTCACCAACAACAACATCAAGGTCCTCACCAACAACAACATCAAGGTCCTCAACAACAACAACATCAAGGTCCTCACCAACAACAACATCAAGGTCCTCACCAACAACAACATCAAGGTCCTCACCAACAACAACATCAAGGTCCTCACCAACAACAACATCAAGGTCCTCACCAACAACATCATCAAGGTCCTCACCAACAACAACATCAAGGTCCTCACCAACAACAACATCAAGGTCCTCACCAACAACAACATCAAGGTCCTCACCAACAACAACATCAAGGTCCTCACCAACAACAACATCAAGGTCCTCACCAACAACAACATCAAGGTCCTCACCAACAACAACATCAAGGTCCTCACCAACAACAACATCAAGGTCCTCAACAACAACATCATCAAGGTCCTCACCAACAACAACATCAAGGTCCTCACCAACAACAAATCACCAACAACATCATCAAGGTCCTCACCAACAACAACATCAAGGTCCTCACCAACAACAACATCAAGGTCCTCACCAACAACAACATCAAGGTCCTCACCAACAACAACATCAAGGTCCTCACCAACAACAACATCAAGGTCCTCACCAACAACAACATCAAGGTCCTCATCAACAACAACATCAAGGTCCTCACCAACAACAACATCAAGGTCCTCACCAACAACAACATCAAGGTCCTCACCAACAACAACATCAAGGTCCTCACCAACAACAACATCAAGGTCCTCACCAACAACAACATCAAGGTCCTCACCAACAACAACATCAAGGTCCTCACCAACAACAACATCAATGTCCTCACCAACAACAACAATTTACTAGAGTATATGTAACACTAACAATAATTCGCTGCAAACCACTAGCGACATTTTGCTTTTTTGTTATTTGTTTATATTTGTTTTTTTCCAGATGTCCTTACATTGTTTTTGTTCATGTTCACTTGATAAACTGTCGTATTATATCTCACACTTTACAAAATTCACTATAGTAAAAGAAAATCGTATTCGGTGCTCAATAAAATAGTTTAATGTCCTTCTCTACTGGTACCGAAACATGTGTGGGCAGCACCAGTGTCAAGTTCACGATCGATATGGTACTCCCACATCTATGACACCTGTCAAACACAAAAACTGACGACAATACCAGTAAAGGTCTGCTTATTTGTGATCTGTTACTGTTTCGTTTGATTTTTGTTTCATTTTGAAAATCTCCAGTAACATTGTCCAGTATTTGAATGAGTTATCATTACTTTGTATACAAAGGTCACAATGTTATACCTTTTGGAGTGGGCGCACCTTATATGTTACACAATCAGCGCGTGATAAGTACGTGTACCTCACCGATATTGGTGCGCGTAGGCTTTCAATGTCAAGTTCAAAAGAAATTGACACCCACTCTTCCAAACAAGTCACTTTATTGTCTTCCTCAGGGCGACTTTTCTTCAAAACTGTCATTTTCGCATCTCGTCGATAATTGGTATGTGGTCGTTATGTATTATGTGTAATTCTGAAAAACATCATGTAACGCATTGTTAATGCCGAAGCTTAGGAATTTCAAAAAAAAACAAAAAAACCAAACAAACAAAAAATTACAGAGTGATCGCTTTAAACAGAAAAAAACACTAACCTCTAGGACAGTGATTTATTGCATATTATAGTTTCTTGTACTTTATCGAATAGTTGTTTCATCTGTTTTATCGACGATTTGTTTCTGCTGTTTTATAGACCATTTGTTTCTGCTGTTTTATCGACCATTTGTTTTTGCTGTTTTATCGATCATTTGTTTTTTAACTTCTAGGATTGAATATTATAGTTTCTGGTACCTTATCGATAGTTGTTTTATCTGTTTTATCGACTAATTGTTTCTGCTGTTTTATCAACCATTCGTTTCTGCTGTTAGTTTTGCTGTTTTGTCGACCATTTGTTTTTCTGTTTTATCGACCATTTGTTTTTGCTATTTTTTAAATAATTTTATTTTTATTCAGGTTTTTCATCATTGTAATTTACAAATTAACTTAACTATCAACTTGTTTACTCTCACACTTACTGGTACAAGAAATTCAAAAATCCTTTGTCAGAAAATACATACATACTCACACTTGTATTACATGAACAAACATTACTGCCCACTCATTTGACTGGCTATAACTACTGAATAACAGGTATAGGAAGAATTTATATATATCCATTTCCAAATAAGTAAACACCTGATTCAGAGAGTATACTCTTATCCATCTGATTCATACAATTGGTATAACAATAACAAGCAGGACCAGTTTTTGCTATTTTATCGACTATTTGTTTCTGCTGTTTTATCGACCATTTGTTTTTGCTGTTTTATCGATCATTTGTTTTTTAACTTCTAGGACTGAATGTTATAGTTTCTGGTACCTTATCGCATAATAATTGTTTCATCTGTTTTATCAACCATTAGTTGATGCTGTTTTATCAACCATTAGTTGATGCTGTTTTATCAACCATTAGTTGATGCTGTTTTATCGACCATTTGTTTTTGCTGTTTTATCGACCATTTGTTTTTTAACTTCTAGGATTGAATGTTATAGTTTCTGGTACCTTATCGCATAATAATTGTTTCATCTGTTTTATCAACCATTAGTTGATGCTGTTTTATCAACCATTAGTTGATGCTGTTTTATCAACCATTAGTTGATGCTGTTTTATCGACCATTTGTTTTTGCTGTTTTATCGATCATTTGTTTTTTAACTTCTAGGATTGAATGTTATAGTTTCTGGTACCTTATCGCATAATAATTGTTTCATCTGTTTTATCAACCATTAGTTGATGCTGTTTTATCAACCATTAGTTGATGCTGTTTTATCAACCATTAGTTGATGCTGTTTTATCGACCATTCGTTTTTGCTGTTTTATCGACCATTTGTTTTTGCTGTTTTATCGACCATTTGTTTATGCTGTTTTATCGACCATTTGTTTATGCTGTTTTATCAACCATTAGTTTATGCTGTTTTATACATTTATTGGTTTCGCTTTCTTTTAAGCTCTCGCCTTTAAACGAGAGCCTTGTCCGAGGCTTACCGTAAAAAAAATCTGTAAAAAAAATTCATAGGCTGATAAAATTACAGCCACAAAAGCATTGTCAGTCACACCTGGATAACGATAATTGATTTAAGTTAAAGACATTACAAATCAACATTCTTTAAGATACCGCTATGTACGAGGAAGATGCATTGTGCTTTTTGCACGCAGCCGTCCATGTTTGCTTTGGGGCGCCGTAGTACTATTTTCTCCGCTTTTTGGAAATCCAAAATTCGAATTCTTGATATCCAAAATTCAATTTATTGATATCCAAATTACAATCAATTCTTGATACATGTATCGAATATTTGAAATTTGAATATCAAGAATTGATTTTTGGATATCAAGAATTCGAATTTTTGATATCAAGAATTCGAATTTTGGATGTCAAGAATTTGAATTTTGGATATTAAGAATTATTTTTGGATATCAAAAAATCATTTATTGATATCCAAAATTTGAAATATTGATATCAAGAAATGATTGTAGTTGTTGGGTATCAAAAAATCAAATTTTGGATATCAAGAAAGCGAATTCTTCTTTTACAAAATCATAACTTATCCCTTGTTTTACCAGTGTTGAAACGATAATTTTGGATATCAAGAATTCGATTTCATGATGTCCAAAATAAAAAACTACTTATAAATATCCAAAATTCGAATTCTTGATATCAAAAATGTATTTGACCTGAATTCAAGGTCGTAGGAGACCAACACACCTAATACCTTTAAACGACTTCCTGTCAATGCGGGAACGTCTAGAGACCTAAGATTGGGTTTGCGGCAAGCTGAACTAAAGGGGTACCAAATATGTTCATATGAATGACCGTGACCTTCATTCAAGGTCACATGGGCCAAATAACCATAAAATCAACTTCTTTTTAAGTTCCGAAAGACATTGAAACCTGATATTGAACCGGTACCATGCTGAGATAAAGTGCTAACAAGAATGAATGAACATAATTTCTTGTAGGTAAAAAGCCGGGCCGTCAAATTATCTAAATTCTAGTTCGTGGTTATTTTTCTTCTGGTAACTGTTGCTGAAATGGATTCATTTGAAACTTTTCGTTAGCCACCATATGATTTTTATTCCATTTTGACCATGGTTTAAACTTTCCAAACATTTATGATAAACAAATTTAGTCATAGGAAACTTTGTCATTTTCAGCATTGAGAGAAGATATTTAATTTCTGCAGATTGCAGGAATTTTCTCCGAATGGTTGAAATTGTATTTCCGCCAGACTGCAAAACATGTAAATCATAAAATGACATTGAATTTTCTGATTATGAGACCCATGGCTACTATTTTGAGAAATTCAGCATTCTAGTGTTTTCTTTTCTTTTCGGTGGTCTTAACGAAACTCGACTTGTCCTTTGTTAGGAATAAAACACGGAATCAAATATGTAGGACATTAGGAATGTCACGGTTAATGTGTTTATATTTCGAAAACCATTATCAGTACGCTATGGACTACAAGAAGAACACACGTTTCAGATGTATGTTGTCAATGGTGTATTCACTCTGTTTTCTACAACAGTCAATAATAATTTTGTTTGTAACCAACATTTTCATTGGATTAAAAATTTACTTTATCAGTCGATAAAGGAAACCATAGCGCAGCCGTTTGTAACTTCGCTTCTGATTGGCTGAGATAACGGCGAAATAATTTCATAGAAAAAAAGAGTCCCACAATAATTTTAGAATTTTGAAGAAATTAGCTGTAGTTATTTGAATTATAAGGATTAATTTAAATGGAGGTTTTATGTTATGGAGAACACAAGCATCTGAGTGAACTCTCATCACAAACCGCTTTGCGGCGTATTTAGAGTACACTTAGAGTTTTGTGTTATATCTCCATAAAAACATAAAATTTCTATTCAAGTTAATCCTTAATCACGGTACGGAGAATTGTGAATAAGGCCAAAAGAAAATATGTCGAAAATTATCTTAACGTTTATTGGACTTAGACGTACGATACCAGATTGATTGTGTGAAGGTTTCTTAAGAATATTTGTCCTCCGATGAAATCTGCACATTACTTAAACAGATACGTAGACTATAGAATATGAGACCGCTCCCAGGTATCTTTCTTAAGGTCTATATATAGTACATATCCGCTGTTTGATTATGAATTGACGAGCTCTGACGTATGTATGCGATCTCTTTCAGTTGATGATGCAGATGATTTCAATCGATACGGGAGATAAAAAATATCTATCGATCTTTATAGACGCACGACACCTATAAATAGCACACGATCACCCACAGGCGCGCTAAATCAGGCTACAAAAATGCCGAGATTCGCTCAGTGACCCATGCTTATTGATCATTGTCGTAATTAATACGTAATTTGCTGCGTCTCCATGGGATGCGGAAAGCGGACGGAACCAGAGCTATTTATAGGGCACCGGAAGTGGAAGATGCCAGAACTGTTAGCGTAAATCAGACAGATAGAGCATGCCCATGTCACAAGGAAATATAACTGCATCTTTGTCAAATGAAAAAAAGATACATATATATGTCACCACGTAATGATTTCATGAAAAAAGAGTTAAAAATGATTACGGAATTTTCAAGAAATTATCTGTAGTAAATTGAATTATAAGAGCGAATTTGATTAAGTTTTCATTTTGAGATATAACACAAAACTCTTCAGTGCACTCACAACATAAACGGTTTATTTAGTGTACACTCAGAGTTTTGAATTATATCTAAATAACATAAAAAAACTATTCAAGTTAATCCTTAAATTTCGGAACAGGGTCTGATGTTCTTACTGTATTTATACGTAGAGAATGAAAATGAAATCTAATAAAAAAAACAAATTTAGAAGACAATCTCTCTAAGCAAAAATCATATAAGTAGAACGTCTTATAAAACTATTGCTACAAGGTGATCAAGTGTGGCTGGAAGCCATTCATAGATTTCCATGAATGAACATTTAGATAAGCTCCTCGGATTGATCGATATTGTTTGTTGAATGGCGGAACATCATCGCACGCTACCGACGGCTAACAGCCAGCGTTGTCACTAGAAAGTTATGATTGGATATATGGTGGTGGTAAGGCGACGTGGATAAGCTGTCTTATTGATTCAGACACGAATAAAAAAATATCTTATCTACCATGGTGTACGGAGAGATGTGTACGTAAATCTCTTATCTACCATGGTGTACGGAGAGATGTGTACGTAAATCTCTTATCTACCATGGTGTAGAGAGATGCGTACGTAAATATCTTATCTACCATGGTGTACGGAGAGATGTGTACGTAAATATCTTATCTACCATGGTGTACGGAGAGATGTGTACGTAAATATCTTATCTACCATGGTGTACGGAGAGATGTGTACGTAAAATATCTTATCTACCATGGTGTAGAGAGATGCGTACGTAAATATCTTATCTACCATGGTGTACGGAGAGATGTGTAGGTAAAATATCTTATCTACCATGGTGTACGGAGAGATGCGTACGTAAATATCTTATCTACCATGGTGTACGGAGAGATGTGTAGGTAAAATATCTTATCTACCATGGTGTACGGAGAGATGTGTACTTATCTACCATGGTGTACGGAGAGATGTGTACGTAAAATATCTTATCTACCATGGTGCACGGAGAGATGTGTACGAAAATATCTACCATGGTGTACGGAGAGATGTGTACGTAAAATATCTTATCTACCATGGTGTAGAGAGATGTGTACGTAAATCTCTTATCTACCATGGTGTAGAGAGATTTGTATGTAAATCTCTTATCTACCATGGTGTAGAGAGATTTGTATGTAAATCTCTTGTCTACCATGGTGTACGGTAAGATGTGTACGTAAAATTTCTTATCTACCATGGTGTAGAGAGATAGGTATTAAAATCTCTAATCTACCATTGTGTAGAGAGATGTGTATGTATGTTTTTTTCTCTTCTGCTTTAAACCTGTTGCAATACCTATTATTTTTTCTGTCGTTATATCGTCTATGCATAAAGGCCTATATAAAACGACGTTAGAATGGTAGAATAAATCGTGCTATTACAACTAACTTGCCCCTTTTCATTTATTCTTAAATATATGTAAAGCCAGCACGAGGACGATAGACTTGTACTTTATTTCAACACCCTGATATCATTCTATAAAGAAGTGCATGGTAGCAAACCATATTACCCGCATGTCCCATGATAAGGAAAAAAGCCATTATAAGTCATCAGACTGCTTGCTATATTTTAGCATATCACTATGGTATGGTCAGTCATTTGAACGAGCTTGGTGTCCTAACGTCAGCCAAATACAGACCGAGCACCAAGTGCGTTTGACTTTTTGTTGAATAGCTGTTTGGAGATCCAGCCATCGGTCATATATATGACTCCTGTCTCTAACTTAAATATTACTTTCGAAGGGACGATGTTTCGATTAATATTGAATGAAGGTTGAAATATTTATTTGACCAAACTAGACATCGTTTTTACCCAGCATGCCACAGGCCAAAAGTCAGATCTAATGACTTATTACTACGGTGCATCCTTTTTCCTTCCGTTTGAGCCAATTTGATCGCTTAGATCTAGCTTGAAGGTAAATGTAAGTGAACTGAGACATGAGATTTTCAAACAAGTTATATAAAAATTATGAGATGAACAGGGTAAACCACGAGTTAAAGGTAGCCTCCAACCCGGATATACCATTTGAGGCCGATTGAACAGTGGTCGATAGGTGGTCATCTTGGATTGTGTAACCTACCATTGTCAGAAGATAATAGTCCAATATATCCGCTATTAATTGAAAAGCGCACTCTCTGTGTCCTAGGTTTGGTACTAGCCAACGTTTAATTTTGAAAAGAAAGATGAAAAGTACGAGAAAAACACCGGAAAATCAGTTTCGTTACATTGACTAACATAGCACACTAACTGAGAAGTTGACTAACATAGCTCACTCACTCAGTGGTTGACTAACATAGCTCACTCACTCAGTGGTTCACTAACATAGCTCACTCACTCAGTGGTTCACTAACATAGCTCACTCACTCAGTGGTTGACTAACAAAGCTCACTCACTCAGTGGTTGACTAACATAGCTCACTCACTCAGTGTTTCACTAACATAGCTCACTCACTCAGTGGTTGACTAACAAAGCTCACTCACTCAGTGGTTGACTAACATAGCTCACTCACTCAGTGGTTCACTAACATAGTTCATTCACTCAGTGGTTGATTAACATAGCTCATTCACTCAGTAGTTGACTAACATAGCTCACGCACACAGTAGTTGACTAACAAAGCTCACTCCCTCAGTAGTTGGCTAGAATAACTCATTCACTTAGTGATTGAATTACATAGCTCACTCACTCAGTGGTTGACTAACAAGGCTCACTCACACGGTAGTTGACTAACATAGTTCACTCACTCAGTAGTTGACTAACATAGCTCACTCACTCAGTAGTTGACTAACATAGCTCACTCACTTAGTAGTTGACTAACATAGCTCACTCACTCAGTAGTTGACTAACATAGTTCACTCACTCAGTAGTTGACTAACATAGTTCACTCACTCAGTAGTTGACTAACATAGCTCACTCACTCAGTAGTTGACTAACATAGCTCAATAACCCAGTAGTTGACTAACATAGCTCATTCACTTAGTAGTTGACTAACATAGCTCACTCACTCAGTAGTTGACTAACATAGCTCAATAACCCAGCAGTTGACTAACATAGCTCATTCACTTAGTAGTTGACTAACATAGCTCACTCACTCAGTAGTTGACTAACATAGCTCAATAACCCAGTAGTTGACTAACATAGCTCATTCACTTAGTAGTTGACTAACATAGCTCACTCACTCAGTGGTTGGCTAGAATAGCTCATTCACTTAGTAGTTGACTACCATAGCTCACTCACTCAGTAGTTGACTAACATAGCTCAATAACCCAGTAGTTGACTAACATAGCTCACTCACTCAGTGGTTGACTAACATAGCTTACTCATTCGGTGGTTGACTAACATAGCTCAATAACCCAGTAGTAGACTAACATAGCTCATTCACTTAGTAGTTGACTAACATAGCTCACTCACTCAGTAGTTGACTAACATAGCTCAATAACCCAGCAGTTGACTAACATAGCTCATTCACTTAGTAGTTGACTAACATAGCTCACTCACTCAGTAGTTGACTAACATAGCTCAATAACCCAGTAGTTGACTAACATAGCTCATTCACTTAGTAGTTGACTAACATAGCTCACACACTCAGTGGTTGGCTAGAATAGCTCATTCACTTAGTAGTTGACTAACATAGCTCACTCACTCAGTAGTTGACTAACATAGCTCAATAACCCAGTAGTTGACTAACATAGCTCACTCACTCAGTGGTTGACTAACATAGCTTACTCATTCGGTGGTTGACTAACAAAGCTCACTCACACAGTAGTTTACTAACATAGCTCAATAACCCAGTAGTTGACTAACATAGCTCACTCACTCAGTGGTTGACTAACATAGCTTACTCATTCGGTGGTTGACTAACAAAGCTCACTCACACAGTAGTTTACTAACATAGCTCAATAATCCAGTAGTTGACTAACATAGCTCAATAACTCAGTAATTGACTTACATAGCTCACTCACTCAGTGGTTGACTAACAAGGCTCATTCACACGGTAGTTGACTAACATAGCTCACTCACTCAGTAGTTTACTAACATAGCTCAATAATCCAGTAGTTGACTAACATAGCTCAATAACTCAGTAGTTGACTAACAAAGCTCACTCACTCAGCTCACTCAGTAGTTGACTAACATAGCTCATTCACTCAGTGGTTGACTTACATAGCTCATTCATACAGTAGTTGACTTACATAGCTCATTCACTCCGTAGTTCACTAACATAGCTCATTCACTCAGTGGTTGACTAACATAGCTCACTCACTCAGTTGTTGACTAACATAGCTCACTCACTCATTAGTCGACTAACATAGCTCACTCACTCATTAGTCGACTAACATAGCTCACTCACACAGTAGTTGACTAACATAGCTAACTCACTCAGTAGTTGACTAACATAGCTCATTAACTCAGTAGTTGACTAACATAGCTCACTCACTCAGATGTTGACTAACATAGCTCATTCACTCAGTGATTGACTAACATAGCTCACTCACTCAGTGGTTGACTAACAAGGCTCACTCACACAGTAGTTGACTAACAAAGCTCACTCACTCACTAGTTGATTAACATAGCTCACTCACTCAGTAGTTGATTAACATAGCTCACGAACTCTGTAGTTGACAAACATAGCTCACGAACTCAGTGATTGACTAACATATATGTAGCTCAATCACTCAGTGGTTGACTAACATAGCTAACTCTTTCAGTAGTTGACTAACATAGCTCATTCACTCAGTAATTGACTAACATAGCTTACTCACTCTATTGACTAACAAGGCTCATGAACTCAGTAGTTGACAAACATAGCTCAATAACTCAGTAATTGACTTACATAACTCACTCACTCAGTGGTTGACTAACAAGGCTCATTCACACGGTAGTTGACTAACATAGCTCACTCACTCAGTAGTTTACTAACATAGCTCAATAATCCAGTAGTTGACTAACATAGCTCAATAACTCAGTACTTGACTAACAAAGCTCACTCACTCAGTAGTTGACTAACAAAGCTCACTCACTCATTGGTTGATTAACATAGCTCATTAACTCAGTAGTTGACTAACATAGCTCATTCACTCAGTAGTTGACTAACAAAGCTCACTCACTCAGTATTTGACTAACATAGCTCACTCACTCAGTAGTTGACTAACATAGCTCATTCACTCAGTAGTTAACTAACATACATGTAGCTCATTCAATCAGTATTTGACTAACAAAGCTCACTCACTCATTGGTTGATTTACATAGCTCATTCACTCCGTAGTTGACTAACATAGCTCATTCACTCCGTAGTTGACTAACATACCTGTAGCTCAATCCCTCAGTGGTTAATTAACATAGCTCACTCACTCAGTAGTTGACTAACATAGCTCACTCACTCAGTAGTTAACTAACATACATGTAGCTCATTCAATCAGTATTTGACTAACAAAGCTCACTCACTCATTGGTTGATTAACATAGCTCATTCACTCCGTAGTTGACTAACATTGCTCATTCACTCCGTAGTTGACTAACATACCTGTAGCTCAATCCCTCAGTGGTTAATTAACATAGCTCACTCACTCAGTAGTTGACTAACAAAGCTCACTCACTCAGTAGTTGACTAACAAAGCTCACTCACTCATTGGTTAATTAACATAGCTCACTCACTCAGTAGTTGACTAACATAGCTCATTCACTCAGTAGTTAACTAACATACATGTAGCTCATTCAATCAGTATTTGACTAACAAAGCTCACTCACTCATTGGTTGATTTACATAGCTCATTCACTCCGTAGTTGACTAACATAGCTCATTCACTCCGTAGTTGACTAACATACCTGTAGCTCAATCCCTCAGTGGTTAATTAACATAGCTCACTCACTCAGTAGTTGACTAACATAGCTCACTCACTCAGTAGTTAACTAACATACATGTAGCTCATTCAATCAGTATTTGACTAACAAAGCTCACTCACTCATTGGTTGATTAACATAGCTCATTCACTCCGTAGTTGACTAACATTGCTCATTCACTCCGTAGTTGACTAACATACCTGTAGCTCAATCCCTCAGTGGTTAATTAACATAGCTCACTCACTCAGTAGTTGACTAACAAAGCTCACTCACTCAGTAGTTGACTAACAAAGCTCACTCACTCATTGGTTAATTAACATAGCTCACTCACTCAGTAGTTGACTAACATAGCTCATTCACTCAGTAGTTAACTAACATACATGTAGCTCATTCAATCAGTATTTGACTAACAAAGCTCATTCACTCAGTGGTTGACTAACATAGCTCAATCACTCAGTCGTTGGCGCCAAATGTACTCTTAATGCCTCCGTCTTTTCGCCGTTTTGATTCCCCGATCGTTATTGTCGTGTATCTCAGCTATCTCGATATCTGCAAACAATATCACAAAAACCGCTAATCAATCGCAAACAAATTTATATGTGTACTTGATAGCTACGTGTGACGTAGATAAGATTCATATTTATGACGCAAACGGTTCATAATTAAGCCAGATCATTCCAATCCGAGACGCTGGATCAGCGAGACATCCCACCTAGTGCTGATGATTACTGCTGAGTGTAGCAGGCATGATCTCGATCGTATCCGCGTTTTAATTAATAGTTTCGTCAAATCTGTCTTTCATAACAGTACAGCAAATGTTTTCCATTTAGGCGTTGATGTCATCATCGGGTATGCAAATAATGACTGCAAATTGTGTCTAAAACGTTGATGATTTTTATTACCCAATTAAATTATGCACGGTTGCCATACAATCATTCGTTATTCAACCATGACAATCCACGGTTGTCATACGATCATTCGCTTTTCAACCATGGCAACTCAAGGTTGTCATACGATTATTCGCCATTCAACCATTACAATCCACGGTTGTCATACGATTATTCGCTTTTCAACCATGGCAAATCAAGGTTATCGTACCATCATTCGCCATTCAACCGCAATACAACGTTGTCATACGATCATTCGCTTTTTAAACATGACACCTCAGGGTTATACGATCATTCGCCATTCAACCATGACAATCCACGGTTGTCATACGATCACTCGCTATTCAACCATGAAAATTCAAGGTTGTCGTACCATCATTCGCCATTCAACCGCAACACAACGTTGTCATACGATCATTCGCTTTTTAAGCATGACAACTCAAAGTTGTTATACGATCAGTCGCCATTCAACCATGACATCTCAACGTTGTCACACGATCATTCGCCATTCAACCACTACAATCCACGGTTGTCATACGATCATTCTCTATTCAACCATGACTACTCTAGGTTGTCATACGATCATTCGCTATTCAACCATGACTACTCGAGGTTGTCATACGATCATTCGCCATTCAACAATGACAACTCAACGTTGTCATACGATCATTCGCTATTCAACCACTACAATCCACGGTTGTCATACGATCACTCGCTATTCAACCATGAAAACTCAAGGTTGTTGTACCATCATTCGCCATTCAACCGCAACACAACGTTGTCATACGATCATTCGCTTTTTAAGCATGACAACTCAAAGTTGTTATACGATCAGTCGCCATTCAACCATGACATCTCAACGTTGTCACACGATCATTCGCCATTCAACCACTACAATCCACGGTTGTCATACGATCATTCTCTATTCAACCATTACAACTCAAGGTTGTCATACGTTCATTCGCTATTCAACCATGACTACTCGAGGTTGTCATACGATTATTCGCCATTCAACAATGACAACTCAACGTTGTCATACGATCATTCGCTATTCAACCACTACAATCCACGGAAGTGATAATGCGGGGATACAATACTGACGTGTAGGTGCTTCAGCATTTGATATAGATGAAAAAGCATCCGGAGTATGTATGACTGCCTTCTTATAATCCTTACAATAGATTAAACTAAAACACGATTTTTGTAATTATTCATTACCATACATTGATATGATTAACATTTACATGGCACAGTTTTCGCACATTTTATTGAAATCACGATGAGATTTTCCTGCCCGTATTACAGTACTGTACACACGAAGCCTACACATGGTACACTTACACTATCTCTTCTGTTATTTACAACTAATTCACGTAATAGAAATATCCGCGGGTTATCTGTTGTCGATATTGATTGCATTCTCATGTGACACATCGATGATGCCAGCTTCACATACGAAGATTTGTGGCGATTCCAGACAGTCAAACACCGCTGCCTGCTTGGAGGTGAATGGCGCTTGTGACAGACCGGCGTACAATACCGCCCACGCACGCTCTGGTCCGGACAAATCCGATCGTAGCCGAGCAGGAGTGGGCGGGAGAATACGGCAATCCTAAGAACCTGTTAAAGTAAAGCAGGAAGGACCCAAGTTTGATGCAATTACCATGGAAACCCTATTCAAAATCCTGAAACCCTCTGGTTCCAATATATTGGAACTCCCCTCCAATTCTACGTCATAATGTTAATCTAGCAAGCGCGATGTCACTAAGTCTTCTCAATAAAGCTGTTTATGAATGAACACTGAGGCTTACAGAAGATTGATAGTACCATAACGTGAAAAGTGTACCGTGACAGTTGTAAAGTCAGCCAAAGTGTGTCGAGTTCGGAATTCACTTGTTGTTCAGAATTTTTTAGCACCGAAGGATGCTATTTTTAAAACAAAATATATGTCAAAGTACGGTAGTGATTGTATTCTGTGATTTTGATTGATTTTAACCATATCATATTTAAAGCATCTCAAAAAATAATTCACGTGTACCCGAATTTATCTGTGGAGTCATCGTCCAATCAGGATTGGTCTTACTCGGTACCAGTAGTTTCCGACATTTTAAGTGGTTAGCAGATGACACGGAATTGTATCGAACAGCCAGGGAAATCCACTCGTGTTCCATGTCAAAGTCAATCGAATTTGATATCAAATATACGCTGCAAACAAGCGGTCAACCGGTCAGTGGCGAAAACACTCAAGGTAAGTAGTTCTTAAATAAAACTACAATGTATGTGATGCTGTCAAACTGTTACACTTGTGCATGCATATGTGTATAGCAGGTGACCGCTTATAATTAATTTACAAGCCACGTGTAACATAAAAATATGTCAAAACCATGCAGGTCTGTTTTTATATTAATATACAAGTCAGCAGAGATCCAAGTCCGTTTCTTTGAATATTGTTTTCTTTATATTTTGTTTTTCTATTTGTTTTGCTTATTGTGTGTTTTAGTAACACGGACATATTACTTAGGTTCCAAGTTTAATTTTCATATTTTCATTTTATTGTGGTTTTTACTTGTATTTACGTGTATGAGTTAGGCTACTGAAGAATAAACTTACAATACACCACCCAGATAGCTTGTCACACCTGTATTACGGCAAAATATAGTACCATCTATTTATAGATCCCCATTTTTATAATTTGCCATGACCTAACTCATGTTTTGTAATATAGTTTTGTTATTTTAAAATAAAAAATCATGGAAACAATATTTATATGCTAAAAGCCATAATTCTTATCAATGTGGCAAAAGTGCAAAAATTCCAGAATTTTTAATTCCTTTTTTTACATTTAATTTATAACATTCAGTCATGAGACTGCACGTGCGTGAAATTTGATTATTTTTACCTACGAGTAATGAAAATGTGACGAGGCAATGGTGATAGGGAGACAGACAACTGGGGTACATAACTACGTTACCTACGAGTAATGAACATGTTACAAGGATAGGGAAACAGACAACTGGGGTACATAACTACGTTATCTACGAGTAATGGACATGTTACAAGGATAGAGAGACAGACAACTGGGGTACATAACTACGTTATCTACGAGTAATGAACATGTTACAAGGATAGAGAGACAGACAACTGGGGTACATAACTACGTTATCTACGAGTAATGAACATGTTACAAGGATAGGGAGACAGACAACTGGGGTACATAACTACGTTATCTACGAGTAATGAACATGTTACAAGGATAGAGAGACAGACAACTGGGGTACATAACTACGTTATCTACGAGTAATGAACACGTTATAAGGATAGGGAGACAGACAACTGGGGTACATAACTACGTTATCTACGAGTAATGAACATGTTACAAGGATAGAGAGACAGACAACTGGGGTACATAACTACGTTATCTACGAGTCATGAACACGTTATAAGGATAGGGAGACAGACAACTGGGGTACATAACTACGTTACCTACGAGTAATGAACATGTTACAAGGATAGGGAGACAGACAACTGGGGTACATATCTACGTTACCTACGAGTAATGAACATGGTACAAGGATAGGGAGACAGACAACTGGGGTACATATCTACGTTACCTACGAGTAATGAACATGGTACAAGGATAGGGAGACAGACAACTGGGATACATAACTACGTTACCTACGAGTAATAAAAATGTTACAAGGATAGGGAGACAGACAACTGGGGTACATATCTACGTTATCTACGAGTAATGAACATGTTACAAGGATAGGAAGACTGACAACTGGGGTACATAACTACGTTATCTACGGGTAATGGACATGTTACAAGGATAGGGAGACAGACAACTGGGGTACATAACTACGTACGTTATCTACGAGTAATGAACATGTTACAAGGATAGGAAGACTGACAACTGGGGTACATAACTACGTTATCTACGGGTAATGGACATGTTACAAGGATAGGGAGACAGACAACTGGGGTACATAACTACGTTATCTACGAGTAATGAACATGTTACAAGGATAGGAAGACTGACAACTGGGGTACATAACTACGTACGTTATCTACGAGTAATGAACATGTTAAAAGGATAGGGAGACAGACAACTGGGGTACATAACCACGTTATCTACGAGTAATGAACATGTTACAAGGATAGAGAGACAGACAACTGGGGTACATAACTACGTTATCTACGAGTAACGAACATGTTATAAGGATAGGGAGACAGAAAACTGGGGTACATAACTACGTTATCTACGGGTAATGAACATGTTATCTACGAGTAATGAACATGTTACAAGGATAGAGAGACAGACAACTGGGGTACATAACTACGTTATCTACGAGTAACGAACATGTTATAAGGATAGGGAGACAGAAAACTGGGGTACATAACTACGTTATCTACGGGTAATGAACATGTTACAAGGATAGGGAGAAAGACAACTAGGGTACATAACTTCGTTATTAACTGTATACCAATGGTACTAACGTTATACAAATGGTACCAACTGTATACCCAACTGTACCAACTGTGTATAAGTGGTACCAACTGTATACCAATGGTACCAACTGTGTACCAATGGTACCAAATGTGTACCAATGGTACCAACTGTATACCAATGGTACTAATTGTGTACCAATGGTACCAACTGTATACCAATCGTACCAACTGTGTACCAATGGTACTAACTGCATACCCAATAGTACCAACTGTGTACTAATGGTACCTACTGTATACCCAATGGTACCAACTGTGTACCAATGGTATCAAGTATATACCCAATGATACCAACTGTATACCAATGGTATCAACTGTGTACTAATGGTACCTACTGTATACCCAATGGTACCAACTGTATACCAATGGTATCAACTGTATACCAATGGTACCAACTGTATACCAATGGTACTAATTGTGTACCAATGGTACCAACTGTATACCAATGGTACCAACTTTGTACTAATAGTACCTACTGTATACCCAATGGTACCAACTGTGTACCAATGGTATCAACTATATACCCAATGGTACCAACTGTATACCAATGGTATCAACTGTGTACTAATGGTACCTACTGTATACCCAATGGTACCAACTGTATACCAATGGTATCAACTGTATACCAATGTTATCAACTGTATACCAATGGTATCAACTGTATACCAATGGTACCAACTGTGTACCAATGGTACCTACTGTATACCCAATGGTACCAACTGTATACCAATGGTACCAACTGTATACCAATGGTACCAACTGTATACCAATGGTATCAACTGTATACCAATGGTACCAACTGTACACCAATGGTACCAACTGTATACCAATGGTACAAACTGTACACCAATGGTACCAACTGTATACCAATGGTACCAACTGTATACCAATGGTACCAACTGTACACCAATGGTACCAACTGTATACCAATGGTACCAACTGTATACCAATGGTACCAACTGTATACCAATGGTACCAACTGTATACCAATGGTATCAACTGTATACCAATGGTATCAACTGTATACCAATGGTACCAACTGTATACCAATGGTACCTACTGTATACCAATGGTACCAACTGTTTACCAATGGTACCAACTGTACACCAATGGTACCAAATGTATACCAATTGTACCAACTGTGTACCAATGGTACCAACTGTATACCAATGGTACCAACTGTGTACCCAATGGTACCGACTGTATACCAATGGTATCAACTGTATACCTATGGTATCAACTGTATACCTATGGTACCAACTTTATACCAATGGTATCAACTGTATACCAATGGTATCAACTGTATACCAATGGTATCAACTGTATACCAATGGTACCAACTGTATACCAATGGTATCAACTGTATACCAATGGTACCAACTGTATACCAATGGTACCAACGGTATACCAATGGTACTAACTGTGTACCAACGGTACCAACTGTACACCAATGGTACCAACTGAGTACCAATGATAGCAACTGTGTACCAATGGTATCAACTGTATACCAATGGTACAAACTGTACACCAATGGTACCAACGGTATACCAATGGTATCAACTGTATACCAATGGTATCAACTGTATACCAATGGTACCAACTGTATACCAATGGTACCAACGGTATACCAATGGTACTAACTGTGTACCAACGGTACCAACTGTACACCAATGGTACCAACTGAGTACCAATGATAGCAACTATGTACCAATGGTATCAACTGTATACCAATGGTACAAACTGTACACCAATGGTACCAACTGCATATCAATGGTCCAACTGTATACCAATAGTATCAACTGCATACCAATGGTACCAACTGTATACCAATGGTATCAACTGTATACCAATGGTATCAACTGTATACCAATGGTACCAACTGTATACCAATGGTATCAACTGTATACCAATGGTACCAACTGTATACCAATGGTACCAACGGTATACCAATGGTACTAACTGTGTACCAACGGTACCAACTGTACACCAATGGTACCAACTGAGTACCAATGATAGCAACTGTGTACCAATGGTACAAACTGTATACCATTTTACTAACTGTATACCAATAGTACAAACTGTACACCAATGGTACCAACTGTGTACCAATGGTACCAACTGTATACCAATAGTCAAACTGTACACCAATGGTACAAACTGTACACCAATGATACTAACTATACACCAATGATACTAACTGTATACCAATGGTACTAACTGTATTTATACCAATGGTACCAACTGTTTACCAATGGTACTAACTGTACACCAATAGTCAAACTGTACACCAATTATCCTAACTGTATACCAATGGTACTAACTGTATTTATACCAATGGTACCAACTGTTTACCAATGGTACCAACTGTGTACCAATGGTACCAACTGTACACCAATGGTACTAACTGTATACCAATGGTACCAACTGTATACCAATGGCACCAACTGTGTACCAGTGGTACCAACTGTATACAGTTGGTGCCGTTTGTGTACCAATGGTACTAACAGTGTACCAATGGTAACAACTGTACACCAATTGCACCAACTCTGTACCAATGGTACCAATTATACACCAATGGTACCAACTGTGTACCAATGGTATCAACTGTGTACCAATGGTACCAACTGTACACCAATGGTACCAGCTGTGTACCAATGGTACCAACTGTTACTAACTGTATACCAATGGTACCAACTGTGTACCAATGGTACAACTGTATACCAATGGTACTAACTGTATACCAATGGTACAATTGTATACCAATGGTTCTTACAGTGTACCAATGGTACCAGCTGTATACCAGTGGTACCAACTGTGTACCAATGGTACCAACTGTGTACCAATGGTACCAACGGTGTACTAATGGCACCAACCGTATACCTACCAACCGTGTACCAATGGTACAATTGTATACAAATGGCACCAACTGTGTACCAATGGTACATAACGTACAGCAACGGTACCAACTGTGTACCAATGATACCAACTGTGTACTAATGGCACCAACTGTATACCTACCAACTGTGTACCAATGGTACAATTATACACCAATGGCATCAACTGTGTACCAATGGTACATAACGTACAGCAACGGTACACAGGGTTAACAGCCAATCAATACTGAAATGATACCAAATATGCACCAATAGTACTAAATGTACTGATTCTTATGAAATATTAAATTACATTCCTTGTTTGCAATACATATGTTTAATTGCATTCCGTTTTCGTAATACAAGTGTTTAATTACCTTCCTTATTCGTTATATAAGTGTTTAATTACCTTCCTTATTCGTTATATAGGTGTTTAATTGCATTCCCTTTTCGTTATACAAGTGTTTAATTACCTTCCCTATTCGTTATTTTAATTACATTCCCTATTCGTTATATAAGTGTTTAATTACCTTCCCTATTCGTTATATAAGTGTTTAATTACATTCAATATTTGTTATATAAGTGTTTAATTACCTTCCCTATTCGTTATATAAGTGTTTAATTACATTCAATATTTGTTATATAAGTGTTTAATTACATTCCCCATTCGTTATATAAGTGTTTAATTACATTCCCTTGTCGTTATACAAGTGTTTAATTACATTCCCTATTCGTTATATAAGTGTTTAATTACATTCCCTATTCATTATATAGGTGTTTAATTGCATTCCATTTTCGTTATACAAGTGTTTAATTACCTTCCATATTCGTTATATAAGTGTTTAATTACATTCCCTATTCGTTATACAAGTGTTTAATTACATTCCCTATTCGTTATGTAAGTGTTTAATTACCTTCCCTATTCGTTGTATAAGTGTTTAATTACATTTCCTATTCGTTATATAAGTGTTTAATTACATTCCCTATTCGTTATATAAGTGTTTAATTACTTCGTGTGTT
The DNA here is from genome assembly GCF_041381155.1 of Argopecten irradians. Classification (NCBI taxonomy): domain Eukaryota; kingdom Metazoa; phylum Mollusca; class Bivalvia; order Pectinida; family Pectinidae; genus Argopecten; species Argopecten irradians. The sequence goes on from NC_091144.1 coordinate 3,993,896, forward strand.
GAACACATGGTCATATTATTACAACCGGACGGACTGACGTACAGACAAATATGCAGACGGGTGGACAGACGAACAGAAAGGCGGACAGACAAACAGACATGCAGACAAACGAACAGACGAGTAGAACGACAGGCAGACGGACAGACAGTCAGAGAGATTAAATGATGGATGGACGGGCGGACTTACAGACGGAAGGACAGACATTTATACGTGCGCACGGACGGCGAACATACAGATAGAGACAAACACTAGACACGAAGTAAAACAGTTATGATTAGTGTAGAACAGACTCCAGTCCTCCATACATGGTTTATGTTCATGTGACTTGTTGTTTCGCTCAGTATCCGATTACATGTCACCAATCAGCTAAATTGGGTCAGTATCAGTCACGATTATTGCTGATGACGTAAGTCAACAAGAACCTTGGCCTTGGCAGTCATCTGATCTCTGACATACAGTATATACTGACCACTGACTACTAGATCATTACGTTTTAAATGATTCTAATTCTTAAGCTGAGTCCTAATACTAGATTATCAAACCTATATTAGATAACAATAATTATCAAGACCAAAACCGGTAGTCTTGAGGCTGGTGGCGAGTCTATTATGATACCTGTGCATGTGTTAATTCCAGACTCACTCGGAAGTAGGTTCTGTGGCTTAAATGATCTCCGCGGTGAACAGTTCCTCCTTCCCTCCTTAGGTAGGGGATGGATGATGGAATTTAGGGTTGGGGGTAGGAGATGCGGATTTTAAAAAGCTTGTTGTAAAAGCTGTGTTACCCATGGATGGATGGCCTATATGTTGAAGTTTGACCTCAATCAAAACACATCATTGACCATATCACTGTTTTAACAAGTCACTGGAACTTCATACATGGCATGAACTTCATACATGTGTTTCGTGTTCTAATGACAGTGTGGACGTATTGTGTTCCTACACATCAAACAACAACAGTTCAGTGGTCCGCCATATTTATTACTCAATATTACTTCACACAAGCAGTTACAAAATGGTACACCGAACCAATGTGACGGTGCTTCAAACGAACCTACGACACACGCCCCTTTCTTTAGATATTATATTTAACTGTCCATAGATATGATATGGGGAATAAAATTAACTTTATCAATATATAATTGAGTCCATGTGTGCTTAACTTTCTTCACTATGGAGAAGTGTCTCGTGTCTCTCGTGTAACCAGTTCCATTTGTTTGTCTGTTGTGACATTTACACTTTCTGATGGAGTTTCAACAACTGGTTTTGAACTATCAGTATCTGAACCTAGAATAACTGGTGTACCAACAGGCTTCCATTTTTCCTGGGTCTTTCTGAGGTGACGACGATTACGTCTGTATTCCCTTCCATCCTCTGTTCTTACGTTATATGACCTTATGTCGGTTTGATCTGTAACTACGGCTTTTGTCCATAGCTTAGATCTACCCACTGGTTTTATCCTAACCACATCTCCTCCTTTCAAAATACCTAGTTCTTTCACACCGTGATTGTAGTTATTCTGCTGTTTTTCTTTCCTTTGTGTTATTTTGTCTTTTACGTCCTTTGAATTCAACGACTGTGGTTCTAACAATTTCGTTGATGTTGGTAACAAAGGTTTTGTCCTTCGACCGAATAGACGTTCTGACGGTGAATAGTTCACTCCTTCACGTGGCGTATTTCTCCAGTCTAGTAGAGCTAGAAATGGGTCTTTAGCGTCACGGATAGATTTCTCCATGATTCGTTTAGACGTTTTTACAGCGTTTTCAACTTTTCCGTTTGACTGTGGGTACGCCGGTGAGCTGGTGATGTGCTCAAAATCGTAACTTTCAGCAAATTTGTCAAATTCATTACTCTGAAACGGCGGTCCGTTGTCGGAAAAGATAACATCTGGTATTCCATGTCTCGCGAAGTGCGCCTTCAATTTTCCAATTACCTCTTTACCAGTTTTGTCGAACAACCTGTCTATCTCGAAGTAATCGGAAAAATAGTCTACTGTCACCAAGTAGGCTTTCTGATTTAGGTCAAAGAGATCACAACCTAGCTTTGACCAAGGTCTGTCAGGTACCTCGTGGCTTATTAACGGTTCTTTCGGCTGATCGATACATCTTGAGTTACATATCTCACATTTACTGACAAAGTTCTCCACGTCTTTATACATTCCTGGCCAATACAAAGATTCTCTCATTCTCCGAATGCATCCCCGTATTCCTAAGTGCGAGTGTGCTGCCTCAATGATATTTTCTCTCTCACTCTCCGGCACAACTACTCGGTCACCTTTGAAAACTAGACCATTCTGAACGACAAGTTCATCGCGGAATGTAAAGTAGACATGAAGCTTGTTACTAAGGGTGTCTTTAGTATCCGGCCATCCTTGGAGAATTACCGTTTTGAGTTGCCTGAGTACCTCGTCGGATTCTGTAGCGGCTTGCAACCTGGCGTATCTCTACTCTGTGATTGGTAGTATCACATTGATGTATTCTGTCTCGCGCTCGGTTTCAGACCGATTTTCACTGTTTTCCTTGAGATATGCTCTGCTGAGCGCGTCGGCCATGTACATTGTCGGACCCGGTCTGTACTGAATTTCAAGATTGAATTTCTGCAACCGAAGTAACATTCTCTGGAGTCGCTTTGGAGCGCTCAGGAGATTTTTTCGACAGATAATCTCCAGCGGCTTATGGTCCGATTCTACTAAAACTTTACGTCCATAGGTGTATGTTTCCAACCTGTCTTCTCCGAACACCTCAGCCAACAGTTCTTCTCTGAGCATAACGCTCTTCTGTCTTAGTCAAAGACCTCGAAGCATAACATATCGGGTGTCCATCTTGCATTAGACATGCACCTAACCCTGTCTGAGACGCATCGCATTGTAAGACGGTATCCTTTGACGGATCAAAGAATTTTAACACTGGAGCTGCTGTTAGCGCGTTTTTCACTTTTTCAAATGCTGTGTCATGTTCACAATCCCATACAAACTCGGTATCATTTCTGATTAAGTGTCTTAGAGGTGTTGTGATTTCGGACATGTTTGGAAGGTATTTCTGGACATAGTTCGTCATTCCCAGCAATCTATGCACATCCCCTTTGTTTGCTGGTTTGGGCATTTCTTTAATCGCTCGCGTTTTTTCGGGGTTAATTTGTAAACCTTCTCTCGAGATTATGTGTCCCATATACGCTACTCGCGATAGTCTTAACTTCAGATTGTCTCTGTTGAGCTTAAGATTCTGCTCGTTACACCTTTGGATGAACGATTTCAAGTTGATCTCATGATCTGTCAACGCGTCCTCATCCTTCTCTCCTGAACCGTAAATCAATATATCATCGTGTATGGCCTTGACACCAGTCAAACCTTCCAAACACTCATCGATTCTTCGCTGGAATTCCTCGGGTGCCACCGATATGCCAAAAGGCATTCTTTTCCAACGAAATCTTCCGAAAGGGGTCACAAACGTTGTTAACAAACTACTCGCTTCATCGAGTTTAACATGCCAGAAGCCATTTTTTGCATCTGCCACAGTGAATACCTTGGCGTTAGCTAAGTCTGGCAACACATCATCCAATACTGGCATCGAGTAGTCATTTCGTTTGAGCGCTTTGTTTAACGGTTGAGGGTCTATACATAATCTTATTTTTCCTGACGGTTTTGTAACAACGACTAACAACGAAATCCAATCAGTTGGAACTGTGACACGTTCGAGCACGTCCTTTTTCACCAAACGGTCTAATTCGTCCTTGACCTTTGGTTTTGTTGCTACAGGCAGTTTTCTCACCGGTATTTTCGTCGGTTTAACAGTTTCATCAATTTCTAAATGAAGTTCTCCTGGCAAACAACCTTCACCTTCAAACACACCTGTTTTATCAAGGTCACTGATACTTATTTCCTTCGTATCGACCAAGTTTACGACATCATCACCCACATTTCTCTCCTGAATGTTATGGGATTGAATTCTGATCAAATCCATTTCCTGTGTGTCAGCTGACCCTAGGATAGGGTGAACGTCTCCCTGTACGATCACATATTCAACCATATATTTCTCCTTTGTTCTCGGATTGATGGTTTCCAATGTTCTCTTTCCAACAGGTTTAGTTGTGGTTTTGTTGAAAATCGGTATCTTTCTGTTATAGCTTTTCAGTTTCTTAAATTGACGATCATGACATGCACGTGCATACACGCGGGCTGGTAGGACATTAACTGTTGAACCACTATCTAGTTGGAACTCAATGTTTTTCTTGTTGATTTTTAACAATGCATTGATTCGCTTAGGTTTCACACCTAGTGTATTTACTTCTTCAACAGAGAACATATAATCGCTTTCCTCTGATTCGTCACTTACATAGTGCACGCGTCGATGACCTCCTCCACGCGGTTTGTGTTTTCTTGGACGTTCAGGCTTACGCTCGCCTTTACATTTTACCTCAAAATGTCCTTTATCACCACATTTTCGGCATTTACGTCCATATGCAGGGCAACTTTCCTTCTTCCTGTCGTGTTTTCGACCACACGAATTACACGTCGCGTCGCTGGATCGGTCATATTTCTGTTCGGACTTATGTGGAGCTGTTTTACGCTTCATATAATGGACTTCCTCGTTCATTTCTTTCATTTGGACAGTAATCTTTTCATTAGTCCGGCAAATGTCAATACACTTTTTTAAGTCCAGTTTTCTCTCTTGGAGTAGCTTCTTTCTAGTACCGTTGTTTTCAAGACCTATTACGATTCTGTCGCGTATCATTTCATCCTCAAGCGTATCGTATTTGCAGGTTTTAGCTAGGGATCGGAGTGCGGCGACATATTCATCAATTGACTCATGTTTACCTTGCTCCCTTCTGTTGAACATGTATCTTTCATGGATGTCATTTGTTTGACCAACACAGAAGTCTTCAAATTTCTTTAACACCTTTTCAATGTCATCTTTATCTTCTGCGGATTCAAATGTTAGACCATCATAGACTTGGAGTGCTTCAGCACCTATACATGTCAATAATGTAGCATTTCTTAGCTTCTTTGATTTGCTTATGAGTCCTGTGACAACTTCATAGTTGTCCCATACTCGCTGAAATTTCTTCTCCAGTTCACAGATAAATTACCCTTCATTTCTAGTTTTGTTGGAAAAGGTAAGTTTGACGGGACATGAATTAACAACGGTTGGACTTGACTTGCACCACCTTCAGTACCTTGTGGGGCCTCGGCGCTTCCACCAACGTTTTGATTTACCATTGACATCTTAAAACAAGTTTGTTTTCACAAAAGTTTATACAGATTCAAAGTTTATTCACGTTGTCCGGCCTCATAGTCCTCGGTGAAACTTGGCGGGAACCGCATGGTCTGGGCACCTCATGTTTACAACGCTCCGTGCCTCCATGTTTCGTGTTCTACTGACAGTGTGGACGTATTGTGTTCCTACACATCAAACAACAACAGTTCAGTGGTCCGCCATATTTATTACTCAATATTACTTCACACAAGCAGTTACAAAATGGTACACCGAACCAATGTGACGGTGCTTCAAACGAACCTACGACACAACATGAAATGAACTTCACACTTGGCATGAACTTCCTATTTGACATGAACTTCATACTCTGCACGAACTTCACTCTGGACACGAACTTCATACTTTGCATGAACTTAATACTAAAGGTACACTTAACATGAACTTCACACTGTGCTTTAACTTCATACTTGACATGAACTCCATACTTGATATAAATTTGTTGTACTTCTTATGAAATGTAAACTTGGAATGAACTTCATACTTTGCATGAATTTCACACTTGATTTGAACTTCACTCTTAATATGACCTTCATAATTGACATGGACTTCACATTTGACATGAACTTCATATTTGATATAAATTCATACTTGACATGAACTTGTACTTGGCATCAACTTCATACTTAGCATGAACTTCCTACTTGGCATGAACTTCACTCTGGACATAAAATTCATACTGAACATGAACTTCATACTTGATATGAACTTCATGCTTGACAAAAACTTAAAACTTAATGCATTAATTTTACACTTGGCATGTACGTCACACTTGACATGTACGTCACACTTGACATGTACGTCACACTTGACATGTACGTTACACTTGACATGTTTGTCACACTTGACATGTACGTCACACTTGACATGTACGTCATACTTGACATGTACGTCACACTTGACATGTACGTCACACTTGACATGTACGTCATACTTGACATGTACGTCACACTTGGCATGTACGTCATACTTGACATGTACGTCACACTTGACATGTACGTCACACTTGACATGTACGTCACACTTGACATGTACATGTACGTCATACTTGACATGTACGTCACACTTGACATGTACGTCACACTTGACATGTACGTCATACTTGACATGTACATGTACGTCACACTTGACATGTACGTCACACTTGACATGTACATGTACGTCACACTTGACATGTACGTCACACTTGACATGTACATGTACGTCACACTGTACATGTACGTCACACTTGACATGTACGTCACACTTGACATGTACGTCACACTTGACATGTACATGTACGTCACACTTGACAGGTACGTCACACTTGACATGTACATGTACGTCATACTTGACATGTACGTCACACTTGACATGTACGTCACACTTGACATGTTCGTCACACTTTACATGTACGTCACACTTGACATGTACGTCACACTTGACATGTACATGTACGTCACACTTGACATGTACGTCACACTTGACATGTACATGTACGTCACACTTGACATGTACGTCACACTTGACATGTACGTCACACTTGACATGTACGTCACACTTGACAGGTACGTCACACTTGACATGTACATGTACGTCACACTTGACATGTACATGTACGTCACACTTGACATGTACATGTACGTCACACTTGACATGTACGTCACACTTGACATGTACATGTACGTCACACTTGACATGTACGTCACACTTGACATGTACATGTACGTCACACTTGACATGTACGTCACACTTGACATGTACATGTACGTCACACTTGACATGTACGTCACACTTGACATGTACATGTACGTCACACTTGACAGGTACGTCACACTTGACATGTACATGTACGTCACACTTGACATGTACATGTACGTCACACTTGACATGTACCTCACTCTTGACATGTACGTCACACTTGACATGTACGTCACACTTGACAGGTACATGTACGTCATACTTGACATGTACATGTACGTCATACTTGACATGTACGTCACACTTGACATGTACGTCACACTTGACATGTTCGTCACACTTGACATGTACCTCACTCTTGACATGTACGTCACACTTTACATGTACGTCACACTTGACATGTACATGTACGTCATACTTGACATGTACGTCACACTTGACATGTACGTCACACTTGACATGTTCGTCACACTTTACATGTACGTCACACTTGACATGTACATGTACGTCACACTTGACATGTACGTCACTCTTGACATGTACGTCACACTTGACATGTTCGTCACACTTGACATGTACATGTACGTCACACTTGACAGGTACGTCACACTTGACATGTACATGTACGTCACACTTGACATGTACATGTACGTCACACTTGACATGTACGTCACACTTGACATGTACCTCACTCTTGACATGTACGTCACACTTTACATGTACGTCACACTTGACATGTACATGTACGTCATACTTGACATGTACGTCACACTTGACATGTACGTCACACTTGACATGTTCGTCACACTTTACATGTACGTCAGACTTGACATGTACGTCATACTTGACATGTACATGTACGTCACACTTGACATGTACGTCACACTTGACATGTACGTCACTCTTGACATGTACGTCACACTTGACATGTACATGTACGTCACACTTGACATGTACGTCACACTTGACATGTACATGTACGTCACACTTGACAGGTACGTCACACTTGACATGTACATGTACGTCATACTTGACATGTATGTCACACTTGACATGTACGTCACACTTGACATGTTCGTCACACTTTAAATGTACGTCACACTTGACATGTACATGTACGTCATACTTGACATGTACGTCACACTTGACATGTACGTCACACTTGACATGTACGTCACACTTGACATGTACGTCATACTTGACATGTACGTCACACCTGACATGTACGTCACACTTGACATGTACATGTACGTCATACTTGACATGTATGTCACACTTGACATGTACGTCACACTTGACATGTTCGTCACACTTTAAATGTACGTCACACTTGACATGTACATGTACGTCATACTTGACATGTACGTCACACTTGACATGTACGTCACACTTGACATGTACGTCACACTTGACATGTACGTCACACTTGACATGTTCGTCACACTTTACATGTACGTCACACTTTACATGTACATTTATGTCACACTTGACATGTACGTCACACTTGACATGTACGTCACACTTGACATGTTCGTCACACTTGACATGTTCGTCACACTTGACATGGACTTCAATGTTAGACAGTGTGTTGTTTACCAGGTCAGTATTGACCTGTTTGTTAAGCTCGTTATAATGAAGATTGAGTTAATCAGTCTGGGTTCATCTGTAACTTTATTAACGGCACTGGCCCCTATTTAATATCGGGGTCTATGTGAAACAGGGTGTCGTGTACCAAAAGATGGGCCACTGTGGCCAATTTTGTCATATTTTTCCTTATAAAAATATTTCCGGACTACATCTCCTAACCATGAGGCACTGGATTTTGATACTTGTCGCGTACCAGAATCGGTAACTTTGACCCCAAGTTAAAACAAAACATTAAGTGCGTATGACATCGGATGTGCTTTTATTAGAATCGAAAGGACTAAAATGCAGTGGCAAGATCAGTGTTCGAACCCGGATCATCTGAACACAAGCCATATTCTCCGTCGATTGATTAAAGTAGCTGATCATATTGACTCGGTCTATTTAAAAAATATCTATTTATTTATTTATTATTTAAATATATTTTAAATAAATATATTATTTTAAATCATGAAATATGCATTCCTTTAAAAGGGTTATATTTAGATTTTGTAACGAGCACCAAACGTATTGCACTTTGTGATGTCTCTACCTCAGCCACAGAACTCGATCAGCGCCTCTCTCTCTATATATAATTATATATATATATACATTTTTTAATGTCAATGCAGATGGTATTTTATATGAAAGCACCAAGCCGGGATATTTCATGACATTTTGATTCCATAATATGCTGCTCACCGCATGATTTTGTGGGCGAACAGTGATAATCGATACGATATATAAAGAAGAACGTACTAGTGTTACAATGCTATTACTGAAAGGAGTATTAATTTACGTTAGCGACCTCGGCAACCTTAGAGAAGGGTCGGACTAAGGCAGAAGGGTCAATGTATAACTCGCTGGAAAGGTAGGGGAGGGGCAGAAAGGTGAATGTGAGACTCGGTGAAAATATCGGGGTGGGACAGAAGATTAAATGTAAAACTCGGGGTGAAAGGTCGGGTAGGGGCAGACGGGTGAATGTATAACTCGATGAAAAGGTCGGAGAGGGGCGGAAAGGGGAATGTATAACTCAGTGAAAAGGTCAAGGAGGGGCAGAAAGGGGAATGTATAACTCAGAGAAAAGGTCGGGGAGGGGAAGAAGGGTTAATGTATAACTCGGTGGAAAGGTCGGGGAGGAGCAGAAAGGTGAATTTATAACTCGGTGAAAAGGTCGGGGTGGGGCGGAAAGGTGAATTTACAACTCGGTGGAAAGGTCGGGGAGGGGCAGAAAGGGGAATTTTTAACTCGGTGGAAAGGTCGGGGAGGGGCAGAAAGGGGAATGTATAACTCGGTGAAAAAGTGTGGGAGGGGCAGAAGGGTCAATGTATAACTCGGTGAAAAAGTGTGGGTGGGGCTGAAGGGCCAATGGATACCTCGATTAAAAGGTCAGGATAGGACAGAAGGGTCAATGGATAATTTGGTAGGAAGGCCAGGGAGGAGCAGAAGACACCCTCTGAACAATTTAGTCAAAATGTTAATTTTCATAAGGCGGGTCGCCGTCGCGTTAGTTGACTATAACTGCACCATATGGCTTCTTTTTTTTCCTTCGGAAAGGTTCAGGGGTTGAGTTGTCTTTGTGATTAGGTACTCCATGGGTCGTGTTGGTTTTAGGCTAGCCGGTAACACGTAGCACAGGAATCATTTATGCGATTGCATTCATGCAACATGGTTGAAGGGGAATAACTCTTTCTAAAATGCTATCATAGTCTTTGATGCTGCTTTTACCTTTTTATTATTGGTATCGAACAAATGATAGTAAAAATGCTTGTGTAAATATGCTGATTAACTTTATTTTATAAATGATTATGAATCTTATGACGGTGATGTTAAAATAATCTCTGCCTATATACATAACGACTTATTTCTATTTCCTAAAGGACTCCTGTGAAACAAAATATAGGATTATTAATCATTCTCGATAATACAGGGGTTACTATCACTGTCGTTTTATCCTCGATACTCTAGAGGTTAATATCACTGTCGTTATATTTTCGGTATTCCAGATGTTACTATCACTGTCGTTATATCCTCTATACTCCAGAGGTAACTATCATTGTCGTTATATCCTCTATACTCCAGAGGTTACTATCACACTCGTTATATCCTAGATACTCCAGAGGTTACTCTCACTGTCGTTATATCCTAGATACCCCAGGGGTTACTCTCACTGTCGTTACATCCTCGATACTCCAGGGGTTACTATCACTGTCGTTATATCCTAGATACTCCAGGGGTTACTATCACTGTCGTTATATCCTAGATACTCCAGGGGTTACTATCACTGTCGTTATATCCTAGATACTCCAGGGGTTACTATCACTGTCGTTTTGTCCTCGATACCCCAGGGGTTACTCTCACTGTCGTTACATCCTAGATACTCCAGGGGTTACTATCACTGTCGTTATATCCTAGATACTCCAGGGGTTACTATCACTGTCGTTATATCCTAGATACTCCAGGGGTTACTATCACTGTCGTTATATCCTCTATACTCCAGAGGTTACTATCACTGTCGTTATATCCTAGATACTCCAGGGGTTACTATCACTGTCGTTATATTCTCGATACTACAGGGGTTACTATCACTGTCGTTATATTCTCGATATTCCAGGGGTTACTCTCACTGTCGTTACATCCTAGATACTCCAGGGGTTACTATCACTGTCGTTATATCCTAGATACTCCAGGGGTTACTATCACTGTCGTTATATCCTAGATACTCCAGGGGTTACTATCACTGTCGTTATATCCTCTATACTCCAGAGGTTACTATCACTGTCGTTATATCCTAGATACTCCAGGGGTTACTATCACTGTCGTTATATTCTCGATACTACAGGGGTTACTATCACTGTCGTTATATCCTAGATACTCCAGAGGTTACTATCACTGTCGTTATATCCTAGATACTCCAGGGGTTACTATCACTGTCGTTATATCCTAGATACTCCAGGGGTTACTATCACTGTCGTTATATCCTAGATACTCCGGGGGTTACTATCACTGTCGTTATATCCTAGATACTCCAGGGGTTACTATCACTGTCGTTTTGTCCTCGATACCCCAGGGGTTACTCTCACTGTCGTTACATCCTAGATACTCCAGGGGTTACTATCACTGTCATTATATCCTAGATACTCCAGGGGTTACTATCACTGTCGTTATATCCTAGATACTCCAGGGGTTACTATCACTGTCGTTATATCCTCTATACTCCAGAGGTTACTATCACTGTCGTTATATCCTAGATACTCCAGGGGTTACTATCACTGTCGTTATATTCTCGATACTACAGGGGTTACTATCACTGTCGTTATATTCTCGATATTCCAGGGGTTACTCTCACTGTCGTTACATCCTAGATACTCCAGGGGTTACTATCACTGTCGTTATATCCTAGATACTCCAGGGGTTACTATCACTGTCGTTATATCCTAGATACTCCAGGGGTTACTATCACTGTCGTTATATCCTCTATACTCCAGAGGTTACTATCACTGTCGTTATATCCTAGATACTCCAGGGGTTACTATCACTGTCGTTATATTCTCGATACTACAGGGGTTACTATCACTGTCGTTATATTCTCGATATTCCAGAGGTTACTATCACTGTCGTTATATTCTCGATATTCCAGGGGTTACTATCACTGTCGTTATATTCTCGATACTACAGGGGTTACTATCACTGTCGTTATATTCTCGATACTACAGGGGTTACTATCACTGTCGTTATATTCTCGATACTACAGGGGTTACTATCACTGTCGTTATATTCTCGATACTCCAGAGGTTACTATCACTGTTGTTATATCCACTTCGATACTCCAGAGGTTACTATCACTGTTGTTATATCCTTGCTACATAATAGGTTACTATCACTATAAATTAAAACATATGTACAAATAATTGGACTGACCGCCTAACTGTTTGACAGGTGGACCCGACACTAGACTTTAACACTGACCTTTCTAAAACTAAACGTTGAATTTCGACTATAGCACAATAGTAAATGATTCCACAAAGGAGAATAGTTAGACTGACCTCATTGAAGCCTAAGGGGAGGATCAAAAAGGTTTACTCTAACTATTTCTTCATTGAAACTTAGCAATTTATCTACAAATGGTCGGGGAATCCCGAGATGTCTAAGTGGCTATATCTATATTAACGGAAATCAACTTTACTGGACTCGGATTTCCTTAGGATATTTAGATACCCAGTGCCATACACTTCGCACGTATTCTCAGTTGCAAAACATCTACACGTACTTCTTCATTTTCAACAAATCGAAAAAAATATACATGTATAAATATATAATCTAGTGAGACAAGCAAGATTGTCACTTTCGAACATCTAGTTAAGTATTGTGATGATGCCGATTTGTTTACAAGAGTTATTTCCCTTACATTCCATGTTAGACAATTATAAATAATTTTCATGATATAATGTTTACCATCTATCAATTAAAAATGTTAGGCTCTATTATTTCAAATAAACTTATTTTGTTTCAAAATCATAACGATGATGATCAAACCGTCAACTTCAGTCACTGTGTAGTTGAGAAGGGACGTAACTCTAGCACCCTTAACTCTCAACTTGGTCACAATTTATATTATTCCACTTGTTATTCGATGCGATCGCTGATTATTTTTCCTCTTGTTCACAATTAACTCGAGGTTTGGTTGTCATAGCATGATATAAAAAGTATGGTCAGATCCGTGACAGAGATCATCTGAAAGAAGATTCAACCCTGCAGCTTTTGTTTACAAATGAGTTGTCTCGCTTTATACGACAGTGTGAGTGCTTCCCTCTGTAACGGGATGAGCGTATTGTTCAGCTTGGGCGGACATAGAACACAACACAATGTATTTACATTATTTACAATATTTAATTACACTATACACTATGAACCATAGCCACAAATACAATACAACAACTCTCTCTCCACTCTCTTTATAAAGACATCAACAAGTAGCACATATAAACAGCTACACGTAATAAGTTCGTTAGCTGGACAGGCAGAGTCCGTCAATGTCACTCAATGGTTCACGGACAGTCGTGGGCAGTAATCCTCCACAGCTAGCTCACACAGATGGGCAGATATCCACCATAGAACAGTCAATCTCACAAGACTTGCCAGATTACTCTACGGAAGGTACTAGGACAATCAGTCAATAATTCACCATCTGAATTCCTTGTTCCGCTGTCAGGCCTCGACCATGGTACGGCTCACCCAGGACGGGTAACCAGGACGGCTCACCCAGGACGGGTAACCAGGACGGGTAACTACAAAATACCATAAATATATCCCTAAATACCTAATATAACGTCAGTCTAAGTATTTAGACAATGATATAAACTTGATATAATTAATATTTACATACATTTACTCCACCTTAATTTATATACCAAAACATGGCGTGCGACGCCTTAAACATTAAATACTGACACGCACTCACGTGTACACGTGTGTAATATAACAATAGATGACCTTCTGTCGACTATATACACATTCTAACCATATATTTACACCATCTTATAAATATATCATAATTCTATATCAATATATCCTGAGTAACAATCATTTAAAGTGAACAGTCGGGCAAGGATGGCTAAAGTCGGTAAAAAGTGTGTGAATGTATCCAATATAATTTCATATGAAATAGAAAAATAAATTCTCTCGTCAAAATCTGTCTGCGTACGAAGAAATAAATTTAAAGTATAGGAATCCTAAATCGTCCTCCCGGCTGACTATGTCCGTGGTTACATTTCCACGCAGCCTCGCTTTCAATGATTTCAACATTTCTTTATTTCAATGGTCAGAACTGGGAAACGTAAGCAGAACTTGACCGTCGTATTAATATCTGAGAACTTTTGGAAGGCCAATGAACGCATTTAGACTGATTTTCTTTGCCCGACTATTCACTTTAAATGCAGGGAATATTCAGAAACACTCTTTTAAGCACGCCAATATATAAGTATACCCGTGCACTGTAGCGGGTAGGTATCTATTAATAGACTTACAATAAAACTCGGCTGTTTATCTACACAGCATATAAAATAAAATATATACGACATTTATGATATGGATTTGTCACACGGTACTCACCGCAAGCCGAAATTTGCGTGTAGACGTGCTTGTTATATATCCCATCTACCCGATCACGCATCCGGTTCATGCACGAGAGTCGTTGGGCGCGTAATATGAATATGGATAGTACAATGATATGTTACACCCTCCCCAACACACTTGTAGAGTGTTTCGGCTTAATTCTGTATGAGTGACGAGGTTGCTGGAAAAGGACATGGAAAATTAAAAAAAAAACTATTCAAACTCAATTATGGAAAAAATATCATTCAAATTATTTAGGACGATTTTAATTTGATAGATTGACGGAAAATAACAGAATTAACAAACGTTTTTCTTGTGGATAATTTATCAATTCATTACTTTTATATTTGGTTATCAGTGCAAAGGGCTATGGGTTCTTTTTCTTTTCTACCTTTTCTTCCTATTCATTAATTATGTAATATCATGGTTTCACATCAAGTGTGAATGTATAACGAAAATATACATACCCGGCCTACTGTATACAGTTCTACAGATAATGTGTGTGCTTAGAATTCTCGGCAAATTGTAATTACGTGTCTCTAGAACTATATAACTAGTATGTATGATGTTTATAATGTTTTGTTACATCTCTAGAGCTACATAACTAGTATATGTGATGTTTTTACGTGTTACTATCTGATGTTGATACATTTGTTGTTCTATCATTGCAGACTTGCTGAGAAGTTTGATGGGTATGGATTATCCGCTCAGCTTCCAGAAAGGTGAGCAAACCCATTTGCCCTCCTACCCAACCCTTTCTCCTTTTTGCCCTCTTACAGAAGTGTACTTGCCCTCCTTTCAAACCTCTCTTCCTTCTTGTCCTCTTACCCAACCATTCTGCCCTCCTACCTAACTACCAAACCCATTTGCCCTCCTACCCAACCCTTTCTCCTTTTTGCCCTCCTACAGAGGTGTACTTGCCCTCCTTTCAAACCTGTCTTCCTTCTTGTCCTCTTACCCAATCCCTCTGCCCTCCTACCTAACTACCAAACCCATTTGCCCTCCTACCCAACCCTTTCTCCTTTTTGCCCTCTTACAGAAATGTACTTGCCCTCCTTTCAAACCTCTCTTCCTTCTTGTCCTCTTACCCAACCATTCTGCCCTCCTACCTAACTACCAAACCCATTTGCCCTCCTACCCAACCCTTTCTCCTTTTTGCCCTCCTACAGAGGTGTACTTGCCCTCCTTTCAAACCTCTCTTCCTTCTTGTCCTCTTACCCAACCATTCTGCCCTCCTACCTAACTACCAAACCCCTTTGCCCTCCTACCCAGCCTTTCAGCCCTTCTTCCCATCCCTTTTGCGCTTTCTTACCAAATCTCACACTCTCCTTTGTGGCATATTTGTAAATTGAGAATCTTTACTTTAGATAAACTCTTGAGTTTATTGCATATATGTTGTTAAGAGTCGTAAGCTGTTAATAAGATAAATTAGAGGTTATGACCCGCTAATTACCATGTTGACGGTGGCGTGGGGTCACATTTAGCAAGTCACTCTTGTTTCCTTCTGCCAGTCAGTTAGTGAGTTGTGAGACCATTATAAGGATGGGTAGAGTTCCTAGCGATGTTAATATAAATCCAAAAAAGGGATTTACGCAAGCATGAAGTGGCATTTTTCAGCAAGAGTGTGTTATTAATCATATGGGATGGCAATGCTGAAAGTTGGTTGTCGTTAATGACTTCAAAAAAACTTCAAAATAAGAATTATTAAGTGTAGGTAAATGTAGGTAAGAGCAAGAATGCGGTCTCTTTACATTAAAAACATTTCTAGAATATCACATATACATCTTTTTATTGTAATTTTGCAACCTAATCGTAATACTAGTATTATAAGTATACACGGTATAAAGAGTTAAACAGGTATAGGAATAGTTCGCGAAGTAGGATACTATATACGGCATCACATGCTTATTTATTTCGCATTGTAATGTGAGCAAAGTTATGAAATGAACAAATTTATCTGATTTTGTAAAACAAAATGACAGCCCTTTTTATGATAACCAAGCTATTCTTTCGTTTTGGCATCAGGAAACTGTCAATAAAAATGTTGGATACTAAATGTAAGTTGGTTATATGCCAATCCGTGATATACTATAGTGAAGATTGCACGTTTGTCTTTATACATTTATTCTTTTTTTAAATGATTTTATTTAAAATAAGGCTCCAGAGGGAGTCGAACCCTCGACCTCCAGTTTACTAGACTGGCGCTCTAACCAACTGAGCTATGGAGCCGATATGTATTACATGTCACATCTATCATTATTAAATGGTGCAGTGAATATTTTTGACATTATACTATAAGGTTACAAAATCAGCTAACCAGCAGTTTACATGTTAGTGTTATCCCGTACTATGTAGCTAGGCCAAAATCAACAGCTAACCAAATCATCTAACCGATAGTTCTACCATCTCAGGATGGTAGCTATTAGGCCAAACAAATATGTCTGTTTAGGGTTACATTGAAAAAAAACAAGGGTCAATAGGTCGGGGGGATTTTTTTCAGTGTCTTTCACTCTAAAATAATGGCCGGAACCGGAGTCTGAGATCAAAATCGCGACTTCTAGGGGTTTTTTTCGTAGAAAAGTGGAGAAAAAAAATAGGGTCGGGGGTAAAAAATTAGGGTCGGTCGGGTAACCGTAAAAAGACATTTTGTTTTTGGCCTTATAAATGGTCGGTTTGCCTGCCATGTTGTTTGGATTTCATGTAGTTATAAATAATCTGTTCACTTTGATTGGTTGGCCAAATCTATATACGAGTGTCGATTGGTTACTTGTTGTTGAAGACATCAGGGGCTTTACGGCCATTCCAAAAAAAATAGTCCCACTTTTTTTTAAAAAATTGTAGCAGCTGTCGCTTGCGGATTTCACAATGATGTTGTCAGTTGTATGTAATTTGTTGTTCCAAATGTGAGACGACGGTCTTAGGCTGCAGGAAAAAATAGGAATGTGGTTATTTTCGCCACCTATCTCTTGTCTCTGTTGCTTAGAATAAGCTTGAAAATCGCCTTTTTCGGTGATGCTTTTCAATATTCTCTTTTGTAAAATATTGATCTTTGGTGGTGGCAAGACTATGACATATATATATAGAATCTGAAACTTTTTGTTTAAAAAGGATCGTCAGATATACTTTTTTGTATGGCATATTTCAAACTGTCGCCGAATTCCACATAACATCCGTGACTAAAATCAAGGATAACAAAATATAAAATATAACCGCAAAAATATTATGGTTATATGTACTTTTCTCTTTAACTAGTAGTTAAATAATATAAACAAATCCTAAGTTTAGAGTCAGAATGACTATTTCAAAAATATTTGTCCACATCGTCTTCTAGGTTGAGTGTCGTATTGTGGCGTAAATATTTTGAAATAATACTTCACGGTAAACGATTAAAATTTAGACAAGCCATCATTAAATTGTATTTTTATGGAATAATACGATGAGTATGTTATAGTCCTAGTTACACCATCAATCTCTATATAATATAACGTAGTTTGATTATTTTAGTCATTATGTAGGTTTTTTTATGAATAGTGTTATGGATGTTAGAAACATTTGAAATTGTGGAAAAATAGCTTGAATGGGTTTTCATCATAAATTCTTTCTATAAACATTTTCTGGCAAGGGTGTAGAGTGTATATATTCGTCTATTGAACATTGATTTCACATTTCCAACGTTTTAAACACAGAAGCTTACTGTTCTTTGTAAATAGGATCACGCGTCATTCAATTCATTGTTCCCATCGACCTTTAGAATAATATGCCAGACCATCTCTTCGTTTGTCAAAATACTCTAATTGCAAAATATGAATAAATCCCGCGACAATGATGTTATTTTCTCTAAATTTTGAATGTGGGAATAGTGATGAAATTATTGCAAACAAATTATCATTAGATAAACCCAGAGAAGTCCGAATGCATTTTCTGGTTATTCTTAGAAGTCACGCAAGATGGCGCTACTAAATGGAATATAAGGGTAAGTCTAGAGGTGTTGACCTACTTGTAGTAAGTGTCCGTAGAAACAAAATATTAGGCTATACTTGGGGGATCTTTGTTATGTTTGTTTATATGCGCATCTATTTCACCAACTTGTCCAAGTTATCCATTGTATATTTGACGGAAACTTCTAACCATTAGGAAAAGGTCCACTACACCTTCTAAACATCTTTAATAAAATATTCTAAACGTTGTTTCCCGACGTCGCCCTAATTACCACGCGTCAGTTGACTATTACTGCGCCAGATGGCAAAACAGAGACATGAATCGTCACTGTTATATATAGATTTAAATTTGTTTTGTTTTGTATCCTAATCTTTTGCCATAGTTTTCAGTTTTATTGAATATCATGAAGTTGATTATTTTTTACATTGAATGTGAAAGCATTTAATTTATCATTATTTAAAAATAAATTGTCATAAGAACTATATGCCAGCTAACTGTAAACAGAACAATTCGTCAAGCTTTCCTGTCATTGCTCCCTAGTAAATAATGCTGCATGGTAGTCTCTTAGGTGTTTGGGAAGCTAATACTTGTTTCCCTTTACAATCAATGCATGGGGTTAAAGAAATGACAAGTAAACCAGTCGCTTTCTTCTGAATGGTCGTTAAAGAATTAGCAAGCCAGTGATATTTTTGAGGCAATGCAGGATATCTATAGCATATTAATGTAAAATAATGTCAAGTAGCCCGATATACTCTGGCCCGGACACCAGACTTAGACATTAGGATAGCTAAATGCCTGGTAAAGACATTTATATATAACAGTTAGAGAGAAAAATGTCTATAGAGCCAAACGCCTGTGGTTTGGAAACAAGCATAAAATATTTGTTCACTTGTTTTAATATCTCTACTTCATGGGCAGTCTAAACAGGTTGATATCAAAAGTCTCTTTACGAGTCGGATTTCTAAAGGGCGTAAAAACGCATTTATTTAGGTTTCCTCTGAATGGGTGTTAAAGAATAGGAAGCCAGAATGTCTTTCTGAGGCAATGCAGGATATCTAGAGCATATTAATGTAGAATTATGTCAAGTAGCCCGAGATACGTCATAAGAACTATATGCCAGCTAACTGTAAACAGAACAATTCGTCAAGCTTTCCTATCATTGCTCCCTAATACATAATGCTGTATGGTAGCATATATATGCGTTATATTTATTTTATGCTTGTTTCCAAACACCACAGGCGTTTGGATCTATAGACTTTTTCTCTCTAACTGTTATATACAAAGGATATGACAGCCACTTAGGAAATATTCAGATTTTTTCAAAAAAAAAAATGCAATTTGTGGATATAAGATGTGTTTTGATGAAAGTAATTTAGTCACTATAGTGACGTAATAAATCTTGTTATGTAATTAGTTATAAGGTATCCACGATCGTTTGATTTCCGAGTCGTACGTGTACCTGTTAAATCTTGGCGTTATCTAGGTATTAGGCGAACATCCACCCAAGCTTACCAAAGCCCGTTGTCAGTATAATGCGGATGTGGGTGTGAATCAAAGTACTGTAAGTAATGAAGGAGGTGTTATTCGAAATCATGAAAAAGACATGTAATGGTCCCAATTTCAAAACTATATGGTATTTTGTTAATTAAGATAAAGCATACAACAGCTTCCTCAAAGTTCATTCACATACCGGTATTCTCCAATGATCTTATCCGAAAGGAAGTGTTAACGCATGCAAATTATGGCAAACAGCACATCAGGTTTCTTAAGTTAACTGTCACCAGACATATAGACTGACCTTTTCTGCCATCTGTCCTCCTCGAAATAACCTCATAACCATGCCCTTTTAAGTCTTTTGTTAAACTCCTTGGATATTTTATACCTTTGTTATTTTTATATATACATTACAAAGATTCATTGTGATTGAAAGAAAAAAACAAGGGTCCAATAGAACGCATTGGTCACTTGCTACCTGGACAAATTTGGATTCACTTAAAATACAAACATAACACTGGTTAAATATCAGTACTCTTAGCTGTAATATTAACAGGAAGTTGTTACAAATAGCTTATTTGAACCCTGTGACTTTGAATAGAGGTCAATGCAATTGATTAAATTATTTGGACATACTTTGAAGCCCTATACTTTGTATTTAATTTAATACTACAGTTCTAATAATGTATAAGGTCATCTGAACTAATGTCAAGAAGTCAATTAAAAGTACATGTATTCGGCTATTTGATTCATGTGACTTTTGTTAAGGTAAAGTTTATTCATTTGAACCCGTTTTGCAGTCATTTATCCCATCACAATTTTGAGTGCAAAAAAGAGAGAGCAAGGACGATCTAAATCTGATCTGTTTACCTACATGTACATATTTTGTTCAGAGAACATCCATGTGAGTTTCAATAGAATAACCTTATACTATGAAATTATGAATTCAAAATAATCAAAGTTAGTGGATGAACATAGATATAGATTTAGATAGATTTAGACAATAGATAGCCAAATAGTGCCAGGTATGAAAATATCCTTATAACATTTCAGTGATTTATGAAATTTACATACCGTACCACAAAAGAAAACCCAAAATATCAATGTCCACATGTTTCTTAAAGTATAGTATACCGTATTTCCTGAATAAATGTATTCATACATGTACCTCCTAAAATTTAAAAGAAACGTCAAGAGGCATCTGAGTTTACATGCTGTCACTATATTGATAGAATAAACTAATTTGTGTGTAAAATGGTTTAGTATAATACCTTTCAGTCAATGATTTACCAGATAACTTAAAACATATCATGCAGCTTTATTAAAAACTGTGGATTACTTGACTGTCATTAAGCAAAATCAAATACGTAAGTACATTTTGCACAAGAGAGTTTAAAACAATTTTTAACAGAATGGATATAAATGATTGATTTAGTTGAAGCTATTAGTTACTGGGTGGCTATGTTGTGTCAGATATTTGTTGTATTCTTATTATTTAATTTGTATTAAGTTATTTACTTGCATTTGCTTAATACCTTTTATTGTCTATCGATAATGTTAATTGTTATGTATACAGTACATTGATTATACTTTACAGTCATGTATAACCATACTTATCAAGGGCTGGATGCTAGTAAATTAGAAATGAACCATTGGCTTATTTTTCCCAAACTGGAGATTATAGGCCAATATAAATTATTAAATATTAAAATCAATACAATTTTATATGTTTGGTAATATATATATAAATGAAAATAATAATCACTGTATTAGTTATCCATATGAAAGGTATATCTTTCTCTTAATGAATATTTTTTTCTAAATGCACTTCTCAATTAATATTTGAAAAAAAAATTAACAATGACTTGAAATATCAATCTTAATATTGAATTATGATTCCTAAGATGTAAATAGAATAAATTAATAAGATAAACTACTTGTTTACTCTCATTTACGTTTTACTGACTATCATTAAAATACAAATCATAGATATCTTTAATCTAGTAAAAGCAATGTCATTAACATTAAAAAGAATTGATGGAAAAATAATATTATTTCATATAAGCCTAGATGGCATTTTAGATTTCATTTTATTCCATATCTTATTTTATTTTTAATGAACAAAATATTAATACAGATATCTTTTCTGTTTTACATTGATTAATAGTACTTTTTTGTATTGGCCATCTGTACTTAGAGTTACCTCCCTTACAATACTGCATACCTTTCACGGAGATACATACTGCGGAAGTTAGGATTTTGTTTACTTGAACAGCTACCGTAATGTAAGCTTCCGTAAAGTAAACATTGAGTATAACGGTTACAACATTACTGTAGATATTTAATTTTGGGAAAATATTGCAGTATTTACTCAGTCATGGTCGCAAAAACTTAATCTTTCACTAGGCCTAGCATAGCCGCTAGCTGTTTGTTAAACTGAAAAACTGCCGCTGCGCATACGTCAAGTAGAACGAATACTGGCGATATAAAATATAAGATGATCTGATTGACTTTGCTAACAATCAAGTTTATTATTTACAATCAGATTCGAAGTTTAGAAGCAAATACAGTACTAGATATAGCACTACGTATAACCGTAACGCTTGTACTAGACACTGACCGGCAAACTGATAAAAGTCAGTAGATCTAAATGTAATTAAATAATTAATATAATAACATATAACATTGGGGATAATATAACATAATGACCCTTACTGTTGATAGGACAAAAAACTAAATAAACCAAATCAATTAAAGTATGCGTAGAAAATGTGAAGCATGTGAGAACCGGCAATCACTGACAGTTCTTGACCTCTGTGCATAGGGACCCATGCAATAAAGCCTCGTGACGTCACGGCGTCAACAAAATTCTATTTCCTCGGTAAAATTTTAACATTTTTTCATAAACTTGACTTGTTTTACTTTAAAAGATGCAAACAACGGATTTTTTGTTGAAAATATCACGTTATTTTTCATGTATCTCTAGCCGTGGATTTCTTCGAATTTATTTCAAAATGGCGGAATATTATAGTTGTAAAAGTGCAATGAAACGTCGAGCTATGACAGAAAAATACTCTTTCATAAGTGGATATGAATGATAGGGATATTCTACCCTCGGGATCATAAAATGTTGCAAAACCCTCGGCAAGCCTCGGGTTTTACTACATTTTGTGACCCTTGGGCAGAATATCCCTATCATTCATATCAACATATGAAAGAGTCTTATAGTATAAAACAGTCTCCCAAATCACGTACATCACACTTCACACGTGTACAAGACACCACATATATACGAGAGTCCGTGTTTAAATGACACTGTCTGTTATCTGGACGTAAATGAACCAAACCACACCAGCTAAAAGTAGTAAAGATAAAGGTTTGTTTTATCTAAATATTCATCGCCAAACCACACCAGCTAACAGTAGTAAAGACAAAGGTTTGTTTTATCAAAATATTCATCGCCAAACCACACCAGCTAACAGTAGTAAAGACAAATATTTGTTTTATCTAAATATTCATCGCCAAACCACACCAGCTAACAGTAGTAAAGACAAAGGTTTGTTTTATCAAAATATTCATCGCCAAACCACACCAGCTAACAGTAGTAAAGACAAATATTTGTTTTATCTAAATATTCATCGCCAAACCACACCAGCTAACAGTAGTAAAGACAAATATTTGTTTTATCTAAATATTCATCGCCAAACCACACCAGCTAACAGTAGTAAAGACAAATATTTGTTTTATCTAAATATTCATCGCCAAACCACACCAGCTAACAGTAGTAAAGACAAATATTTGTTTTATCTAAATATTCCTCGCCAAACCACATCAGCTAACAGTAGTAAAGACAAATATTTGTTTTATCTAAATATTCATCGCCAAACCACACCAGCTAACAGTAGTAAAGACAAAGGTTTGTTTTATCAAAATATTCATCGCCAAACCGCACCAGCTAACAGTAGTAAAGACAATTTTGTTTTATCTAAATATTCATCGCCAAACCACACCAGCTAACAAAAGTAAAGACAAATATTTGTTTTATCTAAATATTCATCACCAAACCACACCAGCTAACAGTAGTAAAGACAAATATTTGTTTTATCTAAATATTCATCGCCAAACCACACCAGCTAACAGTAGTAAAGACAAATATTTGTTTTATCTAAATATTCATCGCCAAACCACACCAGCTAACAGTAGTAAAGACAAATATTTGTTTTATCTAAATATTCATCGCCAAACCACACCAGCTAACAGTAGTAAAGACAAAGGTTTGTTTTATCTAAATATTCATCGCCAAACCGCACCAGCTAACAGTAGTAAAGACAAATATTTGTTTTATCTAAATATTCATCGCCAAACCACACCAGCTAACAAAAGTAAAGACAAATATTTGTTTTATCTAAATATTCATCACCAAACCTTACCAGCTAACAGTAGTAAAGACAAATATTTGTTTTATCTAAATATTCATCGCCAAACCACACCAGCTAACAGTAGTAAAGACAAATATTTGTTTTATCTAAATATTCATCGCCAAACCACACCAGCTAACAAAAGTAAAGACAAATATTTGATTATCTAAATATTCATCACCAAACCACACCAGCTAACAGTAGTAAAGACAAATATTTGTTTTATCTAAATATTCATCGCCAAACCACACCAGCTAACAGTAGTAAAGACAAATATTTGTTTTATCTAAATATTCATCGACAAACCACACCAGCTAACAGTAGTAAAGACAAAGGTTTGTTTTATCAAAATATTCATCGCCAAACCACACCAGCTAACAATAGTAAAGACAAATATTTGTTTTATCTAAATATTCATCGACAAACCACACCAGCTAACAATAGTAAAGACAAATATTTGTTTTATCTAAATATTCATCGACAAACCACACCAGCTAACAGTAGTAAAGACAAATATTTGTTTTATCTAAATATTCATCGACAAACCACACCAGCTAACAGTAGTAAAGACAAATATTTGTTTTATCTAAATATTCATCGCCAAACCACACCAGCTAACAGTAGTAAAGACAAATATTTGTTTTATCTAAATATTCATCACCAAACCACACCAGCTAACAGTAGTAAAGACAAATATTTGTTTTATCTAAATATTCATCGCCAAACCACACCAGCTAACAGTAGTAAAGACAAATATTTGTTTTATCTAAATATTCATCGCCAAACCACACCAGCTAACAGTAGTAAAGACAAATATTTGTTTTATCTAAATATTCATCGCCAAACCACACCAGCTAACAGTAGTAAAGACAAAGGTTTGTTTTATCTAAATATTCATCGACAAACCACACTAGCGAACAGTAGTAAAGACAAAGGTTTGTTTTATAAAAAATATTAATCGCCATACCGCACCAGATTACAGTAGTAAGGACAAAGATTTGTTTTATCAAAATATTCATCGCCAAACCACACCAGCTAACAGTAGTAAAGGCTAACAGTAGTAGAGACAAAGATTTGTTTTATCAAAATATTCATCTCCAAACCACACCAGCTAACGATAGTTAAGACAAATATTTGTTTTATCTAAATATTCATTGCCAAACCACACTAGCGAACAGTAGTAAAGACAAATATTTGTTTTATCTAAATATTCATCACCAAACCACACCAGCTAACAGTAGTAAAGACAAATATTTGTTTTATCTAAATATTCATCACCAAACCACACCAGCTAACAGTAGTAAAGACAAATATTTGTTTTATCTAAATATTCATCACCAAACCACACCAGCTAACAAAAGTAAAGACAAATATTTGTTTTATCTAAATATTCATCGACAAACCACACTAGCGAACAGTAGTAGAGACAAAGATTTGTTTTATCAAAATATTCATCGCCAAACCACACCAGCTAAGAAAAGTAAAGACAAATATTTGTTTTATCTAAATATTCATCACCAAACCACACCAGCTAAGAAAAGTAAAGACAAATATTTGTTTTATCTAAATATTCATCGCCAAACCACACTAGCTAACAGTAGTAAAGACAAAGGTTTGTTTTATCAAAGTATTCATCACCAAACCACACCAGCTAACAGTAGTAAGGACAAATATTTGTTTTATCTAAATATTCATCGCCAAACCACACCAGCTAACAGTAGTAAAGGCAAAGATTTGTTTTATCTAAATATTCATCACCAAACCACTCCAGCTAACAGTAGTAAAGACAAATATTTGTTTTATCTAAATATTCATCGCCAAACCACACGAGCTAACAGTAGTAAAGACAAATATTTGTTTTATCTAAATATTCATCGACAAACCACACCAGCTAACAGTAGTAAGGACAAAGATTTGTTTTATCTAAATATTCATCGCCAAACTACTCCAGCTAACAATTCATTGCCAAACCGCACCAGCTAACAGTAGTAAGGACAAAGATTTGTTTTATCTAAATATTCATCGCCAAACTACTCCAGCTAACAATTCATTGCCAAACCGCACCAGCTAACAGTAGTAAAGACAAATATTTGTTTTATCTAAATATTCATCGACAAACCTCACCAGCTAACAGTAGTAAAGACAAAGGTTTGTTTTATCAAAATATTCATCGCCAAACCACTCCAGCTAACAATAGTAAAGACAAATATTTGATTTTATTTAAATATTCATTGCCAAACCGCACCAGCTAACAGTAGTAAAGACAAATATTTGTTTTATCTAAATATTCATCGCCAAACCACACCAGCTAACAGTAGTAATGACAATGTTGGTTTTATCTAAATATTCATCGCCAAACCACACCAGCTAACAGTAGTAATGACAAATATTTGGTTTATCTAAATATTCATCACCAAACCACACCAGCTAACAATAGTAAAAACAAAAATTTGTTTTATCTAAATATTCATCGCCAAACCACACCAGCTAACAGTAGTAAAGACAAAGGTTTGTTTTATCAAAATATTCATCGATAATCAAATGTATAACATGCTCCACAATGTTTCTTATTTTCTGTCTTTCATGAGTCGGTAAAATGGTGTCCGTGTCTCATTTCGCGGATGATATCACTAGATGGCGTGGGAGTAGCCGTCTTATATCTTATTCACGTGTTTTTATCCGCTGTCAATTTGATTCTTTTATACACATTATCATGAACAAGTCGCGGAAACATATTTTTTATTTTTATATTTATTAAAAAAAATAAAAGTATAGCACAGCCATACAACTACGGTATTTAATTCTTTGTATTTTGTTTGTTGCACACGACATGCAATATACGCATGGTAATAAGTATAGTACACGGAGTAATGGTATATATAATACAAAAAAGACGGGATTTTAGTAGCAGCTACAAAATTAGTATGATAATAAAAACAAACATATTTGATTACTTTTACTTACGTTACATAATAGATAGAATTTTTAATTTCGAGAAATCGGGGTCATGTCTTGAAACACACAGGTAGCATGTGGCACCTGAGATCACGTGGCAACGTCGTGCTGCAACTGTAAAAAACATTCAGTACGTTAGCCTTCACATATCGATTAATAAATGTTGGTGATAAATATAGATTGGTATAAAACTCGCCAATCAGCGAAAAGGAGATCTATAAGATTCCAATAAGACTTTCGTCTTGATTACCCGCCATTGTGAAAATGTCACAGGTCATGTCGGTGTTTAACATCCGGCAGCTATGACATCACTGACGGTTTTTTCTAAAGTAACAAAGATCAATATAGTGGTCTATCACACTATAATCAGTAACGGCTTCTCTCTGATAGCTCGCCATCAAAGGCCTACACAATAGGGAGCACAGCCTTAAAAGGAATGGCTAGGCTTTGTCGGTAAAGGTTACATTCATAAAGATATACGCTTGACATATCCGATCATTAGTGCTTTTATACAAACCAATAATACTTCTGTGTTAGAATAATTAAAAAAAACAACGATGAAATCGTCATCACTTCGTCATCTATTTCATTACAGAGACAATTCAGTGCAGAAATAGATAACTGCAAAACAAATTATTACATAAAACTACCGTTCCACATTCTCATTGCCAAGGTAAATCAAAATTTCAAAATTAAGAAACGTCGTTTCGTCCTGAAACCAGGACAGTGCTGTAATTTTAAACTCATATGAAACACAAAAATGTTTCAAGCATGAGTTATTAAGACTATGATAATAATTACCGAACTATGCTGATAATGAAAGAAACGCAAACACACATTGTCGGTTGTCGAGGGAGATATGCTAAGTAATGTAGATATTTTTATATTTTGAATACTTAATACTACCAGAAATTGTATCCGTGTAGCTTTATGTAAAATTATTTTAGTTCAAAATCCAAATAATTAATCTTTCTTGTAATAATAAGCATTAAATGATGTTATAAGCCCTTATAAAGTGTAAGCGCATCGTTAACAACAA
Organism: Argopecten irradians; assembly: GCF_041381155.1. NCBI lineage: Eukaryota > Metazoa > Mollusca > Bivalvia > Pectinida > Pectinidae > Argopecten > Argopecten irradians. Next base: position 4,022,427 of record NC_091144.1, read on the forward strand.
CGCAGTTTATATAAAGTTAAGTTAATCCTTAATCATACAAACAGATACTCAAAAATTGACTATGACCTTGAAATTCATTTTCAGTAGTGTAACTAATCTATGCATATAATCATAGAATATATAGGGAGGCTGAATTTGGTTCCGAGTTCCGAGTTCCGTTTAAGCTAAACGGAACTCGGAACCAGTTCCGAGTTCCGTTTTTTAAATTTTCTATTATTTTAGATAAAACCATTCTACATGCCTAAGACATATGAGCAATGTTGCCTGTTGTCTTTTTTCATCGGTTTCTAGTGAGGAATCCACTTTAATTTAGTTTTCGATCAACTCCTATCTCCCAGTTCCGTTTAAGTAAAACGGAACTCGGAACCAGTTCCGAGTTCCGTTTAAGGTAATTTTCTATCTATTTAGATAAAATCATTCTATATGCCTAAGACATATGAGCAATGTTGCCTGTTGTCTTTTTTCATCGGTTACTAGTGAGGAATCCACTTTAATTTAGTTTTCGATCAACTCCTATCTCCCAGTTCCGTTTAAGTAAAACGAGTTCCGTTTAAGGCAATTTTCTATCATTTTGGATAAAATCATTCTATATGCCTAAGACATATGAGAAATGTTGCCAGTTGTCTATTTTCATGGGTTGCTAGTGATGAATCCACTTTAATTCAGTTTTCGATCAACTCCTATCTCCCAGTTCCGTTTAAGTAAAACGGAACTCGGAACCAGTTGATCGAAAACTAAATCAAAGAGGATTTACCAATATTAATCCATTAAAAAGCCAACAGGCAACATTTCCAATATGTCCAAAGCACATTGACAACTTTTATCTAAAATGATAGAGAATTTCTTTAAACGGAACTCGGAATTGGTTCCGAGTTCCGTTTTACTTAAACGGAAATAGATGTTATTTGAAAACGTATTTAAACTAGCTCCATCACAAATTATCCATAAAAAAACACAACAGAAAACATTTGTAATATGTTCAAATAACATAAACTGAATTTTTTAAATTTTGTTTAAAAAACAAAATCCTTAAACGGAACTCGGAACTCGGAACCAACTTCCTCATTATGGAATCAACTTCAGCCTCCCGAATATATATATGTTTAGTTTGGCACAGAATACCTATTAGTAAAGCATATACAACCTTCTCTGGATACCTATTGAAACCAATTTAATTTTCCTCTCAGTCCTTCGACAAGCTAGTATTATGAATTTATGTTTATCATACAACTGTTCTGTCATTGTCGGAACTTTTTTGTTTCCTTCTTACTTTGGATCCGTAAAAGAGATTCATTCTACATTGTACATTGTATTCAATTTATATTTCATGCAATTTCCGCTCTAACAAACTGTTTTAAACATACAATGGGTGACTATGGATGCATATGTATGATGGTTTAGATCCATGAAAGCAATGGTATAGAGAGAGAGAGAGATGTTAGATGGGATAGCATACGTTTTGAAAGAATCGCCACAGATGGTTCAGACATGTTTTTACTTACACTGTATGATATGAAGTCTTTTGGATATATATTGTCACGGACAACTAAATACGTACGTAAACCGCGTTAACATTAGGTTACAAACATTAAATTTGGACCACCATATGTCGGTCATGGTCGTTGTTTGGTGATGATCGTAAGTGTTATGATCTTCTGTATCTAATCACATTAAGGAGATATGAATGTTGAGCTGCAGTTTCCATCATTGTACAGTAATCAGGTTCGTAACAGATATATTATCTCTACAAATAGTCGCACCAGAAACAACATTCATACTTTTCGGTAGCAATCCGATAAAATGTATGTTGATAGAAGATATTTCGTAACAGATATATTATCTCTACAAATAGTCGCACCAGAAACAACATTCATACTTTTAGGTAGCAATCCGATACAATGTATGTTGATAGAAGATATTTTCTTGTTTACGTTGTGGTTATTGCTATAATTAAAGGTAAAAACTGTTCAAAAAAGATTCAAATTGATTATATATATATAGCACCGTTAGTTTGAAATTACTGACAATGTTGACTTACTCATCACGTTTTGTTTGTACGAAATATCATTTTCTTAAAACACTATCTTCTTCAATTTTCCCTGTTTGTATCTATATTTGTCTAAAATTGCAAAACAATAATTTATATTTCTATTTTGTTGCGATTCATGTGCAGATGACATTTGAAATTAATCTGAGAATCTCCCTGGAAATCTCGGTATTGATGATGTCAATGTAGAAATCTTGCAGCCTTGCTATCAGTCTGTCGTGTTGGTATATTCACGTCGTATGATTGTATCGTGAGGATTGTGTAAAGCGACAAAATGATAACTAAAAGATATTCAAAATGTCAGGTCTACAACGTGAGGAATAAAAGCTAATTCCCATCCATAGTGACATTTACCGCATTTAGTAGATCCAATTCTTATTTGTTCGTAATACCACCTGACAAATTTATTTAATTTAAAATATTTCAATGATTTTCTCCATACAGCATTAAATCACAGCTCTATATAGACACTTCGTCATACAGAAGAGCATTATGTCAGCAGGGGTCGTCTACATGAGCCATCAGGCTTCATGCTGTTGTACATCTTAGGTTCTAGCAATCGAATTGTCGCTGGTTAAACCTTTGGATGGGTATTTAAACGCGCGTCATTTAAGATTGTTGACCAACAAATTCAGTTTACACACCAGTAAACAACAAAAAATAAAAAATCATTCATAATATTTTCATTTCAACCGGCTATTTCTTTTAAATTTTAATGTTCCGATAAAATAAAACTTCTTTTGTCACGATTGATGTAACTTTAAAGATTCTCAATACATTAAAATTATCTATATTGTAGAATTAAAAAATACAGAAATAATAGTTTTTTTTATTTTTTCATGCGCATTAACACTACTTGCGGAAGATCGTGTTCCAGTGTATGTATTCTTGCGCAACAATCGACTGCGTTTACATAAGTGTAACGATTTCCCAGTTTATAAGGTTAAAAAGCAAAGAAAAACGGAGATGTAAATATGTTAAAATAACAGTTACAAACAACATTCATCATTCTAATTTGGTCTAACATAATTTCAAATCCACAAAATTGAAGCTATTTAGTGGAGATGTTGAACGGATTACGTGTGACTTATTTGATAAGTTGATTATGAATTGCATGTTGTCTGGATAGCATACCTATCCCCAATAGAACTAAAATAAATTGTCACATTGAACCGATAGTTACATGTGATCTGTATAACTTTGCTGATGTTTCATCGGCAGTAACTCCATCTCGAAAGTCTTCTTTCGTCTTCTTCTTCTTCGTCGTCTTCTTCTTCTTTTGTCTTCTTCTTCTTCTTCGTCGTCGTCGTCGTCATCTTCTTCTCCGTCTTTTGTCTTCTTATTATTATTATTCTTCTGCGTCTTTTGTCTTCTTATTCTTGTTTTTCTCCTGCTACTGCTTCTTCTGTTTTCATCTGCTTCTTGTTCTTTTTTTTCTTTTTTTGTCTTCTACTTGTTCTGTTCGTCTCCTATTCTAGAAGTAAACAAAGTTATTTACAATGTAATATTAGATGTCTCTGGAGTTGCCCAGCTTTCGTGATAGATCTGTTATTGATTAAGAAGGCGGACAGCAGTGATGTATACCCATGACTTGCGGTCCTTCTAAATCTGCCTTATTTATTCCAGGTTTCTAAATACGATAGATCATGGCATTCTGATTAATGGCTTGTTTATTTAGTCCTGATCACGACGTTGATACATAGTTGCTTTTTCAGTATCCACAATAACGTGATTTCTTTGATTCGTTTTGAAGTCGGATATAAGCTGCTGTAGGCTTTCAGATGTATATAGGGATGTGGTGATTAGTGACAGTGTATTGTTTCCTACAACAATACCACTGGTATTAGGTACATATATATCTTGTGAAATACAAAATATTAAAGACAACATCTTCTATACAAGCCAAAATATGTTGAACCCATTCAAAGGTAGCTCTTTCGTTTAAGGAGAGCACAACTGCCAAGAGACATGAAGGCGGCCTCAAATTAGGTTATGTATAAAGATATTCTTAAAAATAAACAAATTTAATTCCAGTTTGTTTCTCTCGTTAACATAAGTTATTGGGGCTGAATATTTATGCTTGGATGACCTGAATAGATTGATTATAATGTGATATAATGGATCTCATCTTATAATAGTGTTGTTGATACTATCAGATCAAAACGTTCACCAAATATTTTATCTTCTGATATTGTGAATTTAATATCGTTGTGATAAAAGATAACAACAGTTCTTGTAGTATAATAGATGTATTTGTCACTGCTTATCCTTATAAAATGGTTTAAAAATTGGAGCCAGATTGGATAAAACATTGTATTGTCCATGATGAACCATAGAGTGATAATTCACCAATAACGATGGCGTCCGAATGAAACACTTGATGATTATCGACATGTTGTCATTCCCTATAAAATAAAAATTATCATAAATAAAATTTTCTTTTTTAATGATCTTAAAAAAGAGTTCGCTTAACTCTCAATTGGCATGGAATACTTTATAGTCTTGTGAAAAACAATATAAAACTTAATATTTTTTGTTTGACTTTTTAACGTCCTATTAACAGCTAAGGTCATGTAAGGACGACCTCCCATGCATGCAGTGTGTAGCGTGTGTGAAGTGCGAGGTGCGTGGTTTGGGAGACTGCGGTATGTTCGTGTTGTGTCTTCTTGTATAGTGGAACTGTTGCCCTTTTTATAGTGCTATATCACTGAAGCATGCCACCTAAGACACCAAGAAACACATCCCACCCGGTCACATTATACTGACAATGAGCGAACCAGTCGTCCAACTCCCTGTATGCTGAGCGCCAAGCAGGAGCAGAAACTACCACTTTTATAGACTTTGTTGTGTCTTGGCCAGGGGACAGAACCTAGAGCTTTCCTCACAGGGACGAACGCTCAACTCAAGGCCAAATGTGAGGCGGTACCGAGGGAAGCATTAGGAAAGATAAAGTCAGTTAGGAAAAAGAGAAAAGATATGATCCTAAAGCAGGAGTGTCAATTTGGGCCCTCTGGTGGCCATGACCGATAAGCATTATTTTTTGTTTACGGATATCCGGGGTTTAGGACATCATTATAAGACCAATAATTAAGGTCAGGTCGGAGTCCCTAGTCAGTTATGTGGGGGTAAACAGGGAGATCAATTTTCTGTTTTGCCAAGTTTTGCTGGAACCAAATGATATTTTTGAATGATTTTAATGAATCATATTGCATTTATATGTTGAGAATAAAACAAAATGAAAATATAACTAAGTGTCAAAAAAGGTCACAGTAACCTTATTTTGAAAAATGTCAATTTTGCAAGAATAAAGATCATCTGGTGCCATAATATACCAGAAAAAAATGTTTTATATCATAATATAATGCATTGAGCAATATATTTAAATATTATCAACTTACGCAAAGAATATTATGGATTAATGGATGGTATTTTGGGCAGGGGGAGTAGGTGAGAGGGGATTTATTTATTTATATATATATTTTAAGCATTTTGTTTTAATTTTTAAACTTTAAAACACCAATACTTGGATTGTTTATGTTCAGAAGTAAAATAAAATGGCTCAAATATTACTATTTTTTTCTGCAATGAATTGCATTTGAGAGAAGGTAGATATTAATGTATATATCATACAATGCACATTTGAAACATTTACAAAATCTTTTATGCACTTTAAAAGAAAATTTAAAGCAGTGTTTGAGCAAGTTTATGACCCTCTGAATATAAACAAAACCATAAATTGGTATTTTATTTTTTTCAAATAAAACTCCCCTCCCGCCTCCCCGCTCCCCCTCCCCAATCCCATTCCATCCATGATACTATTTGCTTAAGCTTATAATATCTAAATATATTGCTCAATACAATATAATATGATATATAACAATTTTATAAGTATATTAGGTATTAGGGCACCAGATGATCTTTATTCTTGCAAAATTGTCATTTTACAAAATTAGGTCACTATGACACTTTTTTTGAAACTAAGTTATATTTTCCAATATGCTTTATTTTCAACATATCAATGCATTATAATTCATGAAAAATCATTCAAAAATATCATTTGGTTCCAGCAAAACTTGGCAAAACAGAAAATTGACCTCCCTGTTTAACCCCGGATAACTGACAAGGGACTCCGACCTGACCTAAATCATCAGTAATATCATGATGTCCTAACCCACGGGTATCTGTAAACTAAAAATAATGCTTAACGGTCATGGCCACCAGAGGGCCCAAATTGACACTCCTCCTTTAGTTGCCTTTTACAATCATGCAATAGGGGCAGCAGGTACAATTCTAACGCCTTATCTGCAGGGCCGCTTAATATTTATCCACTTATTCCCTTTCACTGCGGCCAGTCCATCCGTTTATATATAACTGGCGATATATGGTTTTATAATGGTTGTTTCCGGTCGTCGTCTTTGGGAAAGTTGTTTCCAGTAGGCACCGTCCGCATGCGTAGATTGGTACTTCCGAATGGTAGGCTTATCTGAGAGAATATCCGGTAGGCTTTTCTGAGAGAAAGGAGTGGGTTAATTAGAGAGAAGGCTGCTATAGACATCCTCACCGTACAGTACGTCATATCCTTTCACACATTCTGCCTAGTCTTCCCAGTTTACGTCATTAGAGGTGAAATATTCCATTAGTAGGTCATTGGTCTAACAATTAAACTTGTGACCTGTACGTATGCCGACTCGCCACCTTATCGAACACTCAGGTGTGTGTGTCAATCAGACGAAGGTATGATCAGCTTAATCTTATCTTTGAATTTCATCGAAGAAAACGTAGCTTTAGTAACCAGAATTCCTACTTCTAGAGGATTTTACTATGTCGAATGGCAGCTTTACTGCTGTAAAAAATACACAAACACACTTAGCTTTTCGGTTCAGGAACTGTTATACGTGGTTTTTATTATGCATTTTATACGCCCGGTTGTTTAAAGGACACACCAGTGATTGGATACATTTTATTAAAGTCGGAAGTCCTTCTAGGACGCTATTGTACAATCAGTTCCTGGCGTCCGCCATATCCAAGTTTCTTTCTCACTGAACTGCTTTGTCGGACGTCCAACAATAAGGGAGGGCCGATATAGTTATAGAATTTCTGCTTTTTTAGAGGACATGAGGATAATGATATGGGAGGGCATTGGGCTAATGGTAGAATATCGACTTTTGGGAGAAGGGGGAGTGGGCTAATGGTAATTTATTGACTATTGAAGGGGAGGGAGCTGGGCTAATGGTAGATTATTGACTTTTGGAGGGGAGAGGAGTGGGCTAATGGTAGATTGTTGACTTTTGGAGGGAAGAGGAGTGGGCTAATGGTAGATTGTTGACTTTTGGAGGGGAGAGGAGTGGGCTAATGGTAGGTTGTTGACTTTTGGAGGGGAGAGGTGTAGGCTAATGGTAGATTGTTGACTTTTGGAGGGGAGAGGAGTGGGCTAATGGTAGATTGTTGACTTTTGGATGAGAGAGGTGTAGGCTAATTGTAGATTGTTGACTTTTGGAGGGGAGAGGAGTGGGCTAATGGTAGATTGTTGACTTTTGGAGGGGAGAGGTGTAGGCTAATGGTAGATTGTTGACCTTTTCAGGGGAGAGGAGTGGACTAATGGTAGTTTGTTGACTTTTGGTTGGGAGAGGAGTGGGATAATGGTAGATTGTTGACTTTTGGAGGGGAGAGGAGTGGGCTTATGGTAGATTGTTGACTTTTGAAGGAGATTACATTAGGCTAATTGTAGAATATCTTGACTAAAAATGAGGAGATAAAAGTGCGTAGGTTGTGTACGGAAGGGGAGAGGTCTAGTGGTAGAATTCGTTTTAATGTTGGGGGAACAAGTGGAATTATATTGGCTAGAGGATTAACAAATGGCAAACAGTTCCGATACAGCTGTAAATCGTTTCATACCCTACAATGTATACTCTTTGATCATTTACTCTTTACCCAAACTATTCGCTTTTTCGTGTTGTAAATTGATGTCACTTTCTTAGAAATAGTATATAATTTTATAACAAAATAATGACTCAGTGCAGACATAGGATTTATATCAGCATTGTCATGAGTTACCCGTGTGGTTATCCCTAGACACGCCTTCCTATAGATCCCTATCGACAGTTCTGCTCTGAACCTGATACAAATGTAACAGTGATGGGTTTACATACATGTAATAGTCAATGAACTGGGATTTAACTCATTTTATAAAAATAAAAATACACACTGCAAGACATTGCTTTGACAAAGATATGAGGCTGCTGTGGCGTTTTATTCTACTTAGCATTGTTTTACTAATGATAATTGTCTATGATAAAACGACAAGCTCAAATGGTGTAAAATATACGATGTCTAGTCATAACAATATAATGTCTTGTTCATTGTGGAATTTTACAGTCATAAGAATGGATTTCTTGGTCATATAGGTGTACGTCAGTGTGAGAATTCACTTAAAAACGTTACGATATTCTTAAAATTGATCAATATAAAACATATTCTAAGTACATGTACGTAATATATTTTTAATGAATTGGAGAGTTATTATTATCTTTGTATGTCCGGGATATCGATAAGACTATTTCATTTACTGTTATTGATTAGAATATAGAATAAAATACAGAATATTTCCAATACAGACACTACATAGTTATAGTTAAAATAGTTAAAGATGCTCCACCGCTGACAAATGGTTTTTTTCTCTATCAAAAACAGGAGCAGACGATTTAGCATTTTTCTTCGGTTACAAAAGTTACTTACTTCACACCATTACCACCATTGAAAAGTTTGAGCTTCTAATTTTAATTTAAGTTAAAAGTATGAAAAATAATTAATTGCATCCCGAAAAAATTCCGTGGCACTATATCCTATATGAAATGAAGTACTGATTGCGCATGCACCAAAGGCAAAATAAATTATTTTATATTATTTTCTGTGCTAATAAGACATATATATACACGATTGAACACCAATTATTGTTCAAATGATGAATATCATTTATGCTCTGTCAGCGATGGAGCATCTTTAAGTTAATATTCTGGTTATGATATTCTTATAGTTAAATATTTTTCCTGAGATTTTTTTCAATTATCATCCAGTCTATTTTTAAAGCAGTTTCCAGGATCACGTTGTTTTAGTACTGATAAACACCAGTGTTCTTTTCCATCGTCATTTTATGTCATGTACTGAAATTACATGTATCTTACAGGTAAACCAGTACTGAAAAACTAAAACAATAAGTATGGCCCTCATAGTCCTTATGTTCCACTCAACGTATCACATTTATTTCACATTTCTTGTTATATGATTGTTCCATGCCAGTTTCATACAGTTGGCAACTCACAAATTGGCCGTTATTGGATATCATATCACATTATATCATGTATATACATGTATGTAAAAATATTGAAACTATTCTTCACAATAAATAAAAAAGAGTACAGTCGGCAGGTTAAATGAACCATGGGTATTATTATTATTCATCGTACTGTTAAACTTTGTATATGGGATATACCTCGATTCATCTTTTTGACCTAATAGCAGTGAGATAACTCCTAGAAAAGTAATAATGGATAAAAATGGCTATCTGTACACATTCTGTAAATCTATCTACCAAATATATGTGTCTATTTGGCGAAATTGAATTTTGATTTCCTTCAGTGGATGGCTAATGTGTTATACACTTATAACAGCTGTTCTTGTGGTATATTTGTATGTACATGGACTTTATAGCCTGTTGTGATGAATATAACTAATATCACGAAATAGAATGACAATAAATAAACACGCTATCAAGTATATTTAGAATGATGTTACCATAAATTTGCAAAACACACTAAAGATATAAAATGAATGTTGACTTAAAGAGTTAAAATAAATAAATATGATGAAAGTACGTCAATCTTCGTCAGGGATTTACCTCCCCTTACCTTCATGTTAATATTTTTCCAGGACTAAGATAGGATATGCCTGTTGTCCAATCATTTTTGTCAAAAAAAATGAAATAGTTTGAATAAATATATATTTTAGATCCTATCCCTTTACCTTTAAATATTGTACTTGTTTAGCTCTGAACAACAAACAAGTCGCTCTAGTGATAATCACTACGATGAATACGAATAATATAATCTTACTTATAACAAACATTTCTATTGGCCTAAAAGTATGTTATCCGTCCATAATGACGTAGCTGTTTATTCAATGTAACGTCGCATTTGATTAGTTGATACCGCAGCGTAATTTAATCAATAAACGTGAACTTAGAGGTAAAAAGATTAAATAATAAAGATTAACTTAAATATATTGTTTATGGTACGAAGGTGTAATAACACATTCTCACCATAAACTGATTTTAGGTTTATTTAGAGTTCACTTCGATTTATATGTTATAACCTCCGTACTGAAACAGACACAATTTCGAAACAAGTATCATAAATCTAATATAAAGGGAAACGAATGACAGATTCGGTTTATCTTATGACTAATATTTGCCTTTGTTTCTTCTCGTTTGGATTTCCCCGCCAGATAAATCAATCGATCAGTTCTGATTCAGATTAGATCACTAAAAACCGAAAGTCGAAAGTTTTTTTATTTTTAACTTTACATGTAAATGATTTATGAATAAAGCAGGGGAACATGTTGAAATATGCCAATTTTGTAGAGCATAAGCGACTACCCAAGCGTCATTTGATATCGTGACGTTTACGTGACGTCACTTATTGACTTTTGGCGCGAATAAACATTCCTCAACAGTCATTTACGCTCCTATACAAAACCTTCAGATGTTCTTTTCGCTCATGAATATGTTTTATTACAGTTTTACTGTTTGATTTAGGAGATTTAAAAAAATATTTTCATCGATTACCATGTGCAAAATGGCACGACACTGAGAGTTGATACTGATTTCATCATTTGGATCTAACTTTCCCTTCATATTAGTAGATTTCTAGTTTGATGTCTGGTTTTATCTCAGTCGATTTCACGATTCACATTTGATGTCGTTGTAAAAAGGGGTCATTTCCAACGCGTAGAAATACTAGTCAACCGCAATGCAGGTTATATTACTCGTGTGAAATTTATGAAATGGAATTATTGAATGGGAAGTGATATGATAAATAAAGGTTTGAGTTGTCCAATTTTCTTTAGGAAATACAAAATCAGAAATCCAGCAAATTCATGAGATACATACATGTACGCTTTCTTAAACACAGTAGGTTGCTTCTTGCTTTATAGGAAAAGGGTGTCGATAGTGTGCACGTAGATTCATGAGGATCGATGCGCATCATACATCTTAACCATACAACCGTTACTACCCGGCGACATATAATTAGATTGTTTTTTCTTAAAGTTGAATTCAAATTTAGATTTTTTAGAGTTGTAAATAGTCTTCAGTACACAACACTTCAGAGTAATAAGCTTCAAGTCAATTTATATGATATTTTACAAAGAGGATAGGTGTTAGCGGCATTTTACTGAACTCATTATCGTGATTTTATTTATTTATTTTTTTTTTTTTTAGAAATATTAGAAATAGTTTTACATAGTATGAGAATGAATAAACACAATTTGGTGTCAATAGAATGTTAAAAAATGAAAAAAAAATGCCACGCAACAGTAAGAAACGGGTTTTGTTTATGACCTATCATATCGTTAGATTATGGCTATGGGGGAAAGAGGTCGCCATTACAGATTTATTTCTGGCAAAAAAAAAAACCCGAATACTTTTCACCTGTTTGCATAAATTATTAGCATTTTGAATAAATATGATAGTTTTTCGGTGGTGATTAATTCTGTAAACAATAACATAGTTGACTACCTTGTGAGTGACCCCAATCAGCGTTCTTTTCTTAGATTGAATTACCTCCCTTATAACTTTCGTTATTATCTTAAAATAAAGCCGATATCGCACTCCGGGGTAGTCTCCCTCTGACTTATAAATAATTATTTTTAGAACGGGAATCATGGGGAAGACATCACCTGAAATGATACTGTTACACCACTCAATCATCAAAAGCAATCATTTTTTACAATGATGCATATCAAGTACTTGTTTCCATTATGACGGATAAACTTTTCCTGCAGTTTGTGTATTTTATAATCTGTTAAAAACAACATTTGTGGTCCGTTATACTTTTCGCAAGTGTTCGTTCCAAATTTAAAAATCTAAACCAATGAAACAAAGTTGACCTTGTCCCCAATGTTCCTTTTACAACCCTTGAGTTCCCTGGTTTTGGTAAAGTTTGTCAGTTAACTGAGTTATAATATTAAATGATAGTCTGTTTATAATTTACCGTATGAAGCAATATAGAAGGAATTTAACGAATTGTTACCGGTGTACAGGCAGAGAGGGTATCCTCTATAAAAATAGAGCAACGATCAACTGGGCTTCGGAATTTTCCCACTTGTAATGTGATGTACTTAACAAGGTTTTTTTTTCGTTATTTCAAAGACACAATGGGTAAAGTTTATTTAGCTAAAAAAGCAATAATTCGTGGATAAAAGAATTACAAGTTCCCATAGAACACCAGCAATAACCTTTTCTTTTCAATATTAGTACAGAAAAGTGAAAGAACTTCATTAAAAGAATTTCATTGGAGGCAATGCCGATGTACCACAAAACCATCGGGGCCCAGCTGTTCAAAAGGAAATTAGACTTATCGCAGTTTGACAACAATTTTCAAATCAAGGAAAAATAATTTCTTTTGAAGCTCACTTGCCAAGAGTTTACTAATTTCTGACGTGCTCCATTCTTGACCTACTCGCCGACTTTAGATGTAATCACATGTTCTGCAACAAACAAGAATAAAAATTTCACTGATTATGTGATTAAGCTAATCATTGTTTGAACAAACGGGCCCACAGGTGAAGACTTTCCACTTTTGTACCTAAGTAAAGATATATAAGGGGTTGAGAATTGACAAAACAGGGAGTTAATGAATAAGTAACACAGTAAATTACGAAGACGGGTTCCTGGACATGGAATGAGTTATTGTACATTTCTAGGTTCCTCAAACGTGCAGTATCCAAGCACGGGATGTTGACAAACACTTCTTTATTAATCTAGCAACTGTAACTGTAAGGAGTTGTAAGGTAAAGCTATGATGGATTATATCTGGAGTGGTGTCATTGGTCTCGCTGAACATCATTCGTGCAAAGAACTACAAACAGTTGTCTATTTTCCCCCAGATTAGGTCTGTGGCGCACCTTTTCACATTGTAATCAGAACGTCAAGCATTGTACAGAACCAACTAGATTGGTAGTGAAACAGACTCTTACTTCACACGCTAAGCTGCAATAAAGAATACACCACCGTCCTTCAAGGCCAAAAAAATGGGTACAGAGAAAATAATACTCTGTCACACTATTTGTTCTAAGAAATAAATCGATTAAATGACACTGAATAATTACAAGTGTGCATATCTTGTCTGGTAAACAAGATTCAGTTGTCAAATGTTACAAAAGCACTTCACTGTTACTTACTAGATATTATGGAGGACGCCGCGGTGGTCAAGTGGTTAAGATGTTCCTATGTATTTGACCTCCACCTCCGAGTGAAAACAGAGTAGTTCCATACTTAACTTTTGTACAAAATATTTTAAACGAATGTGGTCTGATGTATATATGGCACTCTCGGTTCCAACACAATTTGAATCCAAAATGAGTTAAAGCTCAAGTTAAGCAAATATTATGAGACCAATTTTTTTTTACAAAAATGGAAAATAGACATTTTTTGTTTCTCAAAGTCAATTTGCTATAGAATATACAAAAACGAAAATAAATTTGAAAACTATTTTGATATTTTAAATGATAATGAAAGAATTTTAATGTGTAAATTTAGAACAAGTAATCAAAAATTATTTGTGGAGTCTGGTAGATGGTTTAATATGAATTATCAAGAAAGAATTTGTACTTATTGTGATACCAATTCCATTATTTATTAAAGTGCCCGATTTTGACATTAGAAAGGAAATCATATGTTAATGGGTACTATTACACCAGACCAAATATCATAAAATTTTCACAGCTTCTTAACCCAAAGAATATAAAAATAATGAGAAATTTATGTAAATTTATCAAAGTTGTGATTAAAAAAGTAATATAATTTGTCCTCCTTCTATGTTGCATTTCTTGACTGTTGTAAACATGTTTCTCTTCATAATGTACTTTGTTAAAAGACTAATATAATAAAGTTTGAAGTTTGAAATTTGCGTGATGGCATATATGGTTGTGATGATGTTTCTATCGGTGCGGGTGTCAAATGTGATGATGTTTCTATCGGTACGGATGTCAAATGTGGTGATGTTTCTATCGGTACGGGTGTCAAATGTGATGATGTTTCTATCGGTACGGACGGCAAATGTGATGATGTTTCTATCGGTACGGGTGTCAATTGTAATGATGTTTCTATCGGTACGGGTGTCAAATGTGATGATGTTTCTATCGGTACGGGTGTCAAATGTGATGATGTTTCTATCGGGAGGGTGTCAAATGTGATGATGTTTCTATCGGTACGGGTGTCAAATGTGATGATGTTTCTATCGGTATGGGTGGCAAATGTAATGATGTTTCTATCGGTATGGGTGGCAAATGTAATGATGTTTCTATCGGTACGGGTGTCAAATGTGATGATATTTCTATCGGTATGGGTGGAAAATGTAATGATGTTTCTATCGGTACGGGTGTCAAATGTGATGATGTTTCTATCGGTATGGGTGGAAAATGTGATGATGTTTCTATCGGAAAGAGTGTCAAATGTGATGATGTTTCTATCGGTACGGGTGTCAAATGTGATGATGTTTCTATCGGTATGGGTGGAAAATGTGATGATGTTTCTATCGGAGAGAGTGGCAAATGTGATGATGTTTCTATCGGTACGGGTGTCAAATGTGGTGATGTTTCTGTCAGGTGGCATATGTGGTAATCGACATAATGATGATAGTGCCATATATGGTAATAGATGTCTGAATCGTGGGTGCCACATTATGTGATTTTGTGACTTGGTTCCACGTGTGATGGAGATGTCCTAACAAGTACTATAGATGTAATGAAGCAAAGTTATGTGGTGACATGGCCTCCTTTTACTGGTATTCATATTGGTTTAATTCTAAATATAATCAAAATGACAAATTGTGGTTAGTAATGACTTTTTAACACTAGTGAAAACTCGATCTAGAAACCTAATAGAGAAATAAATTTCTAGGATCATGAATGTTTTATAAGATACGTGACGCACATTGTCCTTAAAATACCTACATAATGTATAAGCCCAGATAATCCGCTGGTGTTAGTGGGTGAGGGATGCTGGGTATTCTAAATAGTTGTGTATACAAATCTATCCGTATCAGTGTAATATCATTGTCAGATTTTAAGTCAATGAGAAGAAGTCTCAAGTGACCTATTATAATCGCCTTCTGTCCGTCGTCGTGCGTCGTACGTCGTCCGCTGTGTACCGTTAAAATTATACATTTACGACATCTCCAAAACAGCTGATTTCAGCTAATTCAATGAAATTTTACACGAGCTTTCAAAGGCATAAGGCCAAACAATACTGTGAATTATATGGCCTAACTCTAAAGGGGTTGTTGGAAGGAGCTAACTGGGTAAAATTGGTTAAATCTAAAAAATCTTTTTCTCAAATCGCAGATGTGGTAGAATCAAATACTCTTCATAGATAGAAGGGTATTACGGTCCTCAAAAGCAATTGTGAATTGCCTGGTCCTGCATGGTGTCTCAAATTTTCCCCTGGGAAAGGTATCACTATAGTTTATATACAGAAACACATTTTTGAGCATTATTTGTTCAATTTCCATAGAAAGTACGGTAAGTCAAGTTTAGTTAAAATTATTGGTTTAAGATAGCATTTTAACATCATATCCATATTGGTTCTGGCTGACTCTCAGTTATTATCAAATCCAGTTAAACTACAATTAGAAACTTTTGATAAACAGATAAATTAATACCGTTATTAACTAATGTTAATACAACAGGAAGATATGCATGCTATTAATCGCCACATGTAATTTCTTGTATTATATATGTAAATAACTTTTTATAAGAGATTTCAGTAATATGTACGATTTGTGTTAAATTCTAAAAATGATTACATGTTATTATAAAGATCCTGTCCAGCGTGATATGCTTTTCAATTGCAAGATAACCTTTTTAAAAATATGCTTCTATATACAGCTTGCTGTACGATTCAAATTAATGAAATATTTTGAAATGAAATTATCCTCGGGGTTTCGAATGGCGGGGCCAAAAGGGGCCAAACAGACTAAAACTTCAAAAGTCTTCTGAATTCTGATATGTGATGGAATCAAATATTCTTCTTAGTTTGAAATATCAAATTGGTATAATCATTGACCGACGGAATTTTGAACATGTATAACGGAATTTTCACAAACCTTTACATAAATTAAAGCACATTACGAAGCAAATCTAATGATACATATTTTTGATATTACTTGTTTGACCCAATGTTATAAAATGTTAATATTTCCCATGTTGTCATTTTAATTTTCAGAGTTATTAAGATAATTGATTTAATTTAGTACTATACACGTCCCGACATACACTAAAGATGCAGCCTTGACCCAATACACTACATACCTGTTTATATACATGTATACACTGTGGCACACTGTTTCTTCTCTCAACATTTTGTACCTGTGCCAAAAGGTGATCTCACCACATTACATTCTCCCGCCATGATTAGTACCTGGTCGGGTTTTACCTGACGTTTATATATAGCCTTTCTGAGTAGTATTACAAACAGTTCGGGAACAAATATCGCCTTGACATAGATTTTGTGATTGTGTTTTCATGGTCAATAGGCTCGGTCCCCGGAATGGCAGAAAGGAGCTGGGATTCTAACTCCTCGCATTCATACATTTACAAAACTGAACTTTCTTTTAGCTTAGACAGTTTTATAGATGGTAATATGTTTTAACGAATTTCAATAATTCAATACTCCTAAAATGTCTGAAATGTTCGATCCCTGGGTTCCTGATGAGTGTATAGTGCAGATGTATTTACATAAAAAATCGTAGTTTACAAAACTTATACTGAAACTGTCAAGTAAACTGTAGTGTCTATGCATCCAACCTTCACTATGATTAATTGCAATGGGATAAAAAAGAAATTGTCTCATTTTGTAGACTGAATTTCATATAGCGATTAAAATTAGTTCCCTTTGTTTTGTTATATTTAGATAGTATACTGTTTATACCATAAATCTCAGAAACCTCATACCGTCCATTTTCTTTCAGTTACTGTATCCAGAAACATATATACATATGTATATATACATTTGTATGTTTCTGCTGTATCCAAGGATTTATAAGTGATCTCATATACGTCCTTGCTGTGTCTCAGTTCTGCAGATATTGTCTCTCGCTAAAAAAATATATTAATTACAAAAGTTTATAACTCCATATCACTTTAATGTCTTTTCTGATCTTATTTCAAACTACATGTACGATAATATATGCAGACTCCTCGTATTGGAGCTGTTTAGAGTCACGTGTAGTTACATATATATATTGTTCATGTACTATCTAAGTCCCTGCTTATAGTAATGCATAATAATAGTCCATATCCATATGTATGTATAAAAAGTATATATAGTTTTATAGTCCACACCGTGGTGTCCGTCCGGTGTCACATTTATACGTTTCCACCAGAAAACCTCACATCCATACAGTCATGTACTGGTAAACAGCGCTAGATATACTTGTCATGTGTGTATAGTTAAACCTGTTTGTATAGCCCCGAGGACCTATATATTGTTTGTGAGGCTCCATCGGACAATTGGCAATATCCCATAAAGCTAACAGACGTATTGTGTACACAAGTCGACCCACTTACCCTTCTATCTATAACGGTGGTCTGTCCTTTGTCGGATTGCTCAAACACACAGAGTATTCTGTTAGAATATATCATAATTAAATCCAAGTGCTATGGAAAAAAGAATAAATTCATGTGTAAACAATAATTAATTGTACATATTTATTAAAATGCATTAAAAACACAACACTGTAAAAAATAATTTATACAGATGAAGAAATTATTCTTAAATTAAGGTACTAAAATAATATAGATTTTTAAAAAATAAATTGAAATTATCCCAATTAATTTGTTTATTATTTTCTCAAATTAATATTTCAAGCATGATAATATGTAGAGTAATTTCCGTATCATATATACAAAATAAAACATTTGTTTATTAACGAATATGTAAGATATTTCATTATTAATTTGTAATCCCGAAAGAATGAAATTTCTATAAATTGTATGCGATATAATAGCATAGTAAAATTTAGCCGACTAGGCCAAAACGGTACACCCCGCCGGAGGCCTCTGCACCAAAGCTCCCATCCGAGATCGATACCGCCGTTCTATGTATGGGTCATTTTGATATAAATTTGGCCACTTCGATACATATACGAACTTCGCATTGTTAAATTGATTCCTTTTGTGTCTGTGCGCAGCTACATTTACTCCGCTATCGCCAGAAATAGCTTCAAATCTAAACAGCTCGACCGACAATGTACGTCATGATTCTAATTCAACTCCGGACAGCCACTAGAAACTTCGTAAAACTCCGCCAACACGAAAAAATCCTAATATGGCGTCCGAGGTTCCGTTTCCGACAACTACCGGAGATACACGATCGTAATTCCATATAAGGCCTGACTTCTTCCGATAACGATTCTGACGTCAGCACGAGGAATTTGTCCTTCTGCTCCATATAAGGCAATTGTGGACTCGGAAGGGCAAAGGTTACTACTATGAAATACATTCACACACTCCATTCATCAACCTACTACGAAGGTTTTCTCTATATATACAAAATGATTCTTGAAAATTTTTAGACGAGTGTCTGTGTATGTATAGGTAGTATATAGCACGAAAATGTGAACTTTGAAAAATTATTAATTTTATCTTAAATTAGCCTGACCTACTAGTTTGTAGTAAAATTTGATAGTAAAGGTTATCTATTGACGTAAGCATTGACGTTAGTGGGAGCCATGGAGACGCTGCCCGGCAACATGCCTTCCGTGCTCTGTGATTGGCTGTCGTATGTGTAGTAGATCACGTGGTGTTCCATATATGGGAAGTCTAGCGTAAACGGTTTCATTCATAAATACGATCCAGTGTGAAGTTCATTCAGAGTTTGCTGAGTCGAGGATCAATGCTGATGTGTAGATGATTTTAGCAACGATACTATTAAGTTCTCCGTAGACGGATAGTGTTAACCTATCATTGGAGTATTGGACATTTGTTATACACGGACAGTGTCATTAGTAAACAATGATTATGGACGGTTTGGACACACTGTCACAGGTAGCTCTCGCAGACCAAATGAGTCTAGCCAACCTGTGTTTTGATACTTCGGCGTTCGGGGGGAGTCGACTACCCTCAGAATCATTCGATGATTGTCTCAACACCCCAGTCACCAGTAATTCGGATGTGACATTCTTTGGATGTGATCCACTGGGCCCCGTACCCATCACAGCTACCGGTATGTATCATGATTTGATCTTAGTTTATGATCAGCTGTTACTTAACTCAGCGTAAATACACCGACTACTACGCTCGTTTACTGTCACTAACTTATAAATTCCTTTTATTATTTTACTTGTATGTTGTGAAGAAATACTTCTTGTATATTTCAACACATTCTCCGTTGTACATTGCCATTTATAAAGTCGGATAATTCATTCAAACAGCGATCGATCCACTCGGCATAGTAACCCGACATAGCGTATTTAGACTTGTGTCTATTCTTAGCCCATTCATGTTGAACAGCTAGCATTGACGTCATGACTATCCGATAACGCTTTGGCTTGGAGCCATACTGCGGCATTCATTCATTACACGTACACACCATATTTTCACGTTTTTCGTACGAATTAGAATTAAATATGATTTTACATGACATGTACGGTGTAGATGGTGTTAGACTACGCCTGTGGAACCATGTGGAACTCGTGTTTACGTTTCAACACCCACGGATTCGGCTTGAGATCGCAAAAAGGGGGCGGAGCTTATTTATAAATAGCCGCAATCAGAGATAACTATCCATTACACACGTACGTCATACATCAGTCTCGAGGAGCCTCGTGCGTAATACGCGACCCAGGCAATTATGGACATTGTCCTCGACTATAACAGATATCAGCCGCCAATTGATCAGACCTTATTTTCATACATTAATTATTCAAATATCAAACAGTAGACAGCTTATTCATGAATTTTGAATAAATTAATTAGGTATTTAGAAATTTAATTTTATATAAATCAGACTTATAAATTATAAATAGTAAATACTACCGGATGATAAATAGGTCAAGTAAATAAATAAGAGGTCTTATTTATTTATTTACCTTTATAACAGGATTTATTTATTTTTAATATTTTTTTATTGGCAATTCTCGAGATAAGGTTACACAACAATTTAAAAAAAAAAAATTATTATTTCAGATATTGATATATATATTCAGTAATTTAACATCCAATAATTAAGCAATGGAATAATTTCTATTTCATCAATTTCATTTTTTGAGATAATTTATTTTTTTAAATTATTTATTTATTTATTTATTTATTTATCTATATTTTTTCATTGGAAATTCTTTTTTTCATTGACAGCTTGATATTTCTGTGTTTGATTGTGTGACTTATCAGATCCTTATTTCTGTCTTTCCAGCTAACATAGAAGCCCAGATCACCATACCGGAGAAGGATGGGATCTTTGCTAAGAGTCAGATACCAGTACAGCAGGAGGACCAGGCAAACTACTCCAGTAACCTCACTCACCGTATCCAGTACAAGGGTACCCTGGTTACCACCTCAGTCACGCCTACCTCCAGCAGTAGTGACGCTCTGCCCCAGGGGATCACCCCAAGCATCTTCACCCCTCTGTCACCTCTGTTCAGCATTCTGACACAGGCTACACAAGGCATTCAGGCCCAGGTAGCCACCGGAGTGCCACAGGGAATGGGGACCGGACAGGACTATCCTGTCATCTCAAATGCTCAATGCCAACAGGGGCCACAGCCATCATTCAGCCCGGCCCCTTCTACTCCTTCCCACCACTCACACGCCGGCTCCCCGACGCCAGCCGACTTGATGATGGACCAGACTGATACCTACTCTACAGGGTTCGGATCTCCAGTCAGCTCCACCGAGAGCACATCCGAACCACAGATTTGCGAAACGCTATCTGCCGTTGATACGTCCAGTCTGAACTTCTCACCCCCACCGCCTTACACTTCACACCCGGCGATGACATCCTACGATAGCATGCCGATGAAACAACAGCCTGTATTTAATTCGTGTGCCCAACTTAATTACCCTGTATCGACGACTATGTCTACAAATGCAACTCAAAGCATACCACAAACGGTTCTTCATTTTACCGAGGACTTAAATTCCAAAGACATTAACATGAATGCTGAATTCAAATGGACGGTTCAAAACTCACCCCAACAACAACAGCAGCAGCAGCAACAACAACAGCAACAAATAAACACAAATCAGCCACAGACTCAATTGCCTGACTTCTCTGTTCTTGGTCAGGTATCCTCACATGGTGTAACTGGCTTCACACAAGCTGGCTTCCAACAGGTACCCATCAAATCGGAGCCACTTTCAGACTTGCCTAGTGACTTTATGATGGCAACTTCACAAGCTGAGTTTCCATCCCCTTCAACTTCAGTGTCCCCAACTCCATCTTTACCAGCTGTACTCAACACGCCCTATCAACAGGGCTCAATGAAGCTGATTCCCCTGAAGCCACGAAAGTACCCCAATAGGCCTAGTAAAACTCCACCCCACGAGAGGCCGTATGCTTGCCCAGTCGAGAACTGTGACAGGAGATTCTCACGTAGCGATGAACTAACGCGCCACATACGCATCCATACAGGACAGAAGCCTTTCCACTGCAGGATATGCATGCGATCGTTTAGTCGAAGTGACCATTTGACTACACACGTACGCACGCATACCGGTGAAAAGCCATTTTCATGTGATGTTTGTGGACGCAAATTCGCGAGAAGTGACGAAAAGAAACGTCACGCAAAAGTGCATTTGAAACAAAAGATGAAGAAAGAAGCTAAGATAATAGCCACCAGTTCATCTCTACCAACATCTTCTGGTGCTATGACGGAGGGTCTCATATCGAACTGTACTAGCGGGCCTAGTACGTCACTTCCTCTCATCGTGACGACATCCTCGTTATAGACAATTTCAAAACGAGACAGTTGACATTTTGTGATCCAAAGACTTACAAACATTCATTCATCATTTCATTCATTCACACAAAGTTACGAAACACGTGGAATACACATGTTCCAAAGAGTCGAACAATAATACAATATATAACTCAGATGTCTTATGCTCAAGTATAGAGTTTAACTTTGCTCTGTGTGGCCAGCGTCAGGGAGTCCGGTGAACGTTAATATAGAGATCAAATGCTTTAATATATTGTCTTTCCTTGATCCGGATTACAATATACACAGATGGTTATTATGTTATTGTATAGAGTATATACACTATGGATGTAAGACTGCAAAGTGTACGACCAAAGAAATCATTTTATTTGTATGAATACATTTTCAGGCATTAATATCGTAAATGTGAAATTATCTGTCGATAAAGATTGTTAAATGTGGAAAAAAATGGCGAAAAAAAAAATAAAATAACACACGAATTGTCTAGTCCTGGCCGTACCACTTCATTGGTGCTAGATCCATAATGTGCAATGTGTTTATATATGTAGATTGCTTTAAAGTCTATTGTTTAAGTTGCAAATTATTAACAGTTTGAAATTTTAATTATAACGTTAACTATTTCTCGTTAAAAGGTTACATATTTCTCTATGAAAAATGAATATGGATTTTTCTTTCTTGTTGTTGTTTAAATATTGTTATTAATTTTAATCATCCATTTTCCATCCGAACTATGTTCGTTTTATTCATTGTCTCATTGTCAGTGTATCATTTGTTTCATCTTATTTGAGTTTTGTCTGGCAGCAGTTGGTCACCTAGTGCTTATTGTATGTTAATTAATTGATATGATCTTAAATATTCCTATAAGCTTATGAAGGTAATTTCATTAAGCTTTTCGCTGAGAGCGATCTCAAAGACTTTATCTTAGTGCCCCTTTCACTTATAAAGAGCAAGAGGCATAAGGATCCCCAAAAGCTAAGCCCTTGGCAATATATAAAGGGTTTTCCTCCAAATATATGTGATTCTGAAAGTGCTTATTTGAAAGAAGAATTAATATTTAAAGTTAAGGCATAACTTATTTTTCTACCTTCGTATAATATACTATTACTTAATATGTCTGTTGATGTAATGATAGGTTTCAGAAACCAAAACTACACTTGGCTCACTTTTTGTTTTCCCCTTTTCAACTTAAACTTTTTCCATGCCAACGTTAATCGTTTTTATCTATTTAAATATTTTAATTGATTAAATAATGAGTCGTTTAATTGATGGTTATTATCTGTTTTATTATTCTTTCGATATTTTAAATATTGTGTGTTCGAGTCTTTGATTTGTTGACACTTGGGAGGTTGTTGTTATTTCGTTGTTTTCCTCCCAGGGCCTGTGTTGTGAGACTTGTTACCAGAACTACTGTTTGATACACGTGCGTGGAACGTTTCCCAATTAGTGAGCCCATTATCGATATCGCCTTCTATGAAATATCACAAAATAGCTATATATTTTCAAATCTATTTTCCTTATGTTGTCCTATTGTGAGAAGCGATCTTGCTGGAAAAGAATAAATGTATGGCAATATTTGCCAAGTATGGATGTTCGAAGATGAAATAAAATTGAAAAAAAACTTTATTTATGAATTTTCATTGTCTTTTACCCATGATTGGTGTATTCTAGTCTTTGACATATATGCCGAAATATCTATCTGACAACAATGACATAATATGCGACAACAAACTTCACAATAACCTGTCGACAAACCCTCTTGTTTACAATCGAGGAACATAGAGGAAAGGAGAAAACTAACTTACCACAATCAACGATTGACCTGATTTAGACAATGCCAAACACAAAAAAAATCAATTGAAGAATAATCAATATTGAAGAATGATATATCGAAAGGGATTTGAATGCGTTGTGAATCGCACATGACTGCTATGTAAGATGGTCGTTATGAGACTATAACAATGCATATATGGCTAGGGAGATCACTGACGACATCCACATAACAAAGACCATCAGCAGTCCTAATGACGAAGATTTAGACCTACAGCGAGCCAGATGAGCCTTATCTTGTTGATGTACAAACTCTAACGCCATACGAATTGATAATATGCATCTCAATATACAGCTGTAAATATGGAACCATGGATAAAGATGCGATACTGATAGGTAATTCGTAGTAATGAATCGCATCGAGTAGCTTTTCAATAAGTTAAAGTAATGTGTAATAATGAATCGCATCGAGTAGCTTTTCAATAAGTTAGATAATGTGTAATAATGAATCGCATCAAGTAGCTTTCCAATAAGTTTAGGTAATGTGTAATAATGAATCGCATCAAGTAGCTTTTCAATAAGTTTAGGTAATGTGTAATAATGAAACGCATCAAGTAGCTTTTCAATAAGTTAAAATAATATCTCCATGTAGTAATAAAAACACCAAGTAGCTTTTCAATAAGTTGAAATAATATCTCCATGTAGTAATAAAAACACCAAGTAGCTTTTCAATAAGTAAACGCAATGTGTAATATTGAAACGCATCAAGTAGCTTGCAATAAGTTAGGTAATGTGTAATGATGAAACGCATCAAGTAGCTTTTCAATCAGTGTTATGATATATACATATACTAACTTAGATAAAGATGCGATACTGATAGGTGTGTTATGATGAAGTGGCTTTTCAATAAGTTAAGGTAATAATGGAACGCATCTGAAGAAGCTTTTAAGTAGCAATAAGTTATGATATATGGTTTCTAACCTACATATAGCAGAATATATTGAGATACATATAAAATATTGATGAAGATAATAGTAGTTGCTTTTACATTTGTATCTGTACGATAGCCTGAGTTGGCCATCAGACTGACCTGATGAGTATAACTGATTAG
Source organism: Argopecten irradians (assembly GCF_041381155.1). NCBI lineage: Eukaryota > Metazoa > Mollusca > Bivalvia > Pectinida > Pectinidae > Argopecten > Argopecten irradians. The sequence continues at coordinate 4,047,562 of NC_091144.1, forward strand.
CTGAGCAGTAAGACTCATTCTCCTCTAGGTAACCCCCACGTCCTCGAATGTAACAGTCACGGGGAACTTTCTAATGAGTTAGGAAATTTACTCGGAATCTCATTTCACACTTTTCCATAGTTTATCAGATAAGGAGAGTGAAAGTAAGACAAGGAAACGTTTACTCAGATACAGAGAGGAAACCCATGTTCTTTCTTCCAAATGAAGTGTCGTGTAAGTTTCTTCTCGTTCATAATATGTTGACCAATACAGATCTTACCAACTTCCTTTTTTCATTTATATTATAATGCGGAAACTGGCTTATTGTCATTCTGTGCACATGATGTAACTAAGGACCACTATCTCATACTTTGTTTAATCACGTATCCGTGTCATCTGAATTCCTCTACAACCGTGCATCTGATTTACGATCTGTGGGTTGGATACAATAATTCGATTTTTCAGTACAGTTCAGACATGCCAAATTTTTTTTTTCATCATTTAGTAGTATGACATAATTCTATCGTTATGGCCTCGCGTCCAAAGTGCTTGATTCGTATCTGAAGATATATAATTAGGTAGTATTTGACATTCGTTATATGAACCTTATATGAACAAAAATTCAAACCCTCGTTTCCAAAGCCCTTTAAATATTGCTATATATCTCTGTTTAGTACATTCGTGGATCTCTTTAAATATTGCTATATATCTCTGTTTAGTACATTCGTGGATCCCTTTAAATATTGCTATATATCTCTGTTTAGTACATTCGTGGATCCCTTTAAATATTGCTATATCTCTGTTTAGTACATTCGTGGATCCCTTTAAATATTGCTCTGTTTAGCTCATTCGTGGATCCTGATCCCCCGACTTTGAAGGAAAGACAGAACAGTGCGTGGCGGAAGCTGCTAGACTTCATAATGCTGTTTCTTTGAGGAATCGATTCAAGAGATTGACACACATTTATACCATGGCTATTTATATCCTAGCGTCTTTGTACAAGATACCCACATCTTCAACAACGTGTTGCTGCACTATAAAGGCTCACAACCGAGACGTGGTTCATGCATGTTTTCAGAAAATCAATCCCACTATTTGAACGATTTGTTGTTTCTGCTGAGGTCAGCAAATATCGAATAGTTACTGCTATCCTTCTTACAGATTCGGATTTATTGTAAACCAGGGTTATAAAATAGAAATAAATGTGTTTAAATTATTTATTTATGACCCATTTCGAAAATGCAGATATTTGCACATATGTATCCTGTCTAGGTTGATGATACACACAAATATGTAAATGTTTTTAAAAAAGGAATCCGATGTGTTGATAGTCCATTAGGTGTCAGATCGCGTTATGTAACACACGTACACACTTTAGTGGGTGGTTGTGGGTGGAATATATGTTTACTCTATCCAATATATTTGTCTTTTTTATAATTTAGGTCCTGTTCCGTTTTCTGCACCGTGTAGACCTACCTTTATCACTACAAGACAGACGACAACCGGAGAGGAAGCCGTCAGATTAACAGCTGACGAATTTCACAAACTTAAACGACCTAGTTTTCATTCATTGTCTCAAATTACTATTATCTTCCAGTCGATGCATTGTTATCTCCGGCAATGTCAAGGCTGTATTAAATAGTGCAATGTTTTAGTGGTATACATCTAATATACAACTGTACTACCAAGCTAGTGCAATATCTAATACATCCTTGACATTACTCAACTTACATTGACAGTTACCATGGTAGCTGTGACCTGATACAATTAACGTGCTTTATCAATGTGTAATTACATTTAACTTTATAGGTATACTTACCAAGGGTTCAGTGCCACCATATTATTTACGTATAGATACATGTAGCATTAGGCAGTCATTCGGTGTTCGTTATTTACTCTATCCGTCGCATTATATTGGCTATGAATAACAAACTAGTGAAAGTCCTATCAAGGTTAATATAGAAAAATTGTCCGATTAGTAACGTAAGACTCAATGTCTGTAACGTTACTTTGCTTATAATATTTCATCAAGAATAAGCATCGAAATTTACCTTTAATCTAATTCGATACATGCATGATTACAGGTAGATGTGGTTTACGTTTTAATAAAAAAATGTACCATCTCCTTTACACAAACCACCTTTTTGGTTATTGTGGCCAATTTGTTGTTGGTGCAATGGTGACGTTCATATTCTTTCTCTGTGTAATCCAGTTTTCACTCGCTGTATAATCAGTATACGTCCTCAAACAACCACAGATTTTTGGAGGACATAACAAAATGTATGTTCTACCACAAATGCACTTTACATTTTCGAAAGTAGGCTTTAATCGAAAAGAAGTCTTTTTAAATGAAAATAAGCTCTGGGTTATTGAATATTGCAAACCTGAAGCAGTCTCCTTTACATTTAATAATATATACTATACTACTGTTATTATGAGTTAAACTATAACGCGTCTTTGTGAATTGTATCACAAATTTGATCATGGAGACACTCAATACTTTTATTTAATTGCTGGAATTTAAAAAAAAGGAAACTGGGGTCTCCATGGAACATTAAGACGAAGTGTATATATACCTATAACTGGTGCAATGTGGGTCGAAATGTGGGTCGGTGAACAGCTAGTCTCATAATTATTACTGATAATCTGTTATTTCTAAGAAATATATTTACTACAAAACAACAATTTAATTAAAATTAGTCTTAAAGCGTATCATAGAGCATCGTAGACGAGCGGATTACAAGTCTTATTTTAATTGGATTGTACAAAGCAATAATATCAATTCTGGAATACAATGCCATTGATTACCTTTTATGTGGATAATATCAAATTTTTTTTTGAACATTTTCAGAGTTCAAATACATGTAGCAGTATTGAATTGTTTACAACGTGATGCTAAGCACACGTGCTCCAAAGCACTTACATCTTCAATTACTGCCAAATATGAAACAATCGATCAACCCTTGATTATACACATACTTCGTGTTCTGTCATTTATTACAATTTGCATGGTAATAAACAATCAGTTATATTATGAAATACATCCAATAGGCAACGAGAAGTTCATAATTAATATATATATATTCATGTAGCACATTATTTCATCAAAAGTTTCTTTGAAAACAGAATCTATGAAATTGGAAATAATAATGATTATAAAAGTAAGCATTTAATAAGAAAATACTGTACATTCTTAGAATATCCGCAGGTGACATAATGATGTATAACATGGAATGTATTTTGTGGTTTGCAGCCTTTAGATTAGTTCACGTAAATAGATAGCTTACAAAAGGATCACAGTATTGACGTACAATTCAATGCATTAATTTGAAAGCACATATTGCCAATGATGGACGGGTATTAGGTTGTCAGAATGGTGTATATGAAGTTTTTGAAGAAAACCGAAAATGAAGAAAACGCATCAGAAGAATTACAGGAACAAATTATATGAATGATATGACATGAACACATGTACTTATTTACTTATAATAGTCCTTCTGATCATGCTGGCCATACATATATAAGTATGTACAGATTAAGAATTATCAGTAAAATTGATCTAAGTATGTACGAATTAGGTGCAAATGAGGATATGATAGTTTATATTTGTAGGAGGATCACTTAATGTGCATGTCCTTTACTAAGTTCAGCAGCGTTAATCACTACAGTTTCATCACATGGATGTAGATAAGCTGTAAATCATTTGGTCATATCACACGACCAGCTCTTTATCGAACCGCTATATATAGCTAGTCTAAATAGAGAGAATTATTGATAAATGCATACATCGTAGGTCTTATTTTAAAACACAGATATTCAATTAGTGTTGTAAAAAAGGCCTAGTAGATGTCTAAATCGAATTCGACGTCAGTCCGAGTTTTTCTCTGTAATAGGTTTTTCAATTTCGGCATTAATTATTTATATAACCGGGATCAAATAAAGACTAAATCGAGTGTGGCGGGGGAGTAAGTGCTATGTTAATGATTTTTCCCCGATTAGGCCTCACAGCCTACGTCAGAGCGAATTCCCGACAGAGAATCTATTTTCAATACCATGTATATTGCACTGTGGCCGGTCGATCGAACTAGCGCTGTCAAACGACGGACCAGGCCATGTAATGGTGGCACTTGATCTTCATTTCATTTAATAAGAAAATCGCTATTTCCGAATGCGCTATATTAGGCTAGCTGTAGGATATAAATAGCGAGAGACTAGTATAGGACCCGGAAACGCTTGGTGATCCTCTTTCTGGGTCAACCCAGAGTAATGACGTCAGAAATGAATGATTCAGAATCTGTCTAGCGTGTGAGGTTCTCACATGGGGGAAATAAGTCATCGTATAGTCTACTGGACAAAACACTTGATACAGAGGCGACTGTTTCGTCAGGGGTGATGGGAATATGGTCTCATTGACTGACAAAATGTAGTTTACACAAGAGACATGAGGGAAATATTTGATTAGGCAATAATAGGACATTTTGAGCATTTTTAGGGGTTATAACAGGTAATGGTTAGGAAACTAGACAATTTCATGGTGAAAATGAAATATATTAATTGACCAATGGGGATCTTTCCAGATGGTAATGACTTTTAAAAACAATTTTGTTTTTGACTTTTTGTACAAACTTTTACAAAATAATAACATAAAAAACTAGGAAAATCAGATATTGAGGATGTTGAAAATATAGACCCAAACGGAACTTAAAGATGCTCCATCGCTGACAAATGGTATTTTTTCACTATCAAATCAGAAGCAGACGATTAAGTATTTTTCTTCAGTTACAAAAGTTACTTACTTTACACCATTACCACCACTGAAAAATTTGAGCTTCTAATTTTACTTCAAGTTAAAAATATGAAAAATAATTAATTGCATCCCGAAAAAATTCCGTGACACTATATCCTATATGGAATTAAGTACTGATTGCGCATGCACCAAAGGCGAAATTAATAATTTTATATATTTTTTGTGTTAATTAGGCATATATATATACATGATTAGACACCAATTAATGTTCAAATGACGAATATGATTTTTGCTCTGTCAGCGGTGGAGCATCTTTAATTAATATGGGATAAAACCTTAATTTGAATAAATGTAAATATTGTTATAAGAAACTCGACAGAACGACATAAATTCCGTAAGATGGCATTTTTGTCTCTATCAAAAAAAAAGGATCAGACGAATAAGTATTTTTCTTCAGTTACAAAAATTACTTAAACTTTACACCATTACCACCATTAATAAGGTTGAGCTTTTCATTTTACTACATGTTAAATTACAAAAACTAATTAATTGCGTCCCGAAAAGTCCATGCCATTAAGCCCTATGTGCCCTATGTGAATGAAGGTCACATGTACTCATTGCATCCACCAAATGCAAAACGCGATATTTTATATTATTTTCGTGTTAATTAGACATACACGCACACTTACATGAGTAAACACCAATAATTGTTAAAATGATGAGTATCGTTTATGCTTTATCGGCGGTGTAACATCGTTATGCAAACACGAGACGGTTTCATTATCTTTTTGAGAAAATATGAAAAATTACATCATATATTGTGATTGAGCAATATTTGAATTATTCATCTGACCTCCAAAGCTTACTGAATTAAGTTCTTCACAACTATTATAACCAGTAAGATATCTTTGGTAGTAGGTATGGTCAGAGATAAACTACATCATATGTACATAGAGTTGATAATTATTGTTATATGATAACGTTTTCCATTGTCTGTATTACATGAAGTAACCATTTGACAAATTTTGATATTTTTGTTAACAAAGGACGCACACAAGTAAATAGTATCTTATTTTCTAAACTCGAAAAGCAAATTATCTAGTAATATGAATTATCAATGAGCGATTTGTCGTACATCAAATTGAAGATTTTTAATCATGAATATAATGAGTAGAGTATGCTGACGTATTTACTTTCGTGTTTATTATGCCCTACGTACAATAGTATCTGCTAGTTTGCATAATTTTATGTGATTCAGCTCTGCTATGACGACAAGACGTTTTTTAAATGTATTGTAATACATATACGAGTGGGTAGTTTGCGGTTAACTGGCAAACTTGTGTTACGATATCTCCTTCACACGTTTAAGTAAATATTACAGGTTGTTGTGAGAGTCAGTGAAGCATCTACTCACATCCCACCCACTCTTCCACCCCCGACACATGAACAACGGGTAGACATTTACCACATTCAGAATCGGTTGCATTATTTAACCTCATTTTCACTCACCTTGATGATACTTATAAGTTAATGGATATGGTACTATTTTTATACACTAATTATAATTGAACTGTATAATGTGATGAACAGTGACTGCTTTTAGTCTTCATAAATATAAAATGTAAATATATATTTGACCTACATAATCAGTATTTGAGAACTAATATCCTTTATACTACATCAATATTAAGTGTTACATTAATTAGATTGAAGTTAATACTGTACACATGTTATTTATAACAGTTCCATTAAATACATCCATTTATAGAACTAATTAGGCATAGACATTATCAATATATATTTACATTTAATACGTCAAATTAAAAAAAACTAATTAGGCACAGACATTATCAATATATATTTACATTTAATACGTCAAATTAAAAAAACTAATTAGGCACAGACATTATCAATATATATTAACATTAAATACGTCAATTTATAGAAGTGATTAAAACACAGACGTTATCAATACTATTTGCCATATAATATTTCAGTTTTATGAGTTTTAAAAATGCGTTACTCGTGACTAATGAAGACTAATGATTCACTGTTCTGTAATAGATTTATGAGAATTAAAGCCGACATGAAACATTTATTTCCCTGAATGATAATTTTCACAGTTTTTTTGTCAAAGTTAAAGAGCTGTTTGGAAAGTATCTCATAAAGAAATTAAATATTTGGATTTAATAAATCAGAATATGTTTATTAAATCATCTCGACATTTCAAACATTGATTTCTATTTCGAATATTTATTGTTTGATTTGGAAGACCAATCTGTTCAGCTTTGCTCTTTGGTAGGTTGGACAGTTGCCTAGATCCCCCTGAATAAAAAAAATATTTTGAATGATAAAGACATTTGATACCAGATATCATCAACTATTAAATATAAGTTCAGTGTAACATAGAGGTCAGACTATCCGGTACAAGACTCCAGATTCGGACCTCCGACATGACCCAGCATGTTGACGTTCTAGATCCCTCTGATCAAAGTATATAGTAACCGTCAGTTTACACATAAACCTGTTTACGTAAGGGTTACTCAACCAGGAATGTAATTTACGTTAAACCTAACAACAGGCGTCCACTGGTTGGCTAACCACAAAACCATTTTGATAAGATGTGTGATGCACTGTTTATATGTATGTATAACTCATCCGGGTTGTGGTTACACACAAACGAAGGCCGATGACTCATGAGCTGTACTAAGGAATGTACAACAGTGTGCCAGATACAATACAGTTATATACTACACCATGATGATGGATAAATCGTTATGATATATCTATGTCATAGACAGGAGAGAGGAGAACGAAACAAGCTGTTGTAGTGAGGAGATGGCGACAGACTTACCACAGAAGATACCTGTCATCAAAAGTCTTGTCAACTTTATCCCAGATATTCTCATCGGAGTATGCAAAGGGGAATATTGATATATAAATGGGTATATCTTTCTGAAGACAAAATTGTAAAAAGTAATTCATGTTTATGTTAACGTACTTTATCGTTGTTGCAGAGAGTAATTACATTTATGTACAAATATATGAACATATTATTGTTTGATAATTAAGTATGTACCTACATGGTTAACTTGCAGACAGAAAATGATCGTCGTACCTGTTCAGGTATGCTATCCCTTAGTCCAGAAGAGTCAATCTCTGGAACATTTGTTATAGAGGATTGCCGCTTTGGTTACGTAAATAGTTTTATTGCGTTCTGTTCACTGCCTTCAATAAATGCTTTACTACCTTCTCACACTGTCATAGGGTAAAGTGATTTTGTAAAAATTAAATGCAATGTAAGCATAATTTCTTAAAACATTTTATCACTAAATTCGGAGTATACTGGCGATACGATGATAAATAGTTGAATACAGCATAGACGGAATAACAACACTGTAAGGCATATCAAAGTTTATTGCAATCCGAAAAGTAGGAAGCTCCATCAAAGTTTCATGTCAATATGATTAAGTTGTATGTATTGATACATTCAGGGTTTTTATGTAAAAATGAAACATCATCACCACTGCAATGGACCTATTGTCTTCATGGAAAAAAACAAACTCGTATCCATACAATACATGTAGAAAACTCCATAAAGGTAATAAAATACAAAAGAACATTTAAAACTTAACTAGTCTATATATCCTTGTCTAATCGTCTTCTAAGAATCACAAATTATATCATCTGTCAGAAATTGTTTCACTTTTCTTTCTTTGAATTGATGATGTTTAAAAAAACAATCCAAGACCAAAAACATGTTTAGCATGATACCAAACTTCCTCAAGACAACAGTATGTAAATCTAGATCAGAAACATGTCCCATCTTAATCCACATACCAGATTTGCAATAACCTCCTCTTAGTTCGAAAAACACCAGGGTTAATTAAGTCAAATGCTTTTAATATTCTAGAGACTTGTGGAATATAATATTCTATCTTACTATAAGTGTCTCCAGCTTTTGTAGTACCTACAACCCGAAAATACACCTGAAGTGCATCTAATGGTGTCATCGAGCGACAGCTTTGTTCCTATCTGAGGGTAGAGTGAGAACATGTGCTCATGAATTATCGCCCAAACAACGTGAACGTAACCTTAGAACAAATATGGCGATGGGCGGATTTGGGAACATGGAAACATTAGCAATTTATTAATTTATAGACGATCTTCTAAACATTGAAGATGAAATCGAATCGGAGACACAACTTTATATATATATAACAATCCTGAAAAAAATCCCACGTTAATTGTTCAAAAAATAATTCAGATTCAATAAAACAGATTTGACTTATTTAATGTAATCTGACTAGTCAGTATTGTTATGCCTAATACATAAGTGACACTCGTGGCAGCCAAAGCTTCTCGCATTTCTAAACAAGTGACGTGTACCGTAACGTTATGTCAATATAAAAGAAATCATTGAAAATTTGTCAATAAACAAATTTCACAGCATTTTACGACCTGTTAATTCTTAGGAATATATAAATTCACATTTACATCAGTATTTTTAATCTTATAATCACACTACACGGCCACAGAAAAGAAAGTCAAATGAAAGCGAAAGGCTAACCATTACTTTAAATTTGCGGCCATTTTTGTTCTTATTTGTTCTTCATGCTCCTGCTTTGGAGGTGGTGTGAGATTTTGTTCCGAGAACAATGTTCTCATTTAATGTTCATTGCGTTTTGGCGAAATAACCCCTGGAGAACAGTGTTCTTGTATCAAGAACATGTTGCCCAAGGGAGACCTAAGTCACAGCACCACGTACCAAACGTCAGTGATCGTCAGAGCATCCTCCAACTCTTTCTTTAGTGATGATAGGGACATTGTGACAACGTTTTCTCTTTTATGCTTGATCAAGGAAGTTTTCGCACAACTTAGTAATATCAGAGACTGTCACGCCCCATTTCTTTATCATGGTTTAAACATTTTTATTGTAGAAATTACAAACAACATTGACTTAGACACAAGTTATTTCAACTTATCCCTGTATATATAACTAAATGATTATCAGTACAGATTACAAAATAACATGTTTATAAATAATAATTCTGTGAAAAGTGTACTTATCAGAAGCTATGATTCTATTTATAGAGTTCAGCAAACATTTAAAGAAATTTAAATTAGTTATATGCGCCGTAATTTTCAGTGCAAAGAAATAAGTGCGTTTAGTGAGACCATAAGGCCAAGTTTTGGTCTACAATGCCATTTCACATTTCCCCAGTATTATTAGTAATTGTAAAATGACTGCAGATATGTTTTCATTTAAACAAACATAGCACATGAACATTAATAACTTTTATAGTGCAACTATTGTAACAAATATTTATAAGGCATCATACATTTTTGTTTGTAACAAATGTTTATATGGCATTATAATTTTTGTCTGTGCCCATGAATTATTTTTCCAGCTTTATTCATCAAATCTTATGCTTTTCAATAGGTTATTGAAGAAAACAAAATGTAAAATGTTTTGCTCAGTTACGTCACGTGTAATTTTCAGGTCTTCGGAGAGATAATTAATTCCAAACACCAATTGTTTCGTTTATAAATGAAGTTTCAATTGCGGGTAGGTATTGATTAAGACGTCATGTATTTGCGAGCGTAACGTCATACTTTTCGGAGAAAACGACGTGAACTGCGCTCACAAAATGATGATTTTACAATCGATACCTTACCGCAAGGGAGTTAAACCTGAAGTATGCAAATGCGGAATATATGTAGCTTTGTTCATCATAAGACTTAGTCCGCTAAACCTGCCTATATTATAAGGCCTTTATTTTTTTTTAAATATATATTAGGCAAAACAAAAAAACAAAAAAAGCCTTATAATATAGGCAGGTTTAGCAGACTACACTTAGAAGACTTTGCAGTGATGAAGGTCTTAAGAGAAGTTCAAAACAAAAAGCCAATACATACCAAGTTCATATTTTAATAAACCAAGTGCGGAGATTTGAATGGTCGCCTGGATATCGACGTCATCCATTATACAATAACTGGAAAAAACATGAACAGAAAATTACAACAAAAACCCATGAAAGCAAAAGTTCTTCTTTATCTTGATAAGAAGTTGACCAAAACCAGAAATTTACAATATTTACATATTTAAGAATTCTTACAACACGAGTTTTCTACACATATGCTATTTTCAGACATATTTACGTGTTCTATTTATATATATTTTCAATATGCATTTTTTGTCAAAACTGTACATATTTAAACAAAATTAAATGAAGACAAATTCATAAGGATTATCGATGTTTAGTTTGTAGAGCATTCATAAAAAAAAAATGGGACTTTAAGTGGTGACATACCTTAAATTCAAGTTGTGAAATTTTATGTTTTGTATTGCCTTTGTGATGTCTTGTGATTAAACCGAATTACAATAGAATATAAATAACAAAAAGGCTATGACACCAATGCTTTAAACTGATATTAACATTAAAATAACAAATACAAACTGTAATCTGAATCCACTGTGATAAATCTAATACCGTATTACCTACGTACGTAACGCTGTCGATGGCGGATGTCTACACTTACGTCTATAACACAGTGTTTAACACTAACCGCTAAATTCCATTTCCTTTTTTCACAGGATGTTAACATTTAACACATTACCTAAAACCGATAATGCTTTTGTTAGATCAGATTTGTGTTGTTTATCTTTATGGAACAAGCCGTAAATTGTTAGATTTTCAGCACTACGTTACATACGTCTATGTGCCGTAAAATGACGCAAGTGTATCTTTATGATTTATGATATTTAGGAATATCATATTCAAGATCCTTTGTGATATGGATCGATTTGTAGAATATGTCTTTGTATTCGGATTCTGATATAAGATAGATCGCCTGCGACTTAAATTGTGTTACAATATCATCCCACTATTTTAAGAACTAGGCCTTTGCTAGCGAACAGATATGTTACATTTCGCCATAAACTCCCCCTTCTTACCTGTTTATTAGATCAATACTGATATATGGTATTCAAATGTGGCAATTGCCTTCGACCAAATCGATTTTTAAAAAACCACATGTAGTTTAAAGATAAACAAAATTCTACCGTGTATATGCTACATGTATATGCAACGTGAATATCGCGAAAGTGATGCGGTACCAGCAATAGTCGTGTTCAATTTGAATATTTGACAACATGTCGTGTATGTCGACCATAATTTCACTATAAAAACTCTGACTAGCATTTTGTTTATCTTTCAACTACACGTGATCTTTTTAAAAAATAAACCCGGAAGCGAAGTTGATTGGCTGCCGTTTGCTCTACTAAATGTGTATACGGCGGCCATTACAAATGTGTGAAATAGAAGGGTCTCAGAAGTATTTCATTGTACACAGTTCTTCAATTTCATAAATGGGATGTAACATGGGGCAGTGGAGTACATAAGATCCCAATATATAGGTATGTGTACGTTTTCCCGGCATTGCATGGACGATATATTAGAAATATGCCGCTGACGTAGCGTAGGCCAAATCTGGCCTACGATTTCACATTTTTAAGAGGTACCGCGAGCTGACTATATATTAGGCAAAAAAAAGGCCTAATAATATAGGCAGGTTTAGCGGACTACATAAGACTTTACAGTGATGAAGGTCTTAAGAGAAGATCAAAACAAAAAGCCAATACATACAAAGTTCATATTTTAATAAACCACGTGCGGAGATTTGAATGGTCGCCTGGATATCGACGTCATCCATTATACAATAACTGGAAAAAACATGAACAGAAAAGTACGACAAAAACCCATGAAAACAAAAGTTCTTCTTTATCTGGATAAGAAGTTGACCAAAACCAGAAATTTACAATATTTACATATTTAAGAATTCTTACAACACGAGTTTTCTACACATATGCCATTTTCAGACATATTTACGTGTTCTATTTATATATATTTTCAATATGCATTTTTGTCGAAACTGTACATATTTGAACAAAATTAAAAAAAGACAAATTCATTAGGATTATCGATGTTTAGTTTGTAGAGCATTCATAAAAAATAATGGGACTTTAAGTGGTGACATACCTTAAATTCAAGTTGTGAAATTTTATGTTTTGTATTGCCTTTGTGATGTCTTTTGATTAAACCGAATTACAATAGAATATAAATAACAAAAAGGCTATGACATCAATGCTTTAAACATACTAACATCAAAATAATAAATACAAACTGTAATCTGAATCCACTGTGATAAATCTAATACCGTATTACCTACGTACGTAACGCTGTCGATGGCGGATGTCTACACTGGACACTTACGTCTATAACACAGTGTTTAACACTAACCGCTAAATTCCATTTCCTTTTTTCACAGGATGTTAACATTTAACACATTACCTAAAACCGATAATGCTTTTGTTAGATCATATTTGTGTTGTTTATCTTTATGGACCAAGCCGTAAATTGTTAGATTTTCAGCACTACGTTATACATCATATCTACATGACATGAACTAACACACACGACATTGGTCATACTGAACACGACCAATGACGATATTACACAGTCATATCTACATGACATGAACTAACACACACGACATTGGTCATACTGAACACGACCAATGACGATATTACACAGTCATATCTACATGACGTGAACTAACACACACGACATTGGTCATACTGAACACGACCAATGACGATATTACACAGTCATATCTACATGACATGAACTAACACACACGACATTGGCCATACTGAACACGACCAATGACGATATTACACAGTCATATCTACATGACATGAACTAACACACACGACATTGGCCATACTGAACACGACCAATGACGATATTACACAGTCATATCTCTTACATGACATGAACTAACACACACGACCTTGGCCATACTGAACACGACCAATGACGATATTACACAGTCATATCTACATGACGTGAACTAACACACACGACATTGGTCATACTGAACACGACCAATGACGATATTACACAGTCATATCTACATGACTTGAACTAACACACACGACATTGGCCATACTGAACACGACCAATGACGATATTACACAGTCATATCTACATGACGTGAACTAACACACACGACATTGGCCATACTGAACACGACCAATGACGATATTACACAGTCATATCTACATGACGTGAACTAACACACACGACATTGGCCATACTGAACACGACCAATGACGATATTACACAGTCATATCTACATGACGTGAACTAACACACACGACATTGGTCATACTGAACACGACCAATGACGATATTACACAGTCATATCTACATGACGTGAACTAACACACACGACATTGGTCATACTGAACACGACCAATGACGATATTACACAGTCATATCTACATGACGTGAACTAACACACACGACATTGGTCATACTGAACACGACCAATGACGATATTACACAGTCATATCTACATGACGTGAACTAACACACACGACATTGGTCATACTGAACACGACCAATGACGATATTACACAGTCATATCTACATGACGTGAACTAACGTGAACTAACACACACGACATTGGTCATACTGAACACGACCAATAACGATATTACACAGTCATATCTACATGACGTGAACTAACACACACGACATTGGCCATACTGAACACGACCAATGACGATATTACACAGTCATATCTACATGACATGAACTAACACACACGACATTGGTCATACTGAACACGACCAATGACGATATTACACAGTCATATCTACATGACGTGAACTAACACACACGACATTGGCCATACTGAACACGACCAATGACGATATTACACAGTCATATCTACATGACATGAACTAACACACACGACATTGGTCATACTGAACACGACCAATGACGATATTACACAGTCATATCTACATGACATGAACTAACACACACACGACATTGGTCATACTGAACACGACCAATGACGATATTACACAGTCATATCTACATGACGTGAACTAACACACACGACATTGGTCATACTGAACACGACCAATGACGATATTACACAGTCATATCTACATGACGTGAACTAACACACACGACATTGGTCATACTGAACACGACCAATGACGATATTACACAGTCATATCTACATGACATGAACTAACACACACGACCTTGGCCATACTGAACACGACCAATGACGATATTACACAGTCATATCTACATGACGTGAACTAACACACACGACATTGGTCATACTGAACACGATCAATGACGATATTACACAGTCATATCTACATGACGTGAACTAACACACACGACCTTGGCCATACTGAACACGACCAATGACGATATTACACAGTCATATCTACATGACGTGAACTAACACACACGACATTGGTCATACTGAACACGACCAATGACGATATTACACAGTCATATCTACATGACATGAACTAACACACACGACCTTGGCCATACTGAACACGACCAATGACGATATTACACAGTCATATCTACATGACATGAACTAACACACACGACATTGGTCATACTGAACACGACCAATGACGATATTACACAGTCATATCTACATGACGTGAACTAACACACACGACATTGGTCATACTGAACACGACCAATGACGATATTACACAGTCATATCTACATGACGTGAACTAACACACACGACATTGGTCATACTGAACACGACCAATGACGATATTACACAGTCATATCTACATGACATGAACTAACACACACGACCTTGGCCATACTGAACACGACCAATGACGATATTACACAGTCATATCTACATGACGTGAACTAACACACACGACATTGGTCATACTGAACACGACCAATGACGATATTACACAGTCATATCTACATGACATGAACTAACACACACGACATTGGTCATACTGAACACGACCAATGACGATATTACACAGTCATATCTACATGACGTGAACTAACACACACGACATTGGCCATACTGAACACGACCAATGACGATATTACACAGTCATATCTACATGACATGAACTAACACACACGACATTGGCCATACTGAACACGACCAATGACGATATTACACAGTCATATCTACATGACGTGAACTAACACACACGACATTGGTCATACTGAACACGACCAATGACGATATTACACAGTCATATCTACATGACATGAACTAACACACACGACATTGGCCATACTGAACACGACCAATGACGATATTACACAGTCATATCTACATGACATGAACTAACACACACGACATTGGTCATACTGAACACGACCAATGACGATATTACACAGTCATATCTACATGACGTGAACTAACACACACGACATTGGCCATACTGAACACGACCAATGACGATATTACACAGTCATATCTACATGACGTGAACTAACACACACGACATTGGTCATACTGAACACGACCAATGACGATATTACACAGTCATATCTACATGACGTGAACTAACACACACGACATTGGTCATACTGAACACGACAATGACGATATTACACAGTCATATCTACATGACTGAACTAACACACACGACATTGGTCATACTGAACACGACCAATGACGATATTACACAGTCATATCTACATGACATGAACTAACACACACGACATTGGTCATACTGAACACGACCAATGACGATATTACACAGTCATATCTACATGACGTGAACTAACACACACGACATTGGTCATACTGAACACGACCAATGACGATATTACACAGTCATATCTACATGACATGAACTAACACACACGACATTGGTCATACTGAACACGACCAATGACGATATTACACAGTCATATCTACATGACGTGAACTAACACACACGACATTGGTCATACTGAACACGACCAATGACGATATTACACAGTCATATCTACATGATGAACTAACACACACGACATTGGTCATACTGAACACGACCAATGACGATATTACACAGTCATATCTACATGACGTGAACTAACACACACGACATTGGTCATACTGAACACGACCAATGACGATATTACACAGTCATATCTACATGACATGAAACTAACACACACGACATTGGTCATACTGAACACGATCAATGACGATATTACACAGTCATATCTACATGACATGAACTAACACACACGACATTGGTCATACTGAAAACGACCAATGACGATATTACACAGTCA
Source organism: Argopecten irradians (assembly GCF_041381155.1). NCBI lineage: Eukaryota > Metazoa > Mollusca > Bivalvia > Pectinida > Pectinidae > Argopecten > Argopecten irradians. Next base: position 4,064,452 of record NC_091144.1, read on the forward strand.
TATCTACATGACGTGAACTAACACACACGACATTGGTCATACTGAACACGACCAATGACGATATTACACAGTCATATCTACATGACATGAACTAACACACACGACCTTGGCCATACTGAACACGACCAATGACGATATTACACAGTCATATCTACATGACGTGAACTAACACACACGACATTGGTCATACTGAACACGACCAATGACGATATTTCAGAGCCATATCTACATGACGTGAACTAACACACACGACCTTGGCCAAACTGAACACGACCAATGACGATATTACACAGTCATATCTACATGACGTGAACTAACACACACGACATTGGCCATACTGAACACGACCAATGACGATATTACACAGTCATATCTACATGACATGAACTAACACACACGACATTGGCCATACTGAACACGACCAATGACGATATTACACAGTCATATCTACATGACATGAACTAACACACACGACATTGGTCATACTGAACACGACCAATGACGATATTACACAGTCATATCTACATGACGTGAACTAACACACACGACATTGGCCATACTGAACACGACCAATGACGATATTACACAGTCATATCTACATGACATGAACTAACACACACGACATTGGTCATACTGAACACGACCAATGACGATATTACACAGTCATATCTACATGACATGAACTAACACACACGACATTGGTCATACTGAACACGACCAATGACGATATTACACAGTCATACTACATGACGTGAACTAACACACACGACATTGGTCATACTGAACACGACCAATGACGATATTACACAGTCATATCTACATGACATGAACTAACACACACGACATTGGTCATACTGAACACGACCAATGACGATATTACACAGTCATATCTACATGACATGAACTAACACACACGACCTTGGCCATACTGAACACGACCAATGACGATATTACACAGTCATATCTACATGACGTGAACTAACACACACGACATTGGTCATACTGAACACGACCAATGACGATATTACACAGTCATATCTACATGACATGAACTAACACACACGACATTGGTCATACTGAACACGACCAATGACGATATTACACAGCCATATCTACATGACATGAACTAACACACACGACATTGGCCATACTGAACACGACCAATGACGATATTACACAGTCATATCTACATGACATGAACTAACACACACGACATTGGTCATACTGAACACGACCAATGACGATATTACACAGTCATATCTACATGACGTGAACTAACACACACGACATTGGCCATACTGAACACGACCAATGACGATATTACACAGTCATATCTACATGACGTGAACTAACACACACGACATTGGTCATACTGAACACGACCAATGACGATATTACACAGTCATATCTACATGACGTGAACTAACACACACGACATTGGTCATACTGAACACGACCAATGACGATATTACACAGTCATATCTACATGACGTGAACTAACACACACGACATTGGCCATACTGAACACGACCAATGACGATATTACACAGTCATATCTACATGACATGAACTAACACACACGACATTGGTCATACTGAACACGACCAATGACGATATTACACAGTCATATCTACATGACGTGAACTAACACACACGACATTGGTCATACTGAACACGACCAATGACGATATTACACAGTCATATCTACATGACATGAACTAACACACACGACATTGGCATACTGAACACGACCAATGACGATATTACACAGTCATATCTACATGACATGAACTAACACACACGACATTGGTCATACTGAACACGACCATGAGATGACGATATTACACGATCATATCACATAGCATATTACATGACAGTGAACTAACACACACGACATTGGTCATACTGAACACGACCAATGACGATATTACACAGTCATATCTACATGACGTGAACTAACACACACGACATTGGTCATACTGAACACGACCAATGACGATATTACACAGTCATATCTACATGACATGAACTAACACACACGACATTGGCCATACTGAACACGACCAATGACGATATTACACAGTCATATCTACATGACATGAACTAACACACACGACATTGGTCATACTGAACACGACCAATGACGATATTACACAGCCATATCTACATGACGTGAACTAACACACACGACATTGGTCATACTGAACACGACCAATGACGATATTACACAGTCATATCTACATGACATGAACTAACACACACGACATTGGTCATACTGAACACGACCAATGACGATATTACACAGTCATATCTACATGACATGAACTAACACACACGACATTGGCCATACTGAACACGACCAATGACGATATTACACAGTCATATCTACATGACGTGAACTAACACACACGACATTGGTCATACTGAACACGATCAATGACGATATTACACAGCCATATCTACATGACGTGAACTAACACACACGACATTGGTCATACTGAACACGACCAATGACGATATTACACAGTCATATCTACATGACGTGAACTAACACACACGACATTGGCCATACTGAACACGACCAATGACGATATTACACAGTCATATCTACATGACGTGAACTAACACACACGACATTGGCCATACTGAACACGACCAATGACGATATTACACAGTCATATCTACATGACGTGAACTAACACACACGACATTGGTCATACTGAACACGACCAATGACGATATTACACAGTCATATCTACATGACATGAACTAACACACACGACATTGGCCATACTGAACACGACCAATGACGATATTACACAGTCATATCTAATGACATGAACTAACACACACGACATTGGTCATACTGAACACGATCAATGACGATATTACACGGCCATATCTACATGACATGAACTAACACACACGACATTGGTCATACTGAACACGACCAATGACGATATTACACAGTCATATCTACATGACGTGAACTAACACACACGACATTGGTCATACTGAACACGACCAATGACGATATTACACAGTCATATCTACATGACGTGAACTAACACACACGACATTGGCCATACTGAACACGACCAATGACGATATTACACAGTCATATCTACATGATGAACTAACACACACGACATTGGCCATACTGAACACGACCAATGACGATATTACACAGTCATATCTACATGACGTGAACTAACACACACGACATTGGTCATACTGAACACGACCAATGACGATATTACACAGTCATATCTACATGACGTGAACTAACACACACGACATTGGTCATACTGAACACGACCAATGACGATATTACACAGTCATATCTACATGACATGAACTAACACACACGACATTGGTCATACTGAACACGACTAATGACGATATTACACAGTCATATCTACATGACATGAACTAACACACACGACATTGGTCATACTGAACACGATCAATGACGATATTACACAGTCATATCTACATGACGTGAACTAACACACACGACATTGGTCATACTGAACACGACCAATGACGATATTACACAGTCATATCTACATGACATGAACTAACACACACGACATTGGTCATACTGAACACGACCAATGACGATATTACACACAGTCATATCTACATGACATGAACTAACACACACGACCATTGGCCATACTGAACACGACCAATGACGATATTACACAGTCATATCTACATGACGTGAACTAACACACACGACATTGGCATACTGAACACGACCAATGACGATATTACACAGTCATATCTACATGACATGAACTAACACACACGACATTGGCATACTGAACACGACCAATGACGATATTACACAGCATACTACATACATGACATGAACTAACACACACGACTTGGTCATACTGAACACGACCAATGACGATATTACACAGTCATATCTACATGACGTGAACTAACACACACGACATTGGTCATACTGAACACGACCAATGACGATATTACACAGTCATATCTACATGACGTGAACTAACACACACGACATTGGCCATACTGAACACGACCAATGACGATATTACACAGTCATATCTACATGACGTGAACTAACACACACGACATTGGTCATACTGAACACGACCAATGACGATATTACACAGTCATATCTACATGACATGAACTAACACACACGACATTGGCCATACTGAACACGACCAATGACGATATTACACAGTCATATCTACATGACGTGAACTAACACACACGACATTGGTCATACTGAACACGACCAATGACGATATTACACAGTCATATCTACATGACGTGAACTAACACACACGACATTGGTCATACTGAACACGACCAATGACGATATTACACAGTCATATCTACATGACATGAACTAACACACACGACATTGGCCATACTGAACACGACCAATGACGATATTACACAGTCATATCTACATGACATGAACTAACACACACGACATTGGTCATACTGAACACGACCAATGACGATATTACACAGTCATATCTACATGACATGAACTAACACACACGACATTGGCCATACTGAACACGACCAATGACGATATTACACAGTCATATCTACATGACGTGAACTAACACACACGACATTGGTCATACTGAACACGACCAATGACGATATTACACAGTCATATCTACATGACGTGAACTACACACACACGACATTGGTCATACTGAACACGACCAATGACGATATTACACAGTCATATCTACATGACGTGAACTAACACACACGACATTGGCATACTGAACACGACCAATGACGATATTACACAGTCATATCTACATATGAACTAACACACACGACATTGGCATACTGAACACGACCAATGACGATATTACACAGTCATATCTACATGACGTGAACTAACACACACGACATTGGTCATACTGAACACGACCAATGACGATATTACACAGTCATATCTACATGACGTGAACTAACACACACGACATTGGTCATACTGAACACGACCAATGACGATATTACACAGTCATATCTACATGACGTGAACTAACACACACGACATTGGTCATACTGAACACGACCAATGACGATATTACACAGTCATATCTACATGACATGAACTAACACACACGACATTGGTCATACTGAACACGACCAATGACGATATTACACAGTCATATCTACATGACGTGAACTAACACACACGACATTGGCCATACTGAACACGACCAATGACGATATTACACAGTCATATCTACATGACATGAACTAACACACACGACCTTGGTCATACTGAACACGACCAATGACGATATTACACAGTCATATCTACATGACATGAACTAACACACACGACATTGGCCATACTGAACACGACCAATGACGATATTACACAGTCATATCTACATGACATGAACTAACACACACGACATTGGTCATACTGAACACGACCAATGACGATATTACACAGTCATATCTACATGACATGAACTAACACACACGACATTGGCCATACTGAACACGACCAATGACGATATTACACAGTCATATCTACATGACGTGAACTAACGTGAACTAACACACACGACATTGGTCATACTGAACACGACCAATAACGATATTACACAGTCATATCTACATGACGTGAACTAACACACACGACATTGGCCATACTGAACACGACCAATGACGATATTACACAGTCATATCTACATGACGTGAACTAACACACACGACATTGGTCATACTGAACACGACCAATGACGATATTACACAGTCATATCTACATGACGTGAACTAACACACACGACATTGGTCATACTGAACACGACCAATGACGATATTACACAGTCATATCTACATGACATGAACTAACACACACGACATTGGCCATACTGAACACGACCAATGACGATATTACACAGTCATATCTACATGACGTGAACTAACACACACGACATTGGCATACTGAACACGACCAATGACGATATTACACAGTCATATCTACATGACTGAACTAACACACACGACATTGGTCATACTGAACACGACCAATGACGATATTACACAGTCATATCTACATGACGTGAACTAACACACACGACATTGGCCATACTGAACACGACCAATGACGATATTACACAGTCATATCTACATGACATGAACTAACACACACGACATTGGTCATACTGAACACGATCAATGACGATATTACACAGTCATATCTACATGACGTGAACTAACACACACGACATTGGTCATACTGAACACGACCAATGACGATATTACACAGTCATATCTACATGACATGAACTAACACACACGACATTGGCCATACTGAACACGACCAATGACGATATTACACAGTCATATCTACATGACGTGAACTAACACACACGACATTGGTCATACTGAACACGACCAATGACGATATTACACAGTCATATCTACATGACATGAACTAAACACACACGACATTGGTCATACTGAACACGACCAATGACGATATTACACAGTCATATCTACATGACGTGAACTAACACACACGACATTGGTCATACTGAACACGACCAATGACGATATTACACAGTCATATCTACATGACGTGAACTAACACACACGACATTGGTCATACTGAACACGACCAATGACGATATTACACAGTCATATCTACATGACGTGAACTAACACACACGACATTGGCCTACTGAACACGACCAATGACGATATTACACAGTCATATCTACATGACATGAACTAACACACACGACATTGGTCATACTGAACACGACCAATGACGATATTACACAGTCATATCTACATGACGTGAACTAACACACACGACATTGGCCATACTGAACACGACCAATGACGATATTACACAGTCATATCTACATGACATGAACTAACACACACGACATTGGTCATACTGAACACGACCAATGACGATATTACACAGTCATATCTACATGACATGAACTAACACACACGACATTGGCCATACTGAACACGACCAATGACGATATTACACAGTCATATCTACATGACGTGAACTAACACACACGACATTGGTCATACTGAACACGACCAATGACGATATTACACAGTCATATCTACATGACGTGAACTAACACACACACGACATTGGCCATACTGAACACGACCAATGACGATATTACACAGTCATATCTACACAGACATGAACTAACACACACGACATTGGTCATACTGAACACGACCAATGACGATATTACACAGTCATATCTACATGACGTGAACTAACACACACGACATTGGTCATACTGAACACGACCAATGACGATATTACACAGTCATATCTACATGACATGAACTAACACACACGACATTGGTCATACTGAACACGACCAATGACGATATTACACAGTCATATCTACATGACATGAACTAACACACACGACATTGGCCATACTGAACACGACCAATGACGATATTACACAGTCATATCTACATGACGTGAACTAACACACACGACATTGGCATACTGAACACGACCAATGACGATATTACACAGTCATATCTACATGACGTGAACTAACACACACGACATTGGTCATACTGAACACGACCAATGACGATATTACACAGTCATATCTACATGACGTGAACTAACACACACGACATTGGTCATACTGAACACGACCAATGACGATATTACACAGTCATATCTACATGACGTGAACTAACACACACGACATTGGCCATACTGAACACGACCAATGACGATATTACACAGTCATATCTACATGACGTGAACTAACACACACGACATTGGCCATACTGAACACGACCAATGACGATATTACACAGTCTATCTACATGACGTGAACTAACACACACGACATTGGTCATACTGAACACGACCAATGACGATATTACACAGTCATATCTACATGACATGAACTAACACACACACGACATTGGTCATACTGAACACGACCAATGACGATATTACACAGTCATATCTACATGACATGAACTAACACACACGACATTGGTCATACTGAACACGACTAATGACGATATTACACAGTCATATCTACATGACATGAACTAACACACACGACATTGGCCATACTGAACACGACCAATGACGATATTACACAGTCATATCTACATGACGTGAACTAACACACACGACATTGGCCATACTGAACACGACCAATGACGATATTACACAGTCATATCTACATGACGTGAACTAACACACACGACATTGGTCATACTGAACACGACCAATGACGATATTACACAGTCATATCTACATGACATGAACTAACACACACGACATTGGCCATACTGAACACGACCAATGACGATATTACACAGTCATATCTACATGACATGAACTAACACACACGACATTGGCCATACTGAACACGACCAATGACGATATTACACAGTCATATCTACATGACGTGAACTAACACACACGACATTGGTCATACTGAACACGACCAATGACGATATTACACAGTCATATCTACATGACGTGAACTAACACACACGACATTGGCATACTGAACACGACAATGACGATATTACACAGTCATATCTACATGACTGAACTAACACACACGACTTGGTCATACTGAACACGACCAATGACGATATTACACAGTCATATCTACATGACGTGAACTAACACACACGACATTGGCCATACTGAACACGACCAATGACGATATTACACAGTCATATCTACATGACGTGAACTAACACACACGACATTGGTCATACTGAACACGACCAATGACGATATTACACAGTCATATCTACATGACGTGAACTAACACACACGACATTGGCCATACTGAACACGACCAATGACGATATTACACAGTCATATCTACATGACATGAACTAACACACACGACATTGGTCATACTGAACACGACCAATGACGATATTACACAGTCATATCTACATGACACGTGAACTAACACACACGACATTGGCCATACTGAACACGACCAATGACGATATTACACAGTCATATCTACATGACATGAACTAACACACACGACATTGGTCATACTGAACACGACCAATGACGATATTACACAGTCATATCTACATGACGTGAACTAACACACACGACATTGGTCATACTGAACACGACCAATGACGATATTACACAGTCATATCTACATGACATGAACTAACACACACGACATTGGCCATACTGAACACGACCAATGACGATATTACACAGTCATATCTACATGACATGAACTAACACACACGACATTGGTCATACTGAACACGATCAATGACGATATTACACAGTCATATCTACATGACGTGAACTAACACACACGACATTGGTCATACTGAACACGACCAATGACGATATTACACAGTCATATCTACATGACGTGAACTAACACACACGACATTGGTCATACTGTATTACACAGACATATCTACATGACGTGAACTAACACACACGACATTGGTCATACTGAACACGACCAATGACGATATTACACAGTCATATCTACATGACGTGAACTAACGTGAACTAACACACACGACATTGGTCATACTGAACACGACCAATGACGATATTACACAGTCATATCTACATGACGTGAACTAACACACACGACATTGGCCATACTGAACACGACCAATGACGATATTACACAGTCATATCTACATGACGTGAACTAACACACACGACATTGGCCATACTGAACACGACCAATGACGATATTACACAGTCATATCTACATGACGTGAACTAACACACACGACATTGGTCATACTGAACACGACCAATGACGATATTACACAGTCATATCTACATGACATGAACTAACACACACGACATTGGTCATACTGAACACGATCAATGACGATATTACACAGTCATATCTACATGACATGAACTAACACACACGACATTGGTCATACTGAACACGACCAATGACGATATTACACAGTCATATCTACATGACGTGAACTAACACACACGACATTGGTCATACTGAACACGACCAATGACGATATTACACAGTCATATCTACATGACGTGAACTAACACACACGACATTGGTCATACTGAACACGACCAATGACGATATTACACAGTCATATCTACATGACGTGAACTAACACACACGACATTGGCCATACTGAACACGACCAATGACGATATTACACAGTCATATCTACATGACGTGAACTAACACACACGACATTGGTCATACTGAACACGACCAATGACGATATTACACAGTCATATCTACATGACATGAACTAACACACACGACATTGGCCATACTGAACACGACCAATGACGATATTACACAGTCATATCTACATGACATGAACTAACACACACGACATTGGCCATACTGAACACGACCAATGACGATATTACACAGTCATATCTACATGACATGAACTAACACACACGACATTGGCCATACTGAACACGACCAATGACGATATTACACAGTCATATCTACATGACGTGAACTAACACACACGACATTGGCCATACTGAACACGACCAATGACGATATTACACAGCCATATCTACATGACATGAACTAACACACACGACATTGGCCATACTGAACACGACCAATGACGATATTACACAGTCATATCTACATGACATGAACTAACACACACACGACATTGGCCATACTGAACACGACCAATGACGATATTACACAGTCATATCTACATGACGTGAACTAACACACACGACATTGGTCATACTGAACACGACCAATGACGATATTACACAGTCATATCTACATGACGTGAACTAACACACACGACATTGGCCATACTGAACACGACCAATGACGATATTACACAGTCATATCTACATGAGTGAACTAACACACACGACATTGGTCATACTGAACACGACCAATGACGATATTACACAGTCATATCTACATGACGTGAACTAACACACACGACATTGGCCATACTGAACACGACCAATGACGATATTACACAGTCATATCTACATGACATGAACTAACACACACACGACATTGGTCATACTGAACACGACCAATGACGATATTACACAGTCATATCTACATGACGTGAACTAACACACACGACATTGGTCATACTGAACACGACCAATGACGATATTACACAGTCATATCTACATGACGTGAACTAACACACACGACATTGGTCATACTGAACACGACCAATGACGATATTACACAGTCATATCTACATGACATGAACTAACACACACGACATTGGTCATACTGAACACGACCAATGACGATATTACACAGTCATATCTACATGACGTGAACTAACACACACGACATTGGTCATACTGAACACGACCAATGACGATATTACACAGTCATATCTACATGACATGAACTAACACACACGACATTGGTCATACTGAACACGACCAATGACGATATTACACAGTCATATCTACATGACATGAACTAACACACACGACATTGGCCATACTGAACACGACCAATGACGATATTACACAGTCATATCTACATGACGTGAACTAACACACACGACATTGGCCATACTGAACACGACCAATGACGATATTACACAGTCATATCTACATGACATGAACTAACACACACGACATTGGCCATACTGAACACGACCAATGACGATATTACACAGTCATATCTACATGACGTGAACTAACACACGACATTGGTCATACTGAACACGACCAATGACGATATTACACAGTCATATCTACATGACGTGAACTAACACACACGACATTGGCCATACTGAACACGACCAATGACGATATTACACAGTCATATCTACATGACGTGAACTAACACACACGACATTGGCCATACTGAACACGACCAATGACGATATTACACAGTCATATCTACATGACATGAACTAACACACACGACCTTGGCCATACTGAACACGACCAATGACGATATTACACAGTCATATCTACATGACATGAACTAACACACACGACATTGGTCATACTGAACACGACCAATGACGATATTACACAGTCATATCTACATGACGTGAACTAACACACACGACATTGGCCATACTGAACACGACCAATGACGATATTACACAGACATATCTACATGACGTGAACTAACACACACGACATTAATCATACTGAACACGATCAATGACGATATTACACAGTCATATCTACATGACGTGAACTAACACACACGACATTGGCCATACTGAACACGACCAATGACGATATTACACAGTCATATCTACATGACGTGAACTAACACACACGACATTGGTCATACTGAACACGACCAATGACGATATTACACAGTCATATCTACATGACGTGAACTAACACACACGACATTGGCCATACTGAACACGACCAATGACGATATTACACAGTCATATCTACATGACGTGAACTAACACACACGACATTGGTCATACTGAACACGACCAATGACGATATTACACAGTCATATCTACATGACGTGAACTAACACACACGACATTGGTCATACTGAACACGACCAATGACGATATTACACAGTCATATCTACATGACGTGAACTAACACACACGACATTGGTCATACTGAACACGACCAATGACGATATTACACAGTCATATCTACATGACATGAACTAACACACACGACATTGGCATATGAACACGACCAATGACGATATTACACAGTCATATCTACATGACTGAACTAACACACACGACATTGGTCATACTGAACACGACCAATGACGATATTACACAGTCATATCTACATGACGTGAACTAACACACACGACATTGGCCATACTGAACACGACCAATGACGATATTACACAGTCATATCTACATGACATGAACTAACACACACGACATTGGCCATACTGAACACGACCAATGACGATATTACACAGTCATATCTACATGACATGAACTAACACACACGACCTTGGCCATACTGAACACGACCAATGACGATATTACACAGTCATATCTACATGACGTGAACTAACACACACGACATTGGTCATACTGAACACGACCAATGACGATATTACACAGTCATATCTACATGACATGAACTAACACACACGACATTGGTCATACTGAACACGACCAATGACGATATTACACAGTCATATCTACATGACATGAACTAACACACACGACATTGGTCATACTGAACACGACCAATGACGATATTACACAGTCATATCTACATGACGTGAACTAACACACACGACATTGGCCATACTGAACACGACCAATGACGATATTACACAGTCATATCTACATGACATGAACTAACACACACGACCTTGGCCATACTGAACACGACCAATGACGATATTACACAGTCATATCTACATGACGTGAACTAACACACACGACATTGGCCATACTGAACACGACCAATGACGATATTACACAGTCATATCTACATGACATGAACGTGAACTAACACACACGACATTGGCCATACTGAACACGACCAATGACGATATTACACAGTCATATCTACATGACGTGAACTAACACACACGACATTGGTCATACTGAACACGACCAATGACGATATTACACAGTCATATCTACATGACATGAACTAACACACACGACATTGGCCATACTGAACACGACCAATGACGATATTACACAGTCATATCTACATGACATGAACTAACACACACGACATTGGTCATACTGAACACGACCAATGACGATATTACACAGTCATATCTACATGACATGAACTAACACACACGACATTGGTCATACTGAACACGACCAATGACGATATTACACAGTCATATCTACATGACGTGAACTAACACACACGACATTGGTCATACTGAACACGACCAATGACGATATTACACAGTCATATCTACATGACGTGAACTAACACATATGACCAATGTCGTGTGTGTTAGTTCACGTCATGTAGATATGACTGTGTAATATCGTCATTGGTAGTGTTCAGATGTTTATGGACCAATGTCGTGTGTGTTAGTTCACGTCTATGTAGATATGACTGTGTGTTAATATCGTCATTGGGTCGTGTTCAGTATGGCCAATGTCGTGTGTGTTAGTTCACGTCATGTAGATATGACTGTGTAATATCGTCATTGGTCGTGTTCAGTATGACCAATGTCGTGTGTGTTAGTTCATGTCATGTAGATATGACTGTGTAATATCGTCATTGGTCGTGTTCAGTATGACCAATGTCGTGTGTGTTAGTTCATGTCATGTAGATATGACTGTGTAATATCGTCATTGGTCGTGTTCAGTATGACCAATGTCGTGTGTGTTAGTTCATGTCATGTAGATATGACTGTGTAATATCGTCATTGGTCGTGTTCAGTATGGCCAATGTCGTGTGTGTTAGTTCACGTCATGTAGATATGACTGTGTAATATCGTCATTGGTCGTGTTCAGTATGACCAATGTCGTGTGTGTTAGTTCATGTCATGTAGATATGACTGTGTAATATCGTCATTGGTCGTGTTCAGTATGACCAATGTCGTGTGTGTTAGTTCATGTCATGTAGATATGACTGTTGTAATATCGTCATTGGTAGTGTTCAGTATGGACCAATCGTCGTGTGTGTTAGTTCATCGTCATTGTCGTGTAGATATGTCGTGGTGTAATATCGTCATTGACTGTGTAATATCGTGTTCAGTATGGCCAATGTCGTGTGTGTTGTTCATATCATGTAGATATGACTGTGTAATATCGTCATTGGTCGTGTTCAGTATGACCAATGTCGTGTGTGTTAGTTCATGTCATGTAGATATGACTGTGTAATATCGTCATTGGTCGTGTTCAGTATGACCAATGTCGTGTGTGTTAGTTCATGTCATGTAGATATGACTGTGTAATATCGTCATTGGTCGTGTTCAGTATGGCCAAGGTCGTGTGTGTTAGTTCATGTCATGTAGATATGACTGTGTAATATCGTCATTGGTCGTGTTCAGTATGACCAATGGTCGTGTGTGTTAGTTCACGTCATGTAGATATGTGTGTGTTAGTTCATGTCATGTAGATATGACTGTCATGTGTATATATCGTCATTGGTCGTGTTCAGTATGACCAATGTCGTGTGTGTGTTAGTTCATGTCATGTAGATATGACTGTGTAATATCGTCATTGGTCGTGTTCAGTATGACCAATGTCGTGTGTGTTAGTTCACGTCATGTAGATATGACTGTGTAATATCGTCATTGGTCGTGTTCAGTATGACCAATGTCGTGTGTGTTAGTTCATGTCATGTAGATATGACTGTGTAATATCGTCATTGGTCGTGTTCAGTATGGCCAATCAATGTCGTGTGTGTGTTAGTTCACGTCATGTAGATATGACTGTGTAATATCGTCATTGGTCGTGTTCAGTATGACCAATGTCGTGTGTTAGTTCATGTCATGTAGATATGACTGTGTAATATCGTCATTGGTCGTGTTCAGTATGACCAATGTCGTGTGTGTTAGTTCACGTCATGTAGATATGACTGTGTAATATCGTCATTGGTCGTGTTCAGTATGACCAATGTCGTGTGTGTTAGTTCATGTCATGTAGATATGACTGTGTAATATCGTCATTGGTCGTGTTCAGTATGACCAATGTCGTGTGTGTTAGTTCACGTCATGTAGATATGGACTGTGTGTAATATCGTCATATGACCAATGTCGTGTGTGTTAGTTCAGTCATGTAGATATGACTGTGTAATATCGTGTCGTGTTCAGTTGGCCATGTCGTGTGTGTTAGTTCATGTCATGTAGATATGACTGTGTAATATCGTCATTGGTCGTGTTCAGTATGGTCCAATGCTCGTGTGTGTTAATGTGTTCAATGTCATGTAGATATCCTGTGTCAATAATCTAATCCGTCAATATTAGGCTTCGTGTTCATTATGGCAACAAGTCGTGGTGTGTGTTAGTTCATAGGTCCATGAAGAAATGACAGTGTAAAATCGTCATATGGCGTGTATGTCAGTAATGGACCAATGTCGCGTGAGTTAGTTCACGTCATGTAGATAATGACCGGCGGACACAATAGTCATACTGGTCGTGTTCAGTAATGCCCAACTGTCGTGTAGTGTTAGTTCTCATGGTCATGTAGATATGGACTGTGTAAATCCGTCATTGTTTCGTAGTGGTGTTCAGTAATGGACCAAAGTCGAGTGTGTGTAGTTTTACCGTCATGTAGATTATGACATGTGAAATAACTTCATATGGTCCGTGTCTCAGTAATCGGCCACTGACGTGTGTGTTAAGTTCTCATCGTCATGTTAGATAATCGGACAGTTGAAATATCGTCCATTGGTCGTGGTTCAGTATGTGCCAATTTCGTGTGTTGTTAGTTCACGTCATGTAGACTATGGTGCTGTGTAAATATACGTCCATTGGTTGGTCGTGTTCAGTATGGCCACAGTGTCGCTGTGTGTAATTTATCATGTCATGTAATTATGCCTGGTAATATCGTCATTGATCGTGTTCAGTATTACCAATGTCTGTTTGGATTAGTTGTCACGTCATTTTAGATATGGCTGTGTAATTTCGTCATTGTCGTGTTCAGTATGACCAAGGTCGTGGTGTGTTAGGTCACGTCATGAAGATATGTGACTGATGTAATATCGTCATTGTGGTCTTTGTTCAGTATGACCAATGTCTGTGTAGTGTTAGTTCTTGTCATGTAGATAAGACAGTGTAATAATCGTCAATGGTCGTGTTCAGTATGGCCAATGTCGTGTGTGTTAGTTCACGTCATGTAGATATGGCTGTGTAATATCGTCCAATGGTCGTGTTCAGTATGATCAAAGACTTGCGTAGTGATTAGTTCATATCATGTAGATTTATTACTGTTAATATATCCGACCCAATTGGACGTGTTCAGTTATGTGATTTGTGTGGGCCAAGGTCGAAGTCATCTGTGATTAAGTTCCATCAACACAGTCCTGTAGATCATGACTGTAGTAATATCGTCCATTTTGAGGTCGTGTTCAGAGAGTATTTATGGGTGATGTGTGTCCAGATGCGTGTGTCGTTGTTGTTATTGTTGTTTTCATTCGTCATGAACATGTAGATTAATTATGTCTGTGTAAAAATCGTTCATAGATCGTGTTTTCTACATATGTGGGGGGGCCAAAGTGTCGTGTTGTTTTAGTTTCACGTCATGTAAATATGACACGCGATGTACACTATCCGGTCCTATTCGTATCATTTGGTCGTGTCTCAGACGATTGATGGACCAATGGTCGTGTTGTGTGGTTCAAAGTCACGTCCATGTGTGACAAATGACTAATGTGTAAGATCGTTTCATTGGTTTCGGCTAGTCGTCATGGTAAGAGAATGAGCCCCAGTATTGGCCAATAAAGACAAGAAGTGAGGAGGTGTGGTTGATAGGTGCGTAAGGAATGTTGCGTGTTTGTTACGATCACGGAGGCGTTCAATAGTAGGATAACTAGAACTGTGTTGTGGTGTATATCCGTATTTGATCGTGATTCATGCTTATTATGTTCGAGGTCAGGGTGGGTGTTAGTTCTCGTCAGGTAGTGTTGACTTTGTGATGGTCTCATTGGTCGGTGGTTTCAGTTTTACTAATCGTATGGCCCAACGTCACGTGTGAGTGTGTTTAGTTCACGTCATGTAGATATGACTGTGTGGAGGTATCGGTTCCCATTGGTACGTGTTCATGTTTAAGGGCCAATGTGTGGTCGTGTGGGTTAGTTTCACGTCATGTAGATAATGGCTCATGTTGTTGGTCGTGTGGTACGTCCTTTGTGTCGGTGTTCATGGAAATATAATGGCCAAGGGTCGTCAGTTGAGTTAGTTCAACGTAATGTAGAATGGGCCGCCGTGGGGACGTTTTCTGTGTAATAAATCGTCATTGGGTCGTGTACCGCATATCATGGTATGGCCAATGTCGTGTGTGTTTAAAGTCATTCCGTTCATGTCATGTAGATTGAACTGTGGTAATATCGTCATGGGTGGTCGTGTTCAGTATGGCCCAAGGTGTCGTGTAGTGTGTGTTTAGTGTTCACGTCTCATGTGTTGATATGACTGTGTTAATTATCGTCATTTGTCGGTGTTCAGTATGGCCCAATGACGTGTGTGTTAGTTCAAGTCATGTAGATATGACTAGTGTAATATCGTCAATGGGTTCGTGTTTCGGGGCTCAGAGTATGGCCAGAAATGGGTCGTGGTGTGTGTTAGAGTTCAAGTGACATGTAGATATGAGAACTGTGTACTATCGTCAATTGGACCGTGTTCATAATGACCCAAGGTCGTGTGTGTTAGTTCATGTCATGGGCGTATAATATGGACATTTAAATAAATCGTCAATTGAAATCTCGTGGTACAGGTATGACCAAATGTCTGGTGTGTTTAGGTTCACCGACATGGTAGATAGTGACTGTGTAATATCGTCATTGGTCGTGTTCAGTATGACCAATGTCGTGTGTGTTAGTTCACGTCATGTAGATATTGTATGTTATAGTATTGTATGGTTAGTTATGTATATATGGGGTAATGTAGGTATTAGTAATTGGAGTGTGTATAGGATGATGAGTATGGTAGGGGTTTAGTTATATAATAGGTATGGGGGGAATGATGGTTATAGTAATTGGGTAGTGTGGGATGTGAATGTTAGTATGTAGGGTTAGTTATATATTAGTAAGGGGGGAATTTAGGTTATAGTAATATGTAGTGTGTTATATGATGTGATTATGGGTAGGTTATTTATATATAGTATTGGTATTTTGGTTATATAGTGATAGGTAGTGTGGGATAATATGTAATTTTAATTATGGTAGTTTAGTTATAAAAAGTATGTGGGTATGTAGGTATAGTAAATGTAGTTTGTGTATATGTAATTATAGTTAAATGTAATTTATTTAATAAATAGTAATTGGGAATTCGTTAAAGTATTAGGAAGGTGTTTTATATGAATTTTAGTATGGTATGGTAAGTTATAAATAGTAATTGGAATGTAGGTAATAAAGTAATAGGTATGTGTATATGAAGTGAGTAAGTAATTGTATTTATACTATAGTATGGGTAATTAGTTATAGTACTTGGTAGTATCATATCTACGATGACGTGAACTAACAACAAACGAACAAGTTGGTCATATATGACACGTGATCAATGAACGATTATTTTAGCAGTCCATATAATACATAGACGTGAAACTAACAAACACGATCTTTGCGTCATAACTGAAGCACAGACGATCAATGGCGTATTGATCAGTCATATGCCTACAACATGAATGAGAACTATCACAAACGGACAGTTGGGTCATACTGAACACGACACAAGTGACGATATGATTACAAAAGTATATCTACATGACGTGAACTAACACACACGACATTGGAACTGAACACGACCAATGACGATATTACACAGTCATATCTACATGACATGAACTAACACACACGACCTTGGTCCAACTGAACACGACCAATGACGATATTACACAGTCATATCTACATATCTACACATACTGACACACACGATATTACACAGTCATTGGCCATGAATAAACACACACGACACGACCAATGACGATATTACACAGTCATATCTACATGACGTGAACTAACACACACGACATTGGTCATACTGAACACGACCAATGACGATATTACACAGTCATATCTACATGACGTGAACTAAACACACACGACATTGGTCATACTGAACACGACCAATGACGATATTACACAGTCATATCTACATGACGTGAACTAACACACACGACATTGGTCATACTGAACACGACCAATGACGATATTACACAGTCATATCTACATGACGTGAACTAACACACACGACTTTGGCCAAACTGAACACGACCAATGACGATATTACACAGTCATATCTACATGACGTGAACTAACACACACGACATTGGCCATACTGAACACGACCAATGACGATATTACACAGTCATATCTACATGACGTGAACTAACACACACGACATTGGTCATACTGAACACGACCAATGACGATATTACACAGTCATATCTACATGACATGAACTAACACACACACGACCATTGGTCATACTGATACGAACACGACCAATGACGATATTACACAGTCATATCTACATGACGTGAACTAACACACACGACCTTGGCCATACTGAACACGACCAATGACGATATTACACAGCCATATCTACATGACGTGAACTAACACACACGACATTGGCCATACTGAACACGACCAATGACGATATTACACAGTCATATCTACATGACATGAACTAACACACACGACATTGGTCATACTGAACACGACCAATGACGATATTACACAGTCATATCTACATGACGTGAACTAACACACACGACATTGGTCATACTGAACACGACTAATGACGATATTACACAGTCATATCTACATGACATGAACTAACACACACGACATTGGCCATACTGAACACGACCAATGGACGATATTACACAGTCATATCTACATGACGTGAACTAACACACACGACATTGGCGTCATACTGAACACGACCAATGACGATATTACACAGTCATATCTACATGACATGAACTAACACACACGACATTGGCCATACTGAAACACGACCAATGACGATATTACACAGTCATATCTACATGACATGAACTAACACACACGACCTTGGCCATACTGAACACGACCAATGACGATATTACACAGTCATATCTACATGACGTGAACTAAACACACACGACATTGGCCATACTGAACACGACCAATGACGATATTACACAGTCATATCTACATGACATGAACTAACACACACGACATTGGCCATACTGAACACGACCAATGACGATATTACACAGTCATATCTACATGACGTGAACTAACACACACGACATTGGCCATACTGAACACGACCAATGACGATATTACACAGTCATATCTACATGACATGAACTAACACACACGACATTGGCCATACTGAACACGACCAATGACGATATTACACAGTCATATCTACATGACGTGAACTAACACACACGACATTGGCCATACTGAACACGACCAATGACGATATTACACAGTCATATCTACATGACGTGAACTAACACACACGACCTTGGCCATACTGAACACGACCAATGACGATATTACACAGTCATATCTACATGACGTGAACTAACACACACGACATTAATCATACTGAACACGATCAATGACGATATTACACAGTCATATCTACATGACGTGAACTAACACACACGACATTGGCCATACTGAACACGACCAATGACGATATTACACAGTCATATCTACATGACATGAACTAACACACACGACCTTGGTCATACTGAACACGACCAATGACGATATTACACAGTCATATCTACATGACGTGAACTAACACACACGACATTGGTCATACTGAACACGACCAATGACGATATTACACAGTCATATCTACATGACGTGAACTAACACACACGACCTTGGTCATACTGAACACGACCAATGACGATATTACACAGTCATATCTACATGACATGAACTAACACACACGACCTTGGCCATACTGAACACGACCAATGACGATATTACACAGTCATATCTACATGACATGAACTAACACACACGACCTTGGCCATACTGAACACGACCAATGACGATATTACACAGTCATATCTACATGACGTGAACTAACACACACGACATTGGCCATACTGAACACGACCAATGACGATATTACACAGTCATATCTACATGACGTGAACTAACACACACGACATTGGCCATACTGAACACGACCAATGACGATATTACACAGTCATATCTACATGACGTGAACTAACACACACGACATTGGCCATACTGAACACGACCAATGACGATATTACACAGTCATATCTACATGACGTGAACTAACACACACGACACATTGGTCATACTGAACACGACCAATGACGATATTACACAGTCATATCTACATGACGTGAACTAACACACACGACATTGGCCATACTGAACACGACCAATGACGATATTACACAGTCATATCTACATGACGTGAACTAACACACACGACATTGGTCATACTGAACACGACCAATGACGATATTACACAGTCATATCTACATGACATGAACTAACACACACGACATTGGCCATACTGAACACGACCAATGACGATATTACACAGTCATATCTACATGACATGAACTAAACACACACGACATTGGCACATACTGAACACGACCAATGACGATATTACACAGTCATATCTACATGACATGAACTAACACACACGACATTGGTCATACTGAACACGACCAATGACGATATTACACAGTCATATCTACATGACGTGAACTAACACACACGACATTGGTCATACTGAACACGACCAATGACGATATTACACAGTCATATCTACATGACGTGAACTAACACACACGACATTGGTCATACTGAACACGACCAATGACGATATTACACAGTCATATCTACATGACGTGAACTAACACACACGACATTGGCCATACTGAACACGACCAATGACGATATTACACAGTCATATCTACATGACGTGAAACAATAACACACACGACATTGGCCATACTGAACACGACCAATGACGATATTACACAGTCATATCTACATGACGTGAACTAACACACACGACCATTGGCCATACTGAACACGACCAATGACGATATTACACAGTCATATCTACATGACGTGAACTAACACACACGACATTGGCATACTGAACACGACCAATGACGATATTACACAGTCATATCTACATGACGTGAACTAACACACACGACATTGGCCATACTGAACACGACCAATGACGATATTACACAGTCATATCTACATGACGTGAACTAACACACACGACATTGGCCATACTGAACACGACCAATGACGATATTACACAGTCATATCTACATGACATGAACTAACACACACGACATTGGCCATACTGAACACGACCAATGACGATATTACACAGTCATATCTACATGACTGAACTAACACACACGACTTGGCCATACTGAACACGACCAATGACGATATTACACAGTCATATCTACATGACGTGAACTAACACACACACGACATTGGCCATACTGAACACGACCAATGACGATATTACACAGTCATATCTACATGACGTGAACTAACACACACGACATTGGCCATACTGAACACGACCAATGACGATATTACACAGTCATATCTACATGACATGAACTAACACACACGACATTGGCATACTGAACACGACCAATGACGATATTACACAGTCATATCTACATGACGTGAACTAACACACACGACATTGGCCATACTGAACACGACCAATGACGATATTACACAGTCATATCTACATGACGTGAACTAACACACACGACCTTGGCCATACTGAACACGACCAATGACGATATTACACAGTCATATCTACATGACGTGAACTAACACACACGACATTGGCCATACTGAACACGACCAATGACGATATTACACAGTCATATCTACATGACGTGAACTAACACACACGACATTGGCCATACTGAACACGACCAATGACGATATTACACAGTCATATCTACATGACATGAACTAACACACACGACATTGGTCATACTGAACACGACCAATGACGATATTACACAGTCATATCTACATGACGTGAACTAACACACACGACATTGGCCATACTGAACACGACCAATGACGATATTACACAGTCATATCTACATGACGTGAACTAACACACACGACATTGGTCATACTGAACACGACCAATGACGATATTACACAGTCATATCTACATGACATGAACTAACACACACGACCTTGGTCATACTGAACACGACCAATGACGATATTACACAGTCATATCTACATGACGTGAACTAACACACACGACATTGGTCATACTGAACACGACCAATGACGATATTACACAGTCATATCTACATGACATGAACTAACACACACGACCTTGGTCATACTGAACACGACCAATGACGATATTACACAGCCATTCTACTGACTAATACACAGACATACACGACATGACATAACACACATATCTACATTGAATACAACATACTTGCATATGAACACGACCAATGACGATATTACACAGTCATATCTACATGACATGAACTAACACACACGACATTGGCCATACTGAACACGACCAATGACGATATTACACAGTCATATCTACATGACTGAACTAACACACACGACATTGGTCATACTGAACACGACCAATGACGATATTACACAGTCATATCTACATGACGTGAACTAACACACACGACATTGGTCATACTGAACACGACCAATGACGATATTACACAGTCATATCTACATGACGTGAACTAACACACACGACCTTGGCCATACTGAACACGACCAATGACGATATTACACAGTCATATCTACATGACGTGAACTAACACACACGACATTGGTCATACTGAACACGACCAATGACGATATTACACAGTCATATCTACATGACGTGAACTAACACACACGACATTGGCCATACTGAACACGATCAATGACGATATTACACAGTCATATCTACATGACCATGAACTAACACACACGACATTGGCCATACTGAACACGACCAATGACGATATTACACAGTCATATCTACATGACGTGAACTAACACACACGACATTGGCCATACTGAACACGACCAATGACGATATTACACAGTCATATCTACATGACGTGAACTAACACACACGACATTGGCCATACTGAACACGACCAATGACGATATTACACAGTCATATCTACATGACGTGAACTAACACACACGACATTGGCCATACTGAACACGACCAATGACGATATTACACAGTCATATCTACATGACATGAACTAACACACACGACATTGGCCATACTGAACACGACCAATGACGATATTACACAGTCATATCTACATGACGTGAACTAACACACACGACATTGGTCATACTGAACACGACCAATGACGATATTACACAGCCATATCTACATGACGTGAACTAACACACACGACATTGGCCATACTGAACACGACCAATGACGATATTACACAGTCATATCTACATGACGTGAACTAACACACACGACATTGGTCATACTGAACACGACCAATGACGATATTACACAGTCATATCTACATGACGTGAACTAACACACACGACATTGGTCATACTGAACACGACCAATGACGATATTACACAGTCATATCTACATGACGTGAACTAACACACACGACATTGGCCATACTGAACACGACCAATGACGATATTACACAGTCATATCTACATGACATGAACTAACACACACGACATTGGCCATACTGAACACGACCAATGACGATATTACACAGACATATCTACATGACGTGAACTAACACACACGACATTGGCCATACTGAACACGACCAATGACGATATTACACAGTCATATCTACATGACATGAACTAACACACACGACATTGGTCATACTGAACACGACCAATGACGATATTACACAGTCATATCTACATGACGTGAACTAACACAC
Organism: Argopecten irradians; assembly: GCF_041381155.1. NCBI lineage: Eukaryota > Metazoa > Mollusca > Bivalvia > Pectinida > Pectinidae > Argopecten > Argopecten irradians. The sequence continues at coordinate 4,090,078 of NC_091144.1, forward strand.
ACGACATTGGTCATACTGAACACGACCAATGACGATATTACACAGTCATATCTACATGACATGAACTAACACACACGACCTTGGCCATACTGAACACGACCAATGACGATATTACACAGTCATATCTACATGACGTGAACTAACACACACGACATTGGTCATACTGAACACGACCAATGACGATATTACACAGTCATATCTACATGACATGAACTAACACACACGACCTTGGCCATACTGAACACGACCAATGACGATATTACACAGCCATATCTACATGACATGAACTAACACACACGACATTGGTCATACTGAACACGACCAATGACGATATTACACAGCCATATCTACATGACTGAACTAACACACACGACATTGGCCATTACTGAACACGACCAATGACGATATTACACAGTCATATCTACATGACATGAACTAACACACACGACATTGGTCATACTGAACACGACCAATGACGATATTACACAGTCATATCTACATGACGTGAACTAACACACACGACATTGGTCATACTGAACACGACCAATGACGATATTACACAGTCATATCTACATGACATGAACTAACACACACGACATTGGTCATACTGAACACGACCAATGACGATATTACACAGCCATATCTACATGACGTGAACTAACACACACGACATTGGTCATACTGAACACGACCAATGACGATATTACACAGCCATATCTACATGACGTGAACTAACACACACGACATTGGACATACTGAACACGACCAATGACGATATTACACAGTCATATCTACATGACGTGAACTAACACACACGACATTGGTCATACTGAACACGACCAATGACGATATTACACAGTCATATCTACATGACGTGAACTAACACACACGACATTGGTCATACTGAACACGACCAATGACGATATTACACAGTCATATCTACATGACGTGAACTAACACACACGACATTGGCCATACTGAACACGACCAATGACGATATTACACAGTCATATCTACATGACATGAACTAACACACACGACCTTGGCCATACTGAACACGACCAATGACGATATTACACAGCCATATCTACATGACATGAACTAACACACACGACATTGGCCATACTGAACACGACCAATGACGATATTACACAGCCATATCTACATGACGTGAACTAACACACACGACATTGGCCATACTGAACACGACCAATGACGATATTACACAGTCATATCTACATGACGTGAACTAACACACACGACATTGGTCATACTGAACACGACCAATGACGATATTACACAGCCATATCTACCTGACGTGAACTAACACACACGACATTGGCCATACTGAAGACGACCAATGACGATATTACACAGTCATATATCATACATGACGTGAACTAACACACACGACATTGGCCATACTGAACACGACCAATGACGATATTACACTGCCATATCTACATGACGTGAACTAACACACACGACATTGGCCATACTGAACACGACCAATGACGATATTACACAGCCATATCTACATGACATGAACTAACACACACGACATTGGTCATACTGAACACGACCAATGACGATATTACACAGTCATATCTACATGACATGAACTAACACACACGACATTGGCCATACTGAACACGACCAATGACGATATTACACAGTCATATCTACATGACATGAACTAACACACACGACATTGGTCATACTGAACACGACCAATGACGATATTACACAGTCATATCTACATGACATGAACTAACACACACGACCTTGGCCATACTGAACACGACCAATGACGATATTACACAGCCATATCTACATGACATGAACTAACACACACGACATTGGTCATACTGAACACGACCAATGACGATATTACACAGCCATATCTACATGACGTGAACTAACACACACGACATTGGCCATACAGAACACGACCAATGACGATATTACACAGTCATATCTACATGACGTGAACTAACACACACGACCTTGGCCATATTGAACACGACCAATGACGATATTACACAGTCATATCTACATGACGTGAACTAACACACACGACATTGGTCATACTGAACACGACTAATGACGATATTACAGAGTCATATCTACATGACGTGAACTAACACACACGACATTGGTCATACTGAACACGACCAATGACGATATTACACAGTCATATCTACATGACGTGAACTAACACACACGACATTGGTCATACTGAACACGACCAATGACGATATTACACAGTATATCTACATGACGTGAACTAACACACACGACATTGGTCATACTGAACACGACCAATGACGATATTACACAGTGATATCTACATGACGTGAACTAACACACACGACATTGGTCATACTGAACACGACCAATGACGATCGTTAACCAGGTAATTATTTTTACCTGTACTCGCACCTGTTACGTGAAGTACCTACCTTCACATTTTCACACGTTTCAAAGGTATCTAATACATTGTGGACAACATATGTTTGCACTTGTATTGATTTGTGGACAGGTTATCCAGGGGACAGAAACGTCATCAGTTTAAGGAAACATAATTAGATGTCAGCAGCGTTACACCAGGTAATTTCGATAATCAACAACTGCAATATTAAGGCTATAGCAATGTCTAACAAGACAGTGTAATTAGAACAGTTGGTAGTTTGACGTCCGGTTTATTAACTTACGGGTACTCTGATCATCATCAAACTTTATTTCCTCCAGGTGGAGATACAATATAAATCGATATAAAAAGAGAACAAAGAGAGAAGTTAAATTAGTATAAATCAAAGAGTAATAGGCAAGCCATTACTCTTTTGCACGAATTTTTATCAAAGCTACTTTCACGGATGGAATAAACGCGAAGCGTGCAAGATGAACCGAGCCGATTTCATTAGGTATGTCTTTCTAGCAGCATCATTCTGGAAAGGGACTCCTGCCATTTCGCCTTAAAGGGTTCCAGCAAATGAAATGTCATTTTTGTTTATGATAGAGGTGAAGACACAGGGCCAAAATTCAGTCATGATTTCCGGCAAAAACCTGTCATGGAGAGCTCTGGAATGATCACAGCTAGCGCAGAAATGAATCATGACGTCGTGGAAGGGCTGCAGGCACAAATCACACACTGTAGTATCATGGGTGACTGATAATGTCAACATGGAACACAATGAGTAAATGACCTGAACATTCAATAGGATGTTGCTGCTTTCAACATGACGTACGGTTTGTAGGATGAATGACACAGCCGAAACATCTCAAAATCTGAATCATTTGTCATACGAACTTTCAAGGCCGCGTTTTCAGTAGATGATGACTTCCATTTACATTTAGAGGGGAATGTATATGTCCTGAGGTACAAGTCAAGATATGAGAGTAGCTCGTATCTTTGAAGGACCCCAACGATATCTGGAAAGTATCCTTTGCCACAAGAAGATCCTGGTTTTACTACTCGTACATTCAAAAAAGGAATACAATCGTGGGGTGAAGATTCGCTTGACTAAACACGACAATTCTAAGGAATCAGTTTCTGAAGGAAACACAACTTTCTTCTGTCAATTTCGGCAGATATACGAAATAATCCAAGCATGGGCTCGATCATGTCCGATCTTGATCGCCGGTGTACACAAAGAATAAGTTTCGCTGCGTAGTGTTGGAAACGAGCTAGTTGTGAAAGATCGCTCACACTCAACTGCACCCAATGTTCGCATCCATAGAAAACAGATGGCAAAATCACTTTTTTTGAGAAATTGGTCTTGACGAGCGGATTAATGAAATTGGATGGGCCAATGTCAACGATCGAGTGGATGGTTCTTCTCAATGAATGAATTTTAGTCTTGTTTATGATTTTACTAATGTCATGTGAATACAAATTGCCACATATAACATAGACTATCAGTGTTACTCTGCTGTCGAGTCATATATGTATCAACAAGTGATGGCTATATTTAAGGGATATAATGTTCAATGAAATTGACTAGCAATGTATTTCCATGGTAGCTGTCGACTTGTATCCCTATCAATGAAATATTTAAGCTTATTTAACTTTAATTCCAAGAATACATCGAACGTCCAAGATGGTTTTATATAAACAAAACCAATAACGCTTTTTTCAATAAATGCCGTTATATTGGTTAAGTATTGATTTTAAATGTTGGATATTGAGAAGTCGTTATTTTATATACAAGTGAATTAAGTTTTTATGTTTTATCTTATGTGTCCTTTGTAGTTATAATCAAGAGATATAGAACCATAAGATATAAGATAATGTTTAATTTGGCAATCACTAATATCCTCTGACAACAACTTTTGTTGTACCTCGTGATTTCGAGTTCACAACAACAGTTGCAAAACTTGAATTTACTTTATACAACTTTTCATCTTTCTAGGACTCGTCAGTGATGTAATGGACACATTACATGTGTTTCATCCTTCTAGGACTCGTCAGTGATGTAAGGGACACATTACAGGTGTTTCATCCTTCTAGGACTCGTCAGTGATGTTAGGGACACATTACAGGTGTTTCATCCTTCTAGGACTCGTCAGTGATGTTAGGGACACATTACAGGTGTTTCATCCTTCTAGGACTCGTCAGTGATGTTAGGGACACATTACAGGTGTTTCATCCTTCTAGGACTCGTCAGTGATGTTAGGGACACATTACAGGTGTTTCGTTTCATCCTTCTAGGACTCGTCAGTGATGTAATGGACACATTACAGGTGTTTCATCCTTCTAGGACTCGTCAGTGATGTAAGGGACACATTACAGGTGTTTCATCCTTCTAGGACTCGTCAGTGATGTAATGGACACATTACAGGTGTTTCATTCTTCTAGGACTCGTCAGTGATGTTAGGGACACATTACAGGTGTTTCATCCTTCTAGGACTCGTCAGTGATGTAAGGGACACATTACAGGTGTTTCATCCTTCTAGGACTCGTCAGTGATGTAATGGACACATTACAGGTGTTTCATCCTTCTAGGACTCGTCAGTGATGTTAGGGACACATTACAGGTGTTTCGTTTCATCCTTCTAGGACTCGTCAGTGATGTAATGGACACATTACAGGTGTTTCATCCTTCTAGGACTCGTCAGTAATGTAAGGGACACATTACAGGTGTTTCATCCTTCTAGGACTCGTCAGTGATGTAATAGACACATTACAGGTGTTTCATCCTTCTAGGACTCGTCAGTGATGGTAGGGACACATTACAGGTGTTTCATCCTTCTAGGACTCGTCAGTGATGTAAGGGATACATTACAGGTGTTTCATCCTTCTAGGACTCGTCAGTGATGTAATGGACACATTACAGGTGTTTCATCCTTCTAGGACTCGTCAGTGATGTTAGGGACACATTACAGGTGTTTCGTTTCATCCTTCTAGGACTCGTCAGTGATGTAATGGACACATTACAGGTGTTTCATCCTTCTAGGACTCGTCAGTGATGTAAGGGACACATTACAGGTGTTTCATCCTTCTAGGACTCGTCAGTGATGTAATGGACACATTACAGGTGTTTCATCCTTCTAGGACTCGTCAGTGATGTTAGGGACACATTACAGGTGTTTCGTTTCATCCTTCTAGGACTCGTCAGTGATGTAATGGACACATTACAGGTGTTTCATCCTTCTAGGACTCGTCAGTGATGTAAGGGACACATTACAGGTGTTTCATCCTTCTAGGACTCGTCAGTGATGTTAGGGACACATTACAGGTGTTTCATCCTTCTAGGACTCGTCAGTGATGTTAGGGACACATTACAGGTGTTTCGTTTCATCCTTCTAGGACTCGTCAGTGATGTAATGGACACATTACAGGTGTTTCATCCTTCTAGGACTCGTCAGTGATGTAATGGACACATTACAGGTGTTTCATCCTTCTAGGACTCGTCAGTGATGTAAGGGACACATTACAGGTGTTTCATCCTTCTAGGACTCGTCAGTGATGTTAGGGACACATTACAGGTGTTTCGTTTCATCCTTCTAGGACTCGTCAGTGATGTAATGGACACATTACAGGTGTTTCATCCTTCTAGGACTCGTCAGTGATGTAAGGGACACATTACAGGTGTTTCATCCTTCTAGGACTCGTCAGTGATGTAAGGGACACATTACAGGTGTTTCATCCTTCTAGGACTTGTCAGTGATGTAAGGGACACATTACAGGTGTTTCATCCTTCTAGGACTCATCAGTGATGTTAGGGACACATTACAGGTGTTTCATCTTTCTAGGACTCGTCAGTGATGTAATGGACACATTACAGGTGTTTCATCCTTCTAGGACTCGTCAGTGATGTAAGGGACACACTACAGGTGTTTCATCCTTCTAGGACTCGTCAGTGATGTTTCGGACACTGTGTTTCGTGTTTCTAGGACGACTCATCAGTGATGTTAGGGACACTATACAGTTGTTTCGTTCTTCTAGGACTCATCAGTGGTGTTAGGGACACCATACAACTGTTTCGTCCTTCTAGGACTCATCAGTGATGTTAGGGACACTATACAGTTGTTTCGTTCTTCTAGGACTCGTCAGTGGTGTTAGGGACACCATACAACTGTTTCGTCCTTCTAGGACTCATCAGTGATGTTAGGGACACTATACAGTTGTTTCGTTCTTCTAGGACTCATCAGTGATGTTAGGGACACTATACCGTTGTTTCGTTCTTCTAGGACTCATCAGTGATGTTAGGGACACTATACAGTTGTTTCGTTCTTCTAGGACTCGTCAGTGGTGTTAGGGACACTATACAGTTGTTTCGTCCTTCTAGGACTCATCAGTGATGTTAGGGACACTATACAGTTGTTTCGTTCTTCTAGGACTCGTCAGTGAGATTTTGTCCAAAGCGGATATAACCAGCATCAATTCCAAGTCCAGACAGTGTATCATGTCAATAAAATAGATTGCTAAATTTTGCATGTCAAATTATTCAGAAACATAATTAAACAGCTATTTACTTGTTTATTTAATAGGAATTAAATAATTGGATATCATTGATTGTTTAGAAGTATTAAATTATATTTACATGATACAGATCTAGATATTGTGATTCGCTGGTCAAAATACAAGTACATTTATTTGTCCTCCAGAAAATGACTGTGGAACTCAGATAATGATACGGACTTTGTGTTAGTAGAGGTGTTTCAATCGTCGATACAAAAAGTTGACGTGCATGTACCACATCCCTATCTATAAAATTATTAATAAAACACAGAAAAACTAGCACTTAGAACGTGATTTTCTGTATACCCCTGTAACTCTATAACTAATTTGCAGGTTTTGTTTTTCAGTTTTTCATAGCGTTATCGGGATTTCAGCTTTCTATGCTCAAATGAAACACAATTTGCGGTGAAGACAGAAATCTTGATATTAATGGTAGCACATCTGGTCGTATAACATGAAACGGGAGTGATACCACGAAAGAAAAGAAAAAATCTTAAATTTTGAAGGCTCCATTTTTAGGATTCTGGTAACACAGTACTAGGCGAACGAGTGACTGCAGTCAAAGGGAGGTAATTTGTAACATTCAAATGGTTGCGTAGAATATCGTATCGCTGTTATTCTGAAAGATTTAGTTGCACATAAGTTATTAAGCTTATTTAGCGAGACCATGTATGTAATATATGAATTAAAATGTAGAATTATCATCAAAATAATTATATTTGTAGAATTGGAATGCTAGCCTTATACTCAACCTCGGTTGATAGTCTGAAGAAAGTCAATCCATACCAATGCACGGCAGTGTAACGGAAAGAATATAGAACAATATGGTTAAAATCTTGATTTCCACGCCGCTCAGGTCAACCTGCTCTTTCTTACTGGAACGTACAGTATCACAGCCTTATCGAAGATCCGATTTTTTATCAGTTTGTACAATGGGAATATATTGTACCTTAGATTCCGTACATCAGGAGAAATAAAACACTATTATACAATGTGTTACTTAAAACGACGTGCTATTCACGTTTGTTGGTAGACACGCCGTTTGAATCAAGTTAACCATATTAGACGGAGCTTCGGCTTACCCAAAAACGTGGCCTCACTGGGCTATACAACCGAAAACAGTTTTATTTTCTATTTACATTATAGGTTTGATAACTCATGACAAAACGCTTACGCTGGGATTAGTTTGCCTGTTACATCCATGTATGCTCCATTCGATTATGTTATGGAATTTTACGTGAATGGACCGTGTAACACTAGGGTTTCCATTTTTAGAAAACTTTTTTATACAATAAATCACAAATGATCAGATTAAATATCTTTATTTGACCGATTTTATCAGCCTGAAAAAAATAAGTTACTATGTTTTATAAAACCAGTTCAAAAGATTACATAGGTAAAAACTATTTTCATCTAATGCAAACAAACTTCTCTGTGGTTTTTTGCTCAATGAACAAGCATGTTTTCATGCAAAATGTGGAAAATATAAATATCAAAACATGATTAATGATGTAAAAGTTAAAGTAAAATCGCACCTGGTGTTTAGTTTTGGTGTGAAATTGTTTCCTTACAATACAAATCCTGGGTGATTGTGTTATATACATAAACATTTAACAGTGTGCATTAATGGTATCACGGATGACATTTATCGTAACATAATCGATATACTTGACTTAATGTCCTCCGGTTTTTAAACAAGTGATCATCTACACGCTTATCAATCACTTATCTTGTCAGTTGAACTGTCAAATGCAAACCATTCTCAATATACTTTAACATGCTTTTGTCAAATCAAATCTGGTCTAACAAGTGTGTGTAGTACCTGATTTAGACACTAGTAAACCTTTTAGCATGGTTGAGTAGTGATAGTAATATTTTTCTATGTCTGGATGTTTTTCATAAAATGTATATTTTTCGCATATTCTATTTCAACTACAAGATAAACAGTAATTTACGAGTTAAAAGTGGTGTCTTAGTCACGATAATATAATTTTGATCAGCTTCTGTTAAACTGCACTGAAGAAGTGATTTATAGGCATGAAAAATATCACTGGTTTTAACTCTGGGTAATATCCTTTATGTTTTCCTGATAACCACACGTACCCTGATAGGAAGAATGAAGCTTCTGTGTCTAACGACCAGTATATATCATACTTATACCAAACAAATTATATAATGGTGATTGATTACTGGTCACAAAAGTAATAGTCAATAAAATTTTAATTATACATTTTGAAATAGTTAACCAATTCAATGCGCATATCCTATGAGACGTTTTTGTTCGAATAATAATTGAGACAATCAATGTGAACAAACACACGGTAAAACAATTATATGTCTAACACGCATTTAAAAAATCATCTTTTTTGTTGATATATTCAATTTTTATTATGTATAAAGCCTTGATTAGTCTTATTATGTAATAACATCCACAGTACAAAATAAAAATTTTTGATGATTTATAATCAAGTTACAAAAGGCAAAATATGGTGAATTAAAAAATAAATTTGAGAGTTAATAAAGACAATAGACTGAGTCCTTCACTTGGATTTCTATATAAAAAGATATGGTTCATGTAAGGATGAAATATGGTAATCAAATTAACAATATCCAGTAGGACGGTGTACAACTATGTTCCGTGTCTTATTTTAGAAATAAGCAGTTTCTCATTGTTACACACATACAATAGTTCATACTTGGAAATTATATATAAAAACTTAATAATCATTGTTGCATTTCATTTTGTTCCTGTCTTAAGTTAAAGAATTGACATAAGATGGATATTTGTAACCTAAATCTCTATGTGTATTTCGAAATCAGCTCCATTTTCTACTTTTAAGCGACAAAATATGCAAATCCATTCATGTTGGTAAAGGGTTAGAAAAAATATATTCAGAAGGAGTCAATCTGTTTATTTGTTATAGCTAGATATCATTATATCCATAAGCTATTCATTTATTGTGATAACTTGTTGAAGTTTATTGTGCATTTTTTTATAAACGAGTTTATATCATTTTATCACCGATCCTTTTACTATTAAAGATGTTCCACCATCGACAAAGTATAAAGAATCATCCTCATTTGAACAATAACTGGTGTTTACTTATGCAAATGTAAGTGTAATTTACACACACACACACAAAATAACTTGTTTTGCTTTAGGTGGATGCGCCATTAGTACTTCATTCCATATCGAGTACAGTACCATGGGATGTTAATTACTTTTTATATTTTTATCTTGAAGTAAAAAAGAAGCTCAACTTTTCAATAGAGGTAATGATGAAAAGTTACTTCTGTAGGCGAAGAAAAATACTTATTCGTCGGCCCCTGGTTTTGTGCAGTGAAGCATCTTTAAAGTCGTGATTTACATAAAAATATAAAATTAATGCAATTTAAAACAGCCGTGTCACATCGTATCATATAGCCATATGTCAAACCAAATTTACATATGATAGGGTTAACAGATGGGCTTCATATCTTTGTCCATTTCCGGTAACTCTGGAATCATGGGAGGGTTAACAGACGGGCTTCATGTCTTTGTCCATTTCCGGTAACTCTGGAATCATCCTCTCACATCCATGTAGGTTATGTGCACTAGCAGCGGACGCCAAGTCGACGAATCTGTCACACGAGAAACATGTAGGTGTATTATAACAGTTACCTTTGTGACGTTACTTATGACAGTGACCATGTACTACATAACCTGCATCGCTACTAAAGGCAACTTGTGAAGCAAAACCACGCGAACAGCTAACCTCATAAACATTGACGAAGATGAACCGATGTTTGTTTTATACCTCGTAAAGTCTTTAAATATATTTATTATATTATATATCAATATATGTGTATTTATTGTCCTAGACGGATCCTACCGTAACCTTGCACTTTTACCATTGTTTATCCTCGACGTCCAGGGGTTACTACCATTATCCTCATATCCACAACACCAGCACCAAGGCAGTATGGGCAACAACTTTACTTTATGTGTATTACATGTAAAATTAAATCATAGGATGTAAATAAAAAGAAATCTTAATGAGGTAAAAACGGTATAAAGCTAGTATATCAATAATCCGAAATAAAAGGTCAAAATAAATTTTAAAAAAAATCAAAAATCATTTCTATGGAATATATATTCAGCCACTATAAGGCCTTATTTAGTCCAAAATAACACTAACACAACCTGTTCGTCTACATGTTTGTTTACATTTATTGTGCGCAGGTATGAAATGTCTCGGCCTTTTTGATGTAGACGGCGGGTTATTTCGACCCAACATGCTATGTGCACTAAACCAACCCTAGTCTGTTTAGCCACAAGATACTTTAAAATATCAGATAGACTCTTGTAGCCATATACATAACACTGACGTATCAAAATGGGATATTATATGCAATCACATGCTCGGTCGAAACGTCTGATATATCAGTTTTTCGGGATGGCAATCAAAATTGCGGTCGAAATGTGTGACAATCGACAAAAGGCATGCTTTTGTTTTGAGACAACTCGTACCTCATACTATGCTGTAAACATAGTATCTATCAGAAAGTCTGATGATCGAATGAGGTTAAATGATAATGAGTCGCGTCTTTATCATCTTCTAAAGTAGTCATTGCGGGCCTGTATATGGTCATCTGTTGTCCTAGTAAAGCTGTCAGTTTGATTATGACACAATCCAGGGGTGGATATCACGATGGTAATATTAACCTCGAGGGTGTTCAAATCATCCAAAATTGCATCGAAATATTCTATTGTAAAACATCGATAGACATGGTTCAGAACACAAACGGAATGATGAAACATCAACGATACAAGTACACAAGTAGACCTACACCTCTTTAAATACTATTAGTATATTGTCACAAAACACAGTTAACACGAACATTAAGAATTAGGTTACTTATAAAATTCAAACAAATATTTTAAAACTTTCTATTTGGTTTGAATGATATGTGTAATTATCCCTCTCTCCTTATGCTTGTCATTACTACGCCATTTTCTCAGATTAACAACTCTTGTTTTTAATCAATATGACAGGGGCATTGGATCCGAATACCATTATTACGAAACAACGGTATAAATAACACAGAATATGACGTCATACTCACTTGTCATTAACGATTACGCGTGCTAGTCCCCCGGTAAATGACGTAACAGCATCCCCTTGCTCTCCTCCGACGGTAATATGGTATTCTGCCGGGGCGTCCGCGCCTATAGATAACCAGCCTCGCTTTTTATGTTGTACACTCACTACTGTTCCGTTCAGACTCACCCTCACTTCGGTCCTACACAAAAGAAAGTTATGATTACATTTATCTCATTTAATGTTATATTATCCCATTTCTAAAAGTAAAATGATAACGGAATGAACGTCTACCATGATGTTAGATACACACGTGGACTATACAGATAAAGGTATGTAATGATCTAAAGCACAATTTTTGTTGTTGATGAGGGAGATTGCTATAATACAACAGTGCTTTATTAATAAAAACATATCACATGCACAAAAATAGCACATCATTTTATCCTGGTGGAGTGCGTGCCCCAATGGTGACCACCTATCTTTGACACGGAGTCTTAAAGGGGAAAGTTGAAATCTAAGACCCAAGGGCCATGAAATTCACAATTTTTGTAAAATGTCTAAAGACCCCTCAACATATGAAGAGCATTTGATTCTACCACATCTGCTAGTGGAGAAGATGTTTAAAATTTCAGCTATTTTGACTCCATTTGGCCCCGCCTCTTTGGCTCCTCTGGGGTCAACTTGGACCTTTATTGATATTATTTTAAAATACTATCTCAGGTTGATAATTCTAACAAAATTGAACTTATGTCCTATGAAAATTGAGCAAATAATGCTATTTTTGATCCTTTTTGGCCTCACCCATAGCCCCTTTAGGGGACATATGATTCACAAATTTGATTAGCTTTGTGCCTTGGAAGAAGTCGAAAATATAAATCGACACACGATCCACGACGAACGACGCACGACGACGGACAAAAGACGATTAGAAAAGGTCACTTGTGACTTCGTCTCAGGTCACCTAAAATGACAGTGCGTCAACAATTTTCACATTTTCCGTGAATTAGTATCAAAGATAATCACGAAATGATCTCCCTCAAAATGATATAACTTTGCCGTATATTATGATACGTAATGTACTAATAAAGACCGGATATATTTGGAATAAACATAAAACTTACCCCAGATCCTCAATAACTAACGTCATCCACCTATCATCATGGTTTAGCGCTGTAAATAGCATCTCTTCGTGGCCCACTAAACTCTCGCTGATGGTAACACCCGCAGCATCCAGGTCAATATTGATATTAAATTTCTACGGAAATAAGCAGATTCAATACGTATTAATACCTTACAGGATGTGGATCAAATACAAACGTATAGGTAGATATGAATCACTCAGTGCCTATATGCTTTATATCAGGAAATACTCGCGGATATTTTCTTTCGTAATTCTGAACGATCAAATTATTTTGTGAGTGGGAATAATCTTAGTTAATCTTTGAAACAATATCTCCGTTATTGCATTAAATACATTGTACATTTCGGATTTTCCCTCTTATTCGTGGTTTCACCACATCCTTGAAAATGATAAAGATTTCTACACAGTCACATATACACTATACATACAGTAGTATGGGACAATTATCTGAACGTTTTAACTTAACAAAATTGTTACAAGAACATTTAGCATTAATTCGCCATGAGAAGACCGCTACTAATCAAAATGTAAGTAACGATTCACTGTTTCGTTAAGCCGTATTTTATTTCTGGTTTTGTTTTTATTAAACAATATAATTGCAAGCGTACATATATCAGAGGTAATATCGTGTTTTTTACTGATGTGTATATACATATGTTGCTATGCCTCAAATGTATATACACATCATATACAGCTGGGGGAATAAAATATTTGTACTGTGAAAAAAAAATAGCTGTTTATGTGAATTTATTATATATCGTTTATATAGCTGTAAATGTGACTCTATGATATATTGTTTATATAGCTGTAAATGTGAATCTATTATACATCGTTTATGTAACTGTAAATATGAATCTATTATACATCGTTTATATAGCTGTAATTGTGAATATATTATATATCGTTTATATAGCTGTAAATGTGACTCTATGATATATTGTTTATATAGCTGTAAATGTGAATCTATTATATATCGTTTATGTAACTGTAAATATGAATCTATTATATATCGTTTATATAGCTGTAATTGTGAATCTATTATATATCGTTTATGTATATGTAGCTGTTAATGTGAATCTATTACACATCGTTTATATAGCCGTTATTTTTAATCTTTTAAATGTAGTTTAATTAGCTGTAAATTTGAATCCATTATATATCGTTTTTATAGCTGTGAATGTGATTATATTATATATTGTTTATATAGCTGTAATTGTGAAAACCTCGAATCTGTATTCCGCAAATATATTTTAATTCGATAATGTGCTTAAATGCATTTAGGTATGCTTACAGTTACGTATACTCAATTAGAAACTTGTGTACGAGTGATAGAGGGTTACAGACTATTCTATGGGTGATCTGAGAGGGTTATAAACAATTCTAAGAGTGATATTTAGAGGGTTATAAACAATTCTATGAGTGATATTTAGAGGGTTACAGCCAATTCTATGAGTGATCTTTAGATGGTTACATACAATTCTATGAGTAATCTATACAGGGTTACATACAATTCTTTGAGTGATATGTAGAGGGTTACAGACAATTCAATGAGTGATAATTAGTGGGTTGAAGACAATTCTATGAGTGATAAGTAGAGGATTACAGGCAATTCTTTGAGTGATTTGTAGAGGGTTACAGACAATGCTATGAGTGGTATTTAGAGGGTTACAGATAATTTTAGGAGTGATATGTAGAGGGTTACAGACAATTCTAGGAGTGATCTGTAGAGGGTTATAGACAATTTTATGAGTGATCTGTAGAGGGTTACAGACAATGCTATGAGTGATCTTTAGAGGTTACAGACAATTCTATGAATAATCTGTAGCGGGTTTCAGACAATTCTAGGAGTGATCTGTAGAAGGTAATAGACTATTATTTGGCCGATCTGTAGAGGATTACAGGTAATTTTATGGGTGATATGTAGAGGGTTAAAGACAATTCTTTGGGTGATCTGTAGAGGTTTTCAGACAATTCTCGGAATATGTGCTCTTATATGTGAAGTATTATTATTTTTGGTATTTATATCTAATACCTTTAACCACTTAGAATACCTTTATTAAAAATGTTTAGCCAGTTATTGTTTATATACCTATGATATACCTACATCTTTCCTTTTATAGTTGAGTACTGTCCCCAAAGCCTCAGTACTGACAGTCACATATATTCTACTGGATTCCACTAAGTCTTCAAGTGGTACAGGGATGCTGCTCTCAACAAACTGAACGCACTGATGCCATAACTAAAAGGAAAACAAATACGTAACATTAAACATTATTTCAACAAACATTCGATCAGCTAAATAATATGTCAAAAACATCTGGTAAGTTAAACATCAAACATTATTTCAACAAACATTCGATCAGCTGAACAATATTTCAACAAACATTCGATCAGCCGAACACCGAATATAATTTCAACAAACTCGTTCAGCTGAACATCAAACACTATTTCAACGGACATTCGATCAACTGAACACTAAACACTATTTCAACAAACATTCGATCAGCTGAACATCAAACACTATTTCAAAAAATATTAAGTTAGCTGAACACCAAACACTATTTAAACAAGTTTTCTGCTGAACACAAAATCTTTCTTACCATAAAGGTTTTAACCCCCGATAAATTCTAAAAGGACTTTCATTTCATCAATACCCAGGCGACATTGTAATCATATACATACGAAACATTCAGAAAGTTCAGAAAGAGAGATAGGATTGTCTTTCACTTGGTCTGTTAGGTTTAAAAAGTACATTTGATACATATCTGTATATTGTAATATTTTTGTCACTTTTAAAATGAGACAAAGGGAGATAACCATTATACATGTGCCATAATTATAGGACTAGCTAATTATATTCAGCTTAAATTTCTCAAAAAAGATATGATTAATCTATGTTATCATGCTATATAGAATAACATTAATGTCAGTCGTGAC
Organism: Argopecten irradians; assembly: GCF_041381155.1. Taxonomy (NCBI): domain Eukaryota; kingdom Metazoa; phylum Mollusca; class Bivalvia; order Pectinida; family Pectinidae; genus Argopecten; species Argopecten irradians. The sequence continues at coordinate 4,106,204 of NC_091144.1, forward strand.
ACAGTTTTGCTTGCTAAGTATATAAGTGAATCCGAACTGCTGATGACGAGCAGATGATTTGTTCCTAGTGTTATATTACCTAAGACAGACATAAGGTATGTGACTATGTTTGGAACGATAACGAGATTCTGGTCCATTTTCTCATTTGAACATGTATGTCTTGACCTACTGCTTGCAAAATCATTGGCATGCGGAGAATGTTAGATCTGCTTTATATGGAAGAATATTTCAATTCTTACTGGGGTTGGACTCAATGAAACTACATGTACTTAAAATGCGGTTTTATTTGCTCATGAACTTGGGTATATTTTAACACCGGTCTTCGCACAAGAAAATATTCTGGACCTACTTTTGCCTTTGAAGATGGAGCTTCCTAACTAGGCCTACTTATTATTTCAACCCATTAAATCGACCAAAGCAAGAATCAATCCTTAAAAGTAAAACCAATTAGTCTTTCCAACTTTGTTCGGGGTACTTAAATATAACATTTCATAGCATTATATCAAATAAGGTACATAAGATGGCTATGTCTATTAAAGATAGAAGTGTGATTATAACTGGTACGTTCTGTAAGTAACAAATATCCCACCAGTTAAGTGACATAACTTTTATCTAATCCCTAAAGTAAGAGACAAGTCATTATCTACGTTTATATGTAGCTTTAACAAGCGTTATAAACAACGCCTTATTCTGAATACAAATTGTCATGGCAACACATAAGTTTCGTAAATACCATGGACAAAGGTTATCTTCAGTTCATAATAACGTTGTGTCTACACTACATGTACTTTCATTTTCCGGTCACCTGCCTTTTCCAGACATTACGATTTACTTTTTGTATGTGCAATATCCGGTTACTTTCTGTTCTTTTTGTTTCAATTTTGACTTTTTATAAAGATATCTAATTTAGTATTTTCTTGTCTGTATGAATTACAAGGTTTTTGTCAAAATCAAACATCAATCAATTAACTCAAAATTGTTTCTTTAATGGAATATAATCACGTACCACGTGTTGCCCGATAACGTTTGTGCGGGATTAGTATCTCTAGTGGTGATGGAAGGTAATTATATGTAATCTTCCTGCTGAAATGATGTTAGCATTCCATCACCAGTCGACCGCACAACGTTATCATGTATCACGTGGTATATGAATTATTTCCTTTATAGATACATGATTGTCTATAAAATACTTAATCGGCCAGTTATTTTACAAAATGGGATTAACGCGAAGATAATACGTTATTGAGAACTAGTAAGCATGCACCAAATTAAAGTCTTGTATGATTCAATTATTTTTGGAGCTATTCAACGTCAAGAAAACAAATTTTATTCATATACTTATATTGTAACATGGCGCCTGGAGACATACATTTGTCAATCTGAAATTTCAAAGGGCTTCGTTGAGCAAATAGATACTATCTAGATATGGCTTTTTTGGTTTATTAATTCTTGAAACAAATATTGTTTCATATGTATTTCACATAAGTTTTGTCATGTGTTATATTGGATTACCATCCATCCGCTGTTGATCTAATAAATACCCTGTCACCCTCTTTGACGGTAGCCTAATCCATTCAATATGGTTGTTGAGTTGTTACCAATAAGTCTGTAAATGTTTGAAGTAACATACCGGTAAGTTTGTTTTCTACCTAACCTTCATTCTTATAAAGCTTAAGTGTTGACATGTGTGTTTATCGGAGGACGTTACGACGTCCGAGGTGTTGAAATCTGGTTATTGCCCGATGTTACAGGATACCTAGTGACATTTAAACGGCAATGCTATATATTGTATCCTATGCCAAATTAAAGATAAACCATTTGTATCTCGATGGGTTGTGGTATATGACTGGCCGAGCTATAGACCTTGACACAGTAATACATATAAATATAGAGAAATACATCTGTAGAGCCAAACGCCTGTGATCTATCCTTTACAGACAAACACTTCGGTATGTCGCAATTTAACGACCCTCCATGTCTCTTTTACACCACCAATTGTGGATTGGTGTTGAAAGCGAAATTATTAAAACTATCAAGAAAGTTTATTTCAATTTCACCCTCACTTCTCTGGGTTAACCTGTGTGTCAGGCGTTTTCTCTCACGCGCCTGAAATTTACATGACGTCATCAATAAACTGGATGTAACCGCGGACTACATTGGTGATGATGTCATCAACTTTGACGTTCAAGTGATAATAGCGCTATACAAGTGTTTGAAACAACTAATTCAGCGTTTGTCTTTACAGTATATGAGACAAATAAACAAGTATGGATGTGCAACGTAGATAGGGATATTTTATACTCAAATTGAGATATCCCGGTCCAAAACATCTTAACTGAAATTGAGATATCAAATTGACAAACTGATATTTAATCATATAATTCATCTATGCTTTTTATGTATTGATATTTAGTCCTCCATTGTGAGAATAAAACATATACATATAAATTGGCGATATAACATTAAACTAAATTGTTCCTTGAAATGGAAACAAATTGGAAATTTACGCCTACTTAAACACTAACGTAAAGTAATCAAACGCCTATATATACAACAAAGCAGAAGTGAAACTGAACGCTCTGACAAGCTCTCTATACAGATATCAATATTGACGGAAGAAAATATTGACGAACAGACGGATTGACGGACAACAAATTGATAAACGAAGAAACACTACAGCAAAATAATGTATCGCTGTCTTCTTCTTAATGTATGGCTAAGGTGAGTGAATATTTCAATGTATATGTATATGTTGACAATGTTGACTGTTTATAAGTAAGTGTACAGAGTGATATACTTACGCTATCTGTACACGAGCCATATACCACGTTCTTACTCTCCTGTAACATATACATAGGGATGTCCCGCTCTGTTATACGTAGTTCGGAGACACAACCGGTAAGAGGTCTAAAAAGTACAAATTATAAACATTTTAATTCAAAACCTGGAACATTCAAGTAAATTATGGATTGTTTCTTTACCAGTAGCTGTTTATTTTCGTAAGTGACAGCTTCCCACATTTCAAAAATTCGGCCCTTTTGTATCACATATAAGGTTTCGCCACAACTTAAACAACGGAAGGGTTTTTTAATAGTTGACTCATGTTAAAGCATACACTATAGTTAAATATTATGTATTGTTATACCCCTATAAGATTGTTTCTATATAAATTCTATTGACAAAATGCCAATAAATAAACTGTTCCGTCGAGTCGTCCAAAGAACGGTTAAAATCGACTGTTAAAAAGAGTTGTTTCACCGGAGTGACGTCACATCTACAATTCGTGACGTCGATGCATTGCTTTGAGTCAATGAGTATAACAAACCAGTTATCGACTGGGTTTTCGGGTAACAGATGATTTGTTTGACCCTCAAACAAACTGTACCTCGGCCTTCGGCCTCGGGCAACAGTTTGTCTTCGGGTCCAACAAATCATCTGTTGCCCTCAATCCTAGACAACAACTATATATAATAGCATTGTAACAGAAGAAAGCCGATAGAACAGTAGAACACACGTTATAAAAATGACGCTGACAGACAGAACCACACGGTATTTTACCTGAGCTTAGTTTTACCAGCGATGATTTGATTGGAGGAACCTAGACCACCAACATAGATACCGTCCTCTGTTCTAGGGGGTATTTCTTGTGTTGATGTCTCGGCTGTAAAGGTGTCTGGGACGCCGTCAATGTTCGCCTCGATCTCGTCTGTTTGTACGTTTACCTGGTAAAGATAAGTTAGCTGCTATCAGGTGTTAATAACACAAGTAATATATTAATAGGCACCGTAAAGTGTCCGAATGACAAAGGTGGAAGGAGGGAAACAATAAACTGATAAGGTACATAGCACAATCAACTGTAGTACACAAATGTTTCATTTTAAAGAGAAGGTTCAGGATTTAAATACTGGAATTTGCATCTGTGAGAATCAACAGATAATATTACGCATACGATGGCTTTTACTATTAAAGGTCAGGATCAAAATACAAAAATAAACGTTTGAGCTCCATGCAGCTGACGAATCGTTCAAGGATCAAGGAAGAATCATACACATAAAATGATTACTTTTATTTTTGGTGCATGCGCAATCAGTACTTCATTTCATACAGGAAACAGTGAAATAAAAGCTGAAACTTTTCAATGGTGATGATGGTGTTAAGCCTATATCACTGATAAATATTAATGAGTCTGCTCGTGTTTATGATAGAAAAAAAAACATTCGTAGCAGGAGTGAATACAGTACTGCTCTATTTATCGAGCAATAGACCGAAAGCCAAAGAGCACGCTTTACATCATAATTCAAACAAGATACTATCGCGTTTAAACATTAAATATTGATTTAAATTCACTTACCTCCACAAAATGGAACGATCCATCAGCGTATGTATCCTGCTTACTTCTAAGAACAGTAGTCCCTCTTTTCGTTCTTGCTTCCATGTGTATAAACCCTTCCGATACAGAAAGTAACATTTGTAGTTGCTGAAATTCAGAAGAAAATAGTTTTGCTCATTCAGGAATTTCGAGTAAGATGAGTCCTTACAATGTTGTAACATTGGGAAAGAAAAATATCGCTTTAGAGTATCCTAATCCTAATATCATCACTGTTTTATCTTCAATAAAATACTTGGTAAGGTTGACGCATTAACAATAATATCATTTTAAGTGATTCTTTTTGTTTTATTTGTTTTAAAGAATATTCAATATATATCTTCGATTTGTCAGAACAGATGTTACAAAATAGAATAAATTGCTGATAGATTTTTCATCGCCGCCGCTTTAAATATGTAAAGTGAGCATAACAGGCTTTTTTACACATTTGCGGAAATTATGCGAGTAAAATTGTGAAAAAAAAAAATTAAAAAAAATATGTTGCAAAAGTACACATCAAATATTTCAGATAAAATTTTCTAAAAGACAGCACGTGAGGATGACGATTTTCTTTCTTTTAACTTCCGCTCATAAACACTCACATTACAGCGGGTTGTTTACACGCTCACGGGAGAAATGCCATCGTCGTAATAAAATGCTAGATTAAATATCGTAAATGCTATTCTAGCTAACATCTAGTCTGTTTTAGGAACATATCGAATATTGAGATTTCATTTAGCATGATTGTATATCATGAAGACGTCTGTAGGCCTAAATGACAGACTCCAGATTAAGTCTCGATATTAGTAAAGCAAACATATTGACTCGGATATGAAATGAAACATTGTTAATGTTTCGTCGTCATTTTTTAGTGGCAGGTCACGAATACACTAAAATAACTTTAATGAAATCGTATGACGTCATGAAGACTATGTCTTCTTCCTCCTAACATGGCCAAGTTTTGGTTGCCACATCATATCTTAATATTTATATTTCCGTTTTCTCTTTGTTATATAACTTTACCAACTGCGAAATCGTTTACACTTGCGTTAACGCAGTGGTTACCGCGCAAGAATACACACCGGAACACTGACTTCCGCAAGTAGTGTGAATGCGCATCCGGTTAAGCCTATTGTTTCTGTATGAAACATCTTCAATAGATTTCATGTATGAATGTTATGTAAATCTTAAATTATAAATCAACAAATAAAAGATTAACAAATATTGTGTAAATGGGATGAAAAAGGTAAAGTCAATGTGGAACTATATTTTGTGTACTCTCTGAATTTGACAACATTTCCCGCCAAATTGAAGCCAGCTGTTCCGGGATTCCATCAATTGACCGGCTGTTCCAACGATCGTATAACATTGGAAAACAGAGTTTTATTTTATTTGAACACTTAATTTGAATGAAATGGTCGATCTAAATGTAAATATAAGGAATAATTTTTATTGTTTGTTGTTTACTGCTGTGTAAACTGCATTTTTTGTACAGATATTTCAACATGATGCGCTGACGCGTGTCATTTAAAATATCTGTACAAAAATGCAGTTTACACACCAGTAAACAACAAACAATAAAAATCATTCCTTAAGTAACCTAATTCTGTATATTTCTAAGATAAACACGAATAACAAAAAGAGATGCGAATGAAAGGTATAATACTGATACTAATTCAATTGGACTGTTATCGTTACATTAGCATACCTGTTGTTGGTCGTTATGGAGGAGTAGAATACCTTCCCGTTGTCGTGTGGAGAACTTGAGAAACAAACTGTACACTGGATAATACTGACGTAAGACTGACAAAGGGAACATCACGTATCCGTCTCCAGTAAATACCATGGAACTAGAGGAACCACTGGTCAAACACAAGGTTACAAAATGTACATTTCAGTACTAATGTAAGTAATAAGAAAATTTGTTTCATGAAACCAAAATAAAATTCTTCTCGGAACAGCATCTTCATATAAAGATAACTTACCAACTTATATACGCCATTTTGATTTTGAAGGTACTAAATTTAATTGAAGCCAAATAAAGTTAAAATATGAGATTAGAATACGGAACCAGGGATGAAACTCAGTGCATCCAAAACACATTTTCACATGAACTAGTTCATAGAAATGTTTCATTCCGTTTTTATGTGTTGATTGTTTACCAGCCAGCTATACAGGTCCGCACGGGTTGTGAGATATTGCTCATTCTGGCTAATCCTACAGCTTGTCCGTTCACGATCACGCTCCCTATGCATCCAAAAACATCGGTACTACCCTGAAATATAGATTTACTCTCAAAACAAAATAATTAAATTGAAAAAGGACTCCGATATTGACGCTCTATAGGGACTGCAGGGAAAAAAATATATGTCTGCAAATACTAATTTGGGCAGAATATTTCATAGAGAGATTAATACTTCGATGCCTGCTTGTTGGGTATTTAGGAAGCAACAGTTTTGCAAAAATTAATGTTTTGGTTGGACAATATGTGAAGATAGAAAATCCATCTAAACATGTTAAATTCTTTTTTGTTAGGAGGAGATAATCGAGAGCGTATTGGTTTGAATATTTCGGTCACCCTGTGATGCGGAATTCAATACATGATATGAAGTGTTTAACAGGATAGTAAATCTTTCAAATTAGCTATTCACTTCTGTATGAGATGATTGGATCAGAGTAACAGACTTGAAAGCGCCACTTAATTCTAGCGTGTTAACACCGTAAGGACATGTGGCTGTCACTTTTTTTAAAATGTAAACATTGAAGACCTAGTTGTGCCTTGTGTGAAATATTAGATGGCCGTCGCCATTGTCGTTGTCGTAGTAAGCGATTACAGAATGTCTATACTTTTTATTCCGTCTTTCCGTTTCACAGAGTTTTCGTGCTTGCGGGTATGTATCCATTATGACGTCATTAGTTAGTGAGCTAAACTCAACGCGTTTGTTTTTGAAAACTATGATGCCATACTCATTAACTACTCCAAGGGCACAAAGCGTTGTAACAAGCAAATTCGGAATAGCTTTATGTTCCACACTTACGAGGAATCTGTATCATTTCTCTTCCTCTCCTTATTTGCATCATTTTTATAACTCTATCTAGTTATGCCAAAGACATGTTTATAATTTCGAAATTTTCATTGACTAAATATGAACTTGTAATCTTATTATTCAAAGAAATAAATCACTGTGCCTTTTCTATACGTTAAGTTGTTTTCCACTCCTTTTATAATTTGTGTTTGTCACACCCAACACTCGTATGACGTCTTTAGGTTCAGTTCATATTAACACGATTAGAGAAACAAAGAACACAATTATCGAAGGTTTTCTTCTAGGTCTGTGAAACAATGATATATATATATATAAATATTTAGGATGACACTGTATCGACCCTAGGGCTTCTGTACATCATTACACGTACCGGGTAATAATTTAACATATTGAGTTGAGGTGTTTGGGGAGGGCGATGTCCTAGAAAAACTGCTAAGCATTAACTTTCGTGATGTTTTTCCTTGAGCGAAAACTGGATTATCCACACCGCTAGAAACATATTTTATACTGGAAGTAGTTTTTTTTAACTTAATTGACTGATGGTTTTTCAAGAATATTCCGGCTTTCACGTTTTAAAACTCACACAGACGAGTAATATCTACCAATGCCTTATCATCAGTATCTCTGTTATGTGGAATACATTTACCCATTACGCCTACACAAAATGAAATATTATAAAGTTATTGACTGAGTTTGATATATTGAACACTATTATATCAAAAAGTATTTAGTTACACCTTCTATTACTGTGTTTTATCGTTTAGCTCTGAAAAAGGATGATTTGGTGAACTTAAATCCGTGTATTATTTCCCTTTTACAAGTAGCATAACACTCATTAAGCTTCTCTCCATTAACAACTGTCGACGGTGATCTGATAAAACGAGGTTTGAAAAAGTGTTTCAATATTCACGAAGTCATTTTCGACAAGAAATCTATTGTTTTCACGCGATTTTGACGCGACAAAACGAAGATTATTGCAGTTCCGGATGTCACTATATGAGGCTTTCGACGTATTTATAGCACGATCTATCGTCTATCAGTCGCACCGTCTGGGGATCTTGCGAAAACTTTGGACTACATGTATTTCCACTAAAGAAAAAATACGAAATACAAATTAAAGGTCTAAAAGACATAATGTATAGTTGTTAAATTTCGCTGGTGTAAAACTTTGCGATTCACTGAGGGTTTTTTTTTTTTTTTTTTTTTTTTTGCTGGGTCATTTTTGCGAATCCTATTTCTAGCTTTTGAATTCGTTATCCACGGGACAGGCTCTGATATGTATAACGATCATGTAATATATCTCGCGAGTTATTAATTTTCGCAAATTTGGAAGGACCCGTGAATGTTAGCAGCTATACAGTTATGTGATTCAGACTTTTTCTAACCCCCTCAACTTTTTATAGAAATCAGTTGCCATTAAATTTTCGCTTAAACGGTTATGTAATTGTTTTATATGACTGAGAAGCAGCCATGTGATTGAAATCCCGTGTATCTTCTGTAGAATATATTGATGAGTCTCTGTTGTTTGTTTTCTATAACAATTGTATAACGTAACCCATTGCCTTTATTATGAGCTAAACTGTACTGCTCCTATTATCGTCTGCACGCTGACCGTAATCACGTTTATGACATATATTCCATATAGAGATAAAATGTTTCATTACCACGACTGACAGTATAATCATATTTATAGGTGATACTGATGTTGTCTGAGCCACGCCTTGTACGGTATATGATACTTAAAGCAACGTATGTATGTTTAAAATGGTTAAAGCCAGGCTTTGGCTTATTGCACGTAGACCAGAAGAGGCTACAGCAATATTAGTGAGAAAGTGAAACCGACTCTAAAGATCAGATAAGTACGAATTGTGTTGATAAAACTTTGAACGGACACATTTCAGCGGTGATATGATTTTAGTGCTTTTCGTGCGAGAAATGCCAAGCGAAAATATAATTGCGCTATAGATATGTACATGTAATTTATAATTGTGCAAATTCAGCATTGCATTTACCTGTTCAAGATCGCGTTTACGCTTAAATAAGTACATTTGCAGTGAAATAAGTAGTTTACAGTAACATAAGTACGTTTGCACAAAAAAAGTTTTTGTGCATTAAAATAAGTTCGTGTGCAGTAAAATAAGTTCGTGTGCAGACAAATAAGTACGTTTACAACAATATAAGTACGTTTGCAGTAATTTAGGTTGGTTTGCAGTAAAAAAAGTACGTTTGCAGTAAAATAGGTACGTTTGCAGTAAAATAGGTCATTTGCATTAAAATAAGTACGTTTACAATAAAATAGTAAGTAAAATACGTACGATTGCAGTAAAATAATGTTTGCAGTAAAATAAGTACGTTTGCGATAAAATAGGTACGTTTGCAGTAAAATAGGTACGTTTGCAGTAAAATAAGTACGATTGCAGTAAAATAATATGTTTGCAGTAAAATAAGTACGATTGCAGTAAAAGTTTCAATAAATCGTCACTACCTTTGCGTAGACAAGATCGTGTTTTTATTCAATGCAGAAACCCAACAGGTAAATGTATATAAATATTCTGTATTTGTTTCAAAATTCATATGATTATATCACGTATAGTTATATTCATATTTGTTTTGATGGTACATCTGCGTTATAAGTATTATTATAGAAGTATAAGGACATGTAAGGATTTAAACTTATTTGGGGAGTCCGACAGCTGTCCCATGTAGCTCTTGATACAGAGACCGACCGCTTTTTTAAAATAATAAAGCTTAATATTTCTGACAGAGTGTGCGATTTACCTGGTCGGGCGAACCGCTGATCTGGACAGTTGTTGGACTCCTCTGTAGAGCCTCCATGGTTGGGAAGGCTGTCGCCTCTAATGTAGACCCCGTGTCATTACCGAGTTTGGTTGTCCTCATCTCAATCGTGTGGCCAGTCCTGGTGATAGACGTTACAGAATGGGTCAAAGAAATAATATCAACGATTGTTTTCCAGATAAAACAGCATCCTTCTAAAGACATGCACATACAAATTACTTAAAATATAGGACAAAGAAGTAATATCAACGGTT